>NC_090925.1:947422147-947730889 GCF_040938575.1 Ambystoma mexicanum | reverse complement strand
GCTGCAACTCCTGGACCGTTGGTTTGCCCGGTGAGGCCCTGCTGCAGTGGCAACACACCAAGTTTGCATCGACAGAAGCCCTTCCAAGGACGTCTCCTCTTGAGTTGGTGGGACGAAGCAACTCCAAAGTAAGCCACCTGGACATCCATCTCGGAGCAGGTTGAACTTCCACAGAGTTGCTGCTGGAAACCGTAAAGCCAGGGAGAGGAACACCATATTGTGTGTGTTGCTTTTAAACTGGCCTAGAGCTTCAGGAAGATCCTCTGGACTCCCAGGAAGCAGGAATGACCGAGCCTGAGCCCCCTCAGAGTGCGGGACTGCAGAAGCCAGGAAAATCCATCACGACAGCCAGGAACCACAGTGTTGGTATTTGCGTTAGACACGAGGAGATGCAACGCTGAACAGCCACTGAAAGTGAAGTTTGCCAGTTGCAAGTTTTGACCGTCCCAGTGCAGGAGTCCCCGACGCCCCCCTCTTGTCCCCATGACTGAGGCCCAGGAACAGTGAGATCTGCACAGGAACAGGAGTCATCTGCTGCATCTTTTCTTCATTTTAAAAAGGTACTGTACAAAGTCTGAGAGAACTTACCTCTTGCTGTAGAGTTGCTTGCATCTTCTACTACTCACAAGTCTAACAGCTTGTGGCCCTACATTTGATATTTCTTTTCCTCAAAGACTTCTAAAACAATGTGCAAGACTTTTCTACTTGCCTACCAGAAGTGCTTAATCCTATATAAGACGTTTGCACATTGACCTTGGCCTAGCCCATTATACTGTATGACTCTGCTGTGGGGATCGAAAAGTATTTGCCTGCTTAAAAATAATTGTGGTCTCTTGTTCTAATAACCTTTTCCTTTTACCAACTGATCAGAGTATTCTAAATGCAAACAGTAAGATATTAATGTCCCCAGCACCCTAGCTATTGAAGCCACTCAAGGGTGTTGGTTGTGTCTGTGGTCCACCCCAAAAGGGTCTTTTCTGATTTTAAGAGTATATAGCATTGAAGTATATTTGTGTGTTTTTTATGTTGCTCCCTTCTGAAGAAGGCTTATTCTGACTGATAAATATTTTTTTTATTTAACCCTTTAAGTGCCACCAAGGAGCCAGCTCGTCAGTGGAAAGTGCTCTTTTTGGGCACCCCGGGGCCAGATTGGCACACCAATGTGCCCCTCTGCACCAAGGCAAGTTTCGTAAACAAAGAAAAAAATGAAAAATGGAAAGCTTTTTAGGGGGGCTGTGGGGCACCCCAAAGGGTCTGGGAAGAAGTTTCTAGTGGGATGGGGCATTGACCACCCCCCCACCCCCCCAGCCACAATGGAGTGGGTGCCAGGTCATGCAGCCCTCCCAGGGACCAGCTATCTGCTCCTAGGAACGGACACCTGAGCCCAGGGAGGAGTGCAGGACAGCCCCCCCCATTATCTGCCCCTAGGGAGGGCCACATGAGATGGGCCGCCCCTCCAATTTGGCCATGCGTGGGTTCCCACGGGTGTCCTCTTTTGGAAAATGCGTGGGGTTCCCCGTTTTCCTTGCTGGCTTCGACACCCTAGGCCCAAATCTGTAGGTTGCCCACATGAACAAAATGGGCAGTGGCGAAAGGCTTGGGGTTATCAGTGGGTTACCCTTTTCATTTTGGAAGAACACAGACATCTCCACACTGCTACTAGCGGCTGACAAGACCCCCCCCCCCCTAACCCCCTGATCAAAATGACCCCTGCAGAGGTCGTTGCACAACAAAGAATCCCTGGCAACTAAAGAGGACATTCAGGCCTTTATGGCAGATATTAAACCTGAGATCAGATCGTGCATGACCGAACTCGCCACAAAGCTTGAGCACACCAATCAAAGGGTAACAGAAGTGGAACAACGCATAGGGGAAGTTGAAGACCGCTCCCAGGACCAGACAGCGGCTATGGGAGAGATCCAACGCTCCATCCAATCCTTACAAGATAGATGTGAGATCCTCGAGTTTAAACAGGAGGACCAGGAAACTAGGGCTCGGCGTAACAACCTTCGAATTCGGAGCATTCCAGCCTCCGTCCCTGACAAGGATCTCCCAGAATATGGGGGGGAACTTCTTTCAGGCCCTCCTGCCCCATCTAGACAAACCCCTGCTACTGCTGTACTGAACCCACAGGCTGCGCCCTTGACTGGGTATGGAGACAGACCCCCCCTCCCACCCGCCCGACGTAATAACAAGAGTACACTTCTTCACAACAAAAGAAGCCATTGCCACAATAAGCCGCTCCCAAGACAAACTATCCTTTCAAGGGGCTCCACTCCAAATCTACCAGGACCTCTCGCTTCTCACCTTGCAAAAAAGAAAATCCCTCTGCCTCTAACTCTCTATCTCCAGAAAAACCAAATTCGCTACAGGTGGCTCTTCCCAACAGCTCTTCAGTTTACCTACAATGGCTTCCTCTGGAGAATCAGCCATCTGGAAGACGATGAGAAGATCTTACACTCAGATTCCCCTAAAGGCACTCCAGCCCCCTCTGCAACCGACGACGTAGGCGGAGCCCCTGCTTCCCCAACGAAACCCAAGGAGACTGTGGTCCAGAGTCCCGAGATATGGGAAAAGAAAATGACCATCCGCCGGCTTCATATGGAACCTCGCCTCCCTCAAATTCTTCAAAGTCCTCAACCTGTCCTCCGAAAAATGCTGACCCTTCATCTTATAGAAACATGCCCTTCAGCGGGCCCTCCACAGCTCATGCCCGTTTCCAAGGTACAGACCACCTATGAGTCCTTGGAATTGTTCTTCTAGTCGGACGCCAGCCCCTGCCACGTTGGTGCAGAGCATGGCTCTGGCCAAGTTGGCCAAGGGGTGGGTGGGAGCTTGGGACCTGATTCTGAAACCCCCAGCCCCCCCCCCCGCGTTGAACAGTTTGTGGTTCTTCCGTTTGAGTCTCAGTTCAAAAGTTCAGCGAGTGACTGCCAGCTGCGACCCCTTTATAATGGCAGCTGATCTTGGCCCATCCCGGCCCCCCACCCGACTCTTCCCACCGATGTGGTGGAAAACCCACCGCCCCCCACCCACCCCACCCCCCGAGCTCCCGAACCCTCAGATTTATCTCCCTTAACGTCAGGGGCCTGAACACTCTGGCTAGGCGCAAATGGTCATCCAACGGCTCCTGGATGAAGACGCGGGCGTGGCCCTACTACAAGAGACCCATCTGCTCCCGGGTGACTTCGGGCGCCTCAGATCTAACAATTTCCCACTACAGTTGCTGGCCTCGGATGGCACCAAGAATGGAGGGATGGCGATCCTTTTTAGAAGGGGCCTGAATCCGAAAGATCCTAAATTCCAAACGAGACACAGAGGGCCGCTATGTCGCCCTTAAGTGCCTCTTACTAGGCCAACTATACACGCTGATCTCCGTATATGCCCCCAATGTGGGCCAAACCGCCTTCTAGGATTCCCTGGGCACAATCCTCCCTTCCTTCTCAGAAGGCCTAAAGGTGATTGGAGGCAACTTCAACGGAGTCCCAGACCCCACAAACGACAAATCACATCCGCCCTATCCTAAAGATCTCAACACAGCACTGGGCATCCTGAGCCTCTTCAGGACCCTGGAGGTGGTGGATTTGTGGATAGTGCTTCATCCCACCAAGAGGGACTTCTCGTTTTACTCATGTGTCCATAGGACCTTCTCCAGAATCGACCTCATCCCGACGTCACCACAAGTACTGTCTTATGTCAAGAAAATCTTGATTGGGACACGCACCCTATTGGATAATGCTCCAGTAGCCATAGAACTCCAAGCCTACCAAGCTACTCCAACTCCACCGCGTCGCTGGGCTCTATTTGACCCGATCGTCAATGACATGCCCCTAAGAGATTCAATCGCCTCCACGATCCAAAACTTTTTCAACATAAATCGGAATAAAGACACCTCCCCGGCGAACACATGGGATGCCAAGCCAGCGCTGGTCCGGGGCAACTGATCGCCCAGGGGGCAGCATACCACAGGGTCAGGCATCAAACCCACCTATCCCTCAAAAAGGAACTCCAAGAAGCCGAAAGAACACATAAGCTGAAGGGCTGGTTCCCGGAGACACAACGGGCAATCCGCACTGCCCGCAATCAAATCGAGGCTCACTACGATGAACATACAGCTCATCTCCTGGCCAAAACTAAACAGTTTTACTATGCTAAAAATAACAAAGCAAACAAACTGTTAGTGAGCAAACTAGGCGAGGTGGAACACAATTATCGGGCTACGGGATTGCCAAGGCAGGGTTCAATATGCAGAGCGGCAGAAACAGCAATTGGCTGCAGACCACCTGGCTCAGGTGATTACCACGCCCCCTAGAGACAAAAGCAAACAAAGGGAATATCTACAAAGGGCAGCTCTGCCCCACCTGAAGGACGCAGCCCAAGAAAACCTGGACTCTCGCTTGTGATAGGGACATCATCAAGTCCTTCAAATCACGGGCCCTGGGCCTCGATGGGTTCTCTGCAAGATTTTACAAACTTTTCCGGCCACAATTGGTGGCTCCCATGGTGGCCCTCTTCAACTCATTCAGGGTCTCGGGCACTGTCACCCCCTCCATGTCGGAATCCATCACGATTTTGCTACCTCAGCCGGGAAAAGACCCCAAAGACCCAGCCTCGTACAGACCGATCGCCTTGCTGAACATTGATGCCAACATCTACTCTAAAATCCTGGCCAACCGCCTCATCCATTCTACCTGAAATAATCCACCCGGACCAAATCGGGCTTTATCAGCAATAGATCCGCGGGAGACAATGTCTGCAGAGCTCTGGACCTAGTCTACCTCACGGCCTGGAACTCGCAAAAGCTAGTGCTGGTGGCCCTGGACCCCATTAAAGCGTTCGACAGGGTGGACTGGGCTTTCATTGGTCAAACTCTTGAAGATTTCCACATCGGGCCTATGTTCCAGAAGAGAACTATCAAGCTCCAAAAACCCTTCTTCGAGTCAATGGCGCCCTCTCCAACCCGATCACGTTCACCTGTGAGACTAGGCAGGGGTGCCCGCTGTCCCCATTGCTCCTTGCCCTAGCGATGGAGCCTTTCACCCAGAGAATCAGAGCCAAATCTAACATTAAAGGCCCTCAAATCGGCCCTACCCAACACAAAATAGCCCTCTACGCAGGCATGGTCCTTCTCACCCTTGCGGACCCCACCTACTCTTTGCGTCATGCCCTGGCAGAAACAGACAACTACGGGAAAGTCACAGGCTTCTCCATTAACTATAACACATCAGTGGCTTTGGGGATGGTAACCGAGAGGCCCTCACCTCGCTATGCCCCGTACAGTGGAAGGAGAAGTCAATTCCCTACCTGGGAGTCCACATCCCAGCAGATCCAAAATCAGTATACCAAGCAAACCCCCCTTCCCCCCACTCTTCCGCGAACTAGAAAGAGACTTTAAGAGATGGGCAACACAAGAAATCTGCCTGATGGGGCGCATCACTGCGAGCAAAATGAATCTCCTCCCCAGATTCCTATATGTATGCTCCGCCCTTCCCATAACTGCTCCGCAGGCCGTCCTTCAGGGGCTCCAGAAGAAACTGCTCCAATTTATCTGGAAGGGCCAAAAGGCCAGGATCCCCCTGAGAATGATGCTGGGGAACGCACATCTGGGTCAACTGAGTCCCCGACCTTCAGAATTACCAAATAGCGGCCCGGTTAGCCCACATCCACGCCTGGCTAATGACTTCGGGGTGCCGCAGATGGGTGAAATAGAACAATCTCGGCTGCCCCTCCCTCCGCGCTTTCTCCCCCACATCCCACCTCACCTACAACAGAGCTGGAACGATGTTTTAATGTCCACAAACCACGCTGAACACATGGGACTGGGCAGGACGATGAAAAAAAGATCCCGAAAGGCCTAGGCCCCTTCTCCCGGGTCTTCATGAACCCCTTATTCGCCCCCGGCACCAACCCTCACAACGTCAAGAATTGGATCAGGGTGGCCTAGAGTCATGGGGCAACTTTTCGTGGAGGGTCAACCCGAACATTTGAACAATACAATGAAACTTTTCAGCTGAAAGAAGCAGATAGATTCACTTATATTCAGCTCCAATACTGGTGTACCCACCCGCAAACCCGGCAAGCGGCAACTCG
Organism: Ambystoma mexicanum; assembly: GCF_040938575.1. Classification (NCBI taxonomy): domain Eukaryota; kingdom Metazoa; phylum Chordata; class Amphibia; order Caudata; family Ambystomatidae; genus Ambystoma; species Ambystoma mexicanum. The sequence goes on along the minus strand of NC_090925.1, from coordinate 947,724,799 downwards.
CACCCCCTCATCACTGGAAATAACCTTGCAAGAACTCCCGATACGGGGAATGATCTCGGCCCTATACAAACGCTTCATGGGAGACTTCATTATCTCCAAGACCCGGGCTATGGCCCAGTGGGAGGCGGACCTAGGGCATGCACTAACTGACCAAAATTGGGTTAACATGTGCTCGCGAACCCACTCATCCTCTTGCATCACAAACAGAATGTGCGTACACACTCTTATTGCGCTGGTACTACCCCCCCTATGGTTCCACTATATAAACCAGAACCTGAGCCCCGCCTGTTGGAGACTATGGACAACCAGGCTCCTTCTATCACATGTGGTGGTCGTGCCGGAAGGTTCAACTTTTCTGGTCACAGTGTTTTAACCATATTCGCAGACATTACCCAGATTGTGATCCCACTCGAACCTGAGCCTATCTTCCTGGGTTCCCCGGTCCCGGGGTGTTACCCCAGATATCGAAGAAAAGCTAAACTCCTAACCCCAAAGCTTAGCAGCAGCGCAAATCGTGGTGGCTGCACATGGAAATCCACCAAAAGGACCGCGTGTGATGCTGTGGTGGGGAAAAATGTGGGACATTCCAATTGCAGAAAAGGTAACGGCGGCCAGAACCGGGGTTCTACATCGTTTCCAGGACACCTTGGCTCCATTTCTACACTTTAACAGAAAGTTTGAAGCCTTAACCTACTTACCCCGGAACGACGCTAGAATCCTGGAGGGGATGGAAACTACCCGAGCGGAAGAAGAAACATAGTCAATCCTGAAATCCAAGTTGGGGTGGGGTCGTCAGGGGGAGGCGAAAGGGTGGAGGGACAGAGGAATTTAAGAAGCGGAATGCCATGCGATAAAGTTAGCTGTAATGTATTCACTCTGCTCTGTTTCAAAAATAAACATTTAAAAAAAAATAACTCATCTCAGGCCAATACAATAGTATCTACAATAAGCAGAGGGAGAAGCCCACATAGCAGCCTTGTCTATGGACTCCCAGGGGACATATTTCTGGAAGGCAATAGCAGCCACCTTGCAACAGACCAAATGTGCATGAACCACCTGTGGGGGCTGAAGACCTTGAATTGTATAAGCCTTCGAGATGCATGAAGTGATCCATCATGAAATGAATGCTTTTGAAGCCGGTTTCCCTTTTGGGCTCTCCGAAAGGGACAGAGTTGTGGGGAGCTTCTGAAATCACTTGTTCTTTCAAGGTAAAACTTCAGAGCTCTTCTGACATCCAGGCTATGTAGAACCCTTTCCGCATCCGAGACCGGGTTTGGAAAGAAACCGGGTGGGATAATGACTGGTTTATATGCAACTAAGACAATTTTGGAAGGAAAAAAGGATGAGTGTGAAGCACAAACTGTTAGGGAGAATTCTCTGTTTAGGCTGAATTTCCTAACCTAGTGAGTCCCCCAGCAGCTTTGCTGGATTTCTGGAGTTTATTTCTCCTGCCAAGAGTGAGACTCTTTCTCCCACTCTTGGACATGATTTGTGGTGTTCCTTTGAATGTTAATTGTTTCATGGGCTATGGGGTCTTTTACTCCATAGGGTCTCATGTTTTTTTCTATGTGTGTTACACCGCACCCTCCGTGCAGTAACACCGGGGTGTCATAGTGACCCCCCACCATAGACTCCATACCCTGGGACTGACTACCGTCTCCCAGGGCATGTAAAGTCACCATTGGCTTTACTAGTCCCAAATTACTAACAGAACCAGTACAAACCATCATATTGTGGATGTACTGGTAGGGGCAATTCGATTGCCCCTGGGTCTGTTATTCAAGGGGGCACTGTCCCATCCGCCCTCGTCGAGTTTTGGCTGGTGTCAGTGGATAGCAGTTTTTATATTCAACCGCGAATATATCTCTATGGGATTTTCCCATTGTTCGAGGCTAATACTTTTTTAACATAGGCTTTAACATACCGCCGGTTTATTTATTTATTAATTCACCGGTTGGTATTTTCTGCCAGAACTCTGTTTTAAAATGGCGTTTGTGTTCGCCTCTGTAACTCCAAACCAAAGGTCGAGCCCTTTGTTCCACTTTTGGCGGGCTTCTCCACAGAAGCCTCCAAAAGTGGTGCCACTCTGTCCGAGTACCACAGGGGTTGTGGGAAATGGTTTAAGCACCCTGGACTGAGTTACCTTGGTAACTCAAGTCGCACTCTTGTGTGATTGGCCCAAGTGGTGAGCCGGCCAGCTCACCACTTAGCATGTTTGATTGACAGCTAGGCTGAATGAATGGGGGTTTCTTGCATAAAAGCAGGGCTTTTGGGACTGGAACTTCAGAAGTTGCCACAGGACCTGAAAATCTGATGAGGGAGAAGCTGAGCCGACCTGCTACGACGACACCACCAGTGGAGCCCTGCTGAACCGACTCACCACTTCCCAACGACAGAGGAGATCTCCCTGCTGGAGAGTCTTCTTCCCTTGACTGGTGGGCACAACCAGTTTACCTTCTTTTCTCGCATCCCAGGACGTCTTGTGGTCGAATTGCCCGTGCCAAGCACCCCAGCAACCAGATAGCCACTTACCACTGGACCGCGAATAAAAGGACCGCTCCTTTAAATTGAGAACTCTGCGGCTGGTTTCTTCCCTGGCAGTGCAACGGACTCCTGTTTTCCTCCACGACGAGATCCTCTCTTCCCCCGGACGAAGCACCGACTTGCACCCACTGCCAGGAACAACTGCCCCCGCTGGAGCGTTCTCACCATTTTTAAGGTACCGTGTCCGCCAGGCCTCCTTTTCTAAAGATTGCTACAAGGTAACAATCCCTTAACCTTCTGGACTGGGCTGGCCGCCTTGACCATCTAACTGGTCCCTTTCTGTTGGTCCAACTCTTTCTGAAACTCTTGCGAGACTTTTGGGCACTTTCAACCGTGTGACCTTGGACACATTTCGTCCGGAGCCTCTTAAAGTGGGTCCGGCCTTGTTAACTTTGACTTTACGGTTTTAATTTGCCTTCTTCTCCTACTGTGTTCTTCCGAAAGTGTTGGGATCTGTTTCTATCTTTGCTCTGCTTTTCTCTCCCTTTTTAACCGATTGATTAGAGTGCCATCTTTGTTAAGCGCTCACCGCTGTCTGAAAATAAGTATTGCTTTACTTAAGACTGGTCTAATAATTGTTGAAGGGAGTGTATATCTTTTAGTGACCGTGTTTTTGAACTGCTTAATATTGGTTCCAGTGTGTTTAACTAGATGTGTTTTTAAATAAATAATTATATCTCTTTTACACCAAGCTCTGGTCAGTGTTTGCTTGTTCTACTGTGTTCTTTTGACCTATTGTGAATACTCTCTATACTGCGTAACTCTTCCTGAGAGAAGTCTGACTGCTCAGCCACAGCTAGCAGGTAAATCTGGGTGGTACAGTCTGCTACCAATTGGGTTTACTGCCAACCACCTGCAGTCTTAAATCTTTTGCAGTGGTCCCAGAGTGAACTGCACAAGTTTCTGCCTAACACAAACTTATCCTTGTGAAAGGTTAAGAGAAGGTGTTCGAAAGAGGGAGCTTGCTTATTTTTCTCGCAGATGTTACTGCAATCAAGAAGGCCACTTTCCAGGAGAGAAACTCGTGCTCCGTAGTGGCCATTGGTTCAAATAGCTTGTGACACAAATGTGGTAAGGACCACATTTAGATCCCATTTTGGGTGGAGGCGGCCCGACCGGCAGAAAGAGGTGAAGGAGACCTGCGAAATACCTCTTGATTACTGGATTTGTCAGAGAAATAGAGCAATTATCTGGTATTGGGAGGATAGCCCAGGGGCAACGTGCTTGCTTTGGAAGCAAGACGACACGGGGCACCACAGGTTCGATCTCCATGTCCGCGCTTAAAAACCTCTGCATATTAAGTGCGTTATAAATAACCTATCATATCTGTAGAAAGATAAGCTGCAATGGCTGACAGATCTGTTCTGCACAATGAGATGAGAATGCCAGAGGCTGCAAGGTCTGACATAAAAGAAAAAGGCAAGACACAGTAAAAAGAAGCATGTCGAGGATCAAGCTCTTTAGCAAGACACCAACGACAAATATTAAGCCATTTACTCTTATAGAGTGTTTATGTGCCGCCTGGATTATTTGCATATTATCCTCTGAAAGGTTAAATTGCGCTAAGGTCCTGAACTCTGGCACCAGGCCACAAGTTGAAGGATTGTGGGGAGGTGTGCCACACCTGGTGCTTGCTCTGGTGAAGGAGACTGGGGACCTGCTGTAACCTTATTGGGTTGCATATTGATAGGTGCTGGAGCTCTGAGAACCAGAACCTGGCCACCAAGGAGCTATGAACAGGAGAGTGCAGTTGGAGGCACTCCTGAGATTCCAGAACGAACGATGAATCAACAGCAGGAGGAGGAAAGGCATAAGCTTTCATGTTGTCCCAGGGGATCTCAAACACAACCCCAAAGGAATTTGCTCAGAGACCGTCCCTGCAAGCATAGAGTGGGAGTTTCCTGTTGGTTGCAGTCGCAAACAGGTCCACCGTTGGAGAGCCCCATTGCTGGAAAAGCTTGGCTAGAACATTGCTGTTTATTTCCCACTCGAAATTCACCACTGATTGGCAGCTCAGGGAACCTTCCCGCAACATTGATCTGTCCTGGAATGTGCACGGCCTGTAGCCAGACATTGTGTTGGACTGCCCAATTACAAATCTGGATATCTTGGTCCACCAGAAGAGGCACCTTGGTGCCCTCATGTTTGTTGACGTGGAACATAGCTACAGAATTGTCCATGCAAATTCGCACTACCGCTTTTATAAGAGAAGGCTGGAAAGCGTTCAATGCCAGGAAGACACCCAAGAGTTTGAGGTAGTTGATGAACAATCCTGCTTGGGGTGTCCACAGATCATAGACCTCAAGATGACCCGACGCTCCCCACCCTAGAAGTGAGGAGTCCATTGTAGCCGTGACCTGTGTTTAGGGCTGCTAGAAGGAGGTTCCCACTGGGAGGTTGTCCACCATTGAAGATCCAAGGTCATGGAAGATGGGATTGCCATCATTTTGGAGTCTGGATCCAAAGCTTGTTACCAGCAGCTCTGCAGTGCTAGCTGTGTGCACCTCATTTTCAGTCTCGCAAAAGGCAGAGCTAGAACGCATGAAGCCATGAGACCAAGGCGTCTCTGGAACCACCAGGTAAAAATGGTATGTTGTTGATAAATCCACAATTCTGTCCTCGGTTAGGAAAACTCTGGCCCTGACAGTAACCAAACGGAAACCTAAAAACATCAGGTCTTGAGCAACCGTCCTAGACTATTTCCACCAGTTCACCGACAGCCCCAGTTGGAACAGGAGCTGGAGGAGAGATTGAAGATTGGCTTCTGCAGAGCCCTTGCCCCCGGGCAGCAGAAGCCAAACTTCTAAATATGGATAGACATGAACTCCCTGCAGTCTGAGGAACGTTGTGATGTCCACCATCATCGTAAAGACATGCCGTGCCGAGCTGAGACCAAACAGCAGCACTCGATATTGGAAATGTTCCATTCCCACAGACAACCAAAGGTATTTCCGATGTGGGGCCCAGATCTGGATGTGCATATAAGTTTCCTGGATATCTACCACACTGAACCAATCGCCCTTCTGGAGAGAGGACCATAACTGGCTGGGCTTGATCACCTTGAGTTTTTCTTGGGGAAGGAAAAGGTTGAAGCTGGAGAGGAAGACCGTGGAACTGGAGCAGGAAGATGAAGGACAAGTGGGGGAAAAAAAAATTAAAGGTTCCCCACGATGCAAGCGCACCCGACCCCAACCGTGCAGAGAAAATGACTAAAGGGTGATGCACAGGGTGGAGCTTCGAAAGGCTGGGTTACAGCCACGTGCAGTGACCCTGCGTTAAAATAGCAGTAGTTTTTTGATTCTTCAAAGTGCTCCGGTCCCATCCCGAAGGACAGAAAATCACAAAAGTATGGAGGAAAGAGGACGGGACGTAGAAGTATATGAAATGTCTTCCCCACCACCCCAACTCTCCCTAATGTCAGCCTTTCAGCCTGTAGATGGCGTGAGTCTGTCCTCCGAATTTCATCTCACCGACCCTCAAAGTAGTTTTGACAGTTGTGAAGTCTTCCGTATTAAAAACAATTTGGTGTAGAAGAGGTAGATAAGAAGCTCTCTTAGAATAGAGCTTAAGCATATCAATATCTATATGTGCATACAACAACTAACTGAATGATGAAGAATTATTTTTTTTAAAACACAATAGAGGACATTGCCTCGTGAAAGCGCATGGGTACTGTAAATGTAACGTTAAGTATACTATTACAGGAAAGCCCTTAATGCCCTATTCCACTTTGAAAATAAATGTAATGTAATTGGCTGCACCAAGCACCAGATGTCAGCCTATGCAAATTACACATTTCTAAGCAGACCCACAAGCCTCAGAAATATATACACACAGTTGGTAATCCCAAGTGAGTCTACCTGCACTTTACAAAAATGCAGCTAAGCAGGTCAAATCAAAGAAACAGAATAAACTGTAAATGGTAAAGAGAAAGAACTATTTTAAAAAACACACGGCAGGCCCCTAGAGTTTCAGCAGTCCTTCCTTATAAGAACAGTAGGTCCTGTGCCTCAGAGGTAAGGTTCCATGTAAGTAACAGAGAGGAGATAAGTTATAAAAACATCACCCTAGAACAAGCTTTAGCAAAGCCAATAGTGTGGTACATTTTGTAGAATTATAGCACATTTGACATTAACAGGTAAATAGGTATTTTAGTAGTACTCTCAATCCCTGCACACAAGTAGTTGCTCAGTAGGGGTTCCTCGGCTTGTACTATGCGCCTTTGTTAGGCAAGATTGTATGCAGTACCCTTTGGGTGCACTAAAACAACCCTGACCTGGCAACAGGAATCCAACCTTTGGTATAAGTCTGTGCTACACAGGTTGGTAGCGTGTTGAGCAACTAGGCTCATCTCAAGAGGGGTCAATGTGAGCTGTAGGGGAGTTGCACAGAGATTCACAATGACATGTATTCTAATAAACTCTTACACACAAGGTTTCTTGAGTAAACCATTATTAATGTATTTACCAGTCAGTTAGAATAAGCCTTCTTCAGAAGGGAGCAATATAAAATACACTACAAAATTACACACTTCGTTATCTAATCAGTAGAAGTTCATTTGGGATGACTCAAAGACACTACCTACACCCTCAGGTGACATCAATTGCTAGCGTGCTGTGGACATTAATATATCACGGTTTGCATGCAGACTTTCTTAGGGGAGTTTCAATGAAAAGAAGGATCAGAATAAAACAAGTATTCACGCAAGGATTCTTAAGCAGGCAGGAACTTTCAATAACCCCCAATGCAAAGTCAGTTAACCTTTTCCTGGAAGGAAGACAAAACACATAAGCATAAGAGAGAAGAGACATTCAGGGAGCCAGGCCAGCTAATGCGAAGTTAGCAAAAGTCAAGGTGAACTGAAGCACTTCTTGCAGGTAAGTAGAAAGTCTTTTACAATGTTTTATAAGTCTTGGTAGAATAAAAGCAATCGAAGTAGGGCCACAAACTGATCAGGCTTTTGAAGTAAAGAAGCTGACAGAAACTCTACTGATACAACCAAGCAAGTCTCCAACGAGTGCAAGCGGTTACACAACAAGAGGCAAGTTCTCTTAGACTTTGCAGTGCCTTTAGGTTGAAGTGCAGCAGATTACTTCTGTTCCTGTGCAGCTCTGCAGATCACGCTGTTCCTGGGCCTAAGTCATGGGGATAAGAGGGAGGACTTCTGGGGACTCCTGCAATGGGACGGTCACCGCTTGCAACTGGCAAACTTCAAACGAGTGGCACTTCAGTGTTCCAGCTCCTTGCGTCTACCGCAAATAGCAACACCACGATTCCTGGCTGTCGAGATGGCCTTTCCTTGCATCTGGGGTCCCCGCACTCTGTTGAGAGGGCTCAGTCAGTCCTGCTTCCTGGGATTCCGGAGGATATTCCTGGAGCTCTTGGCCAGCTTAAAAGCAACGCACACAAAGTGGTGTTCCTCTCCCTGGCTATCCGGTTCCTGCAGCGACTGCAGGGGATACTCTACCAGCTTTGAGAGGAAGTCCAGGTGCTTACTTTGGAGTTGTTTGGCCCCGCCAACTCAAAAGGGAGAAGTCTTCCTTACAGGAGCTTCTCTGTCGATACCAATTTCGAGTTTAAGCACGGCAGCAGGGCTTCACTGGAAAACCAACGGTCCAGGAGTTGCAGCAGGTGTCTTCTTCCATTTATTCTTCGGATTCCTTCGTCCAGTGATCGACTCTGCCTTCCAAGCCAAAAAGCCTTGCCTTTTATGCAGCTTCCTCCCATTCATTCCAGCCTAGCTGTCAGTCACCCACCAGGTTGTCTGTCCTTGCTGGACAGCCAGCCGGCCAATCACCTAAGAGTGCATTCCTGTCTTCTAGGAGACTAAGCACAGCGAGTTTCGGCACCTCCCTTGCTTCCTGCCCCCGCCAGACACCCTGGAGCCAAAGTCGGGCTTTACTCATGAATCCCGCCAAAGGCTAAATTAACAAAGGGACTAAACCTGGTTTGGCGCGCAAAGTAAATTTCAAGAAAGACCTTTCCACAAAGAAATGGCGAAAAAAGAAGACCGGGCCAATTTGACAAAAATGGCACCCATAGGTGCTTTATCGTGGCTGCCAACGCAGCCCACGGTACAATCCCATAATGGTAGTAAAAAGTAAACCACTGTCACCAGCCATTCAGTGAGGAAAGGGTAACATAAAAATGTTAGATGAGAAGCTAGACAAAGGAGATACTAAGTAACCCCTCCAGGACCCTATTGTAAGATCGTGTGTGCTGGGTCTAGAAAGTTACAAATGTAAGTAGGAAACAGTATAGCCCAGAGAAGGTATTTACACCTTTGGGAAATCTGAAAGACTTCCCTGTGTCACTGCAATGAAGGTGCTGTGTGACACAATGTAAAAGAAGATGCCTATGGAGTTTGTCAGACTAGACAACTCCACAACCAAAAGAAACAGTGCACACAATCACATTAAAACACATAAGAGAGTGGGAAAAAAGGTTTAAAAATATGTTACTGAAACCAAAAGGAAAAGGGGAAACAAAGCACCAATTATGCACTTCACTGTTAGTTGACATACTGTACATTAAAAAGAGGGAGTCATGAAAAGGGAACAGTCCCCCTGTGCTTGCAGCCATAAGGGCTAACCAGTGCCCCACATATAAATGAGTTGAGCAAGATAAGTTGAGTAAAAAGGCTTTACATACCTCCAAAGTAAGGCCATGGTTCAATATATAGCAAAGCAAAATATCCGTGTTCCATTGAGGTCAATGGAAAGTTGCAAAATTGGATTGTTTCCACCTCGGATGGGAGTGAAAAGGGCGAGATATGCTGTTGACTTAACACTTCTAGATATTACGCCTGGGCGGCTTACAAAAACATTTGGATTTACTGGCTATATATGCTGCCAAAAACCGAGCAGTCATTAACACAAAAAAAAAAAAAAAAAAGATTTGCTCACTGCTACCAAATCATTATTTAAGCATTAGATAACTGAGCTGTGGAAGCGATCGACCATTAAATATCTCTGGAAGTTACACATGTTACTGCGGATATGTATATTAGTTTTCTATGTGCGTTATGCAAGATACATCATTGCTGCATTAAGAGAAATCTATCTGCTTAAAACATGACCTACCATATTAAATGGTACTGAAATCTGGTCTTTTGGCAAGGGTAGGGCGTTAAATAAAATGGAAAGTTATTGCCTGTGTACTATTCACTGCTTCGCAAAAAATCTCATGCAACATCGAGGTAGTCGAGCTACAGCCAACATCAATCAATTCACTGTCCATCCTACGTTGATGCATGTTAATTGAAAAATATGAATTGGCAGAAGAGGGGTCTTTAGCGCATTTTAATTATATAGGCTGCCAAGATTTGGATAGCAAACGGCAACTTCTCATGAGTGAAGCCAGAAACTGGAATCATTTTCTAGAACCCACAAACCCTGAAACATTAACAGGCAGACTTCCTTAATTCAGATTTTAAAAGAAATATGAAACTACTAGATGAGCTGTATATGGTGAATCTAGCATATTATGCCGTGGCCACAGAGTACAAACACATGCCTGCCATGGGGGTCTGCCACACTACATATTGGAGTTTCCCAACCCTAATAGATGAGGGGATGATCTCGAGATCAAATTTAATAAGGCTAACTCGGAGGAAGACTAAGGCGCGAGGCAAAGAACAGAAAGAAGTGGAAGATCATGCCACCTGTGCGTCTTAGCGGTATTGGAAAGCTCCAGACATCATTTAATGGTGTATGGTGGTGTTGATGCCATTGAGCTAGATCTAGAGTGTATCTGGAATAGATGTATGTCTGGTGATGATCACAATCTTATATACCACTCAATAAATCTGATAATGTATGATTTGGGCCATGATTATGGCACCCATGACTTGATTCTATACCAACAACCCTCATTTCAATTAGCAGGCATTGTAATTATTCCGGTTGTATTTATTGAATTGTTTTAGCATTGGAGATGGCACAACTGTTAATGCTGTGGTGACTTGGATGTATTTTCAATGTGTGTTTTATTTCTGTACTGGCAAAAAGAACAAGTTACTTTCTTACCTGGTAACGTTCTTTCGATGGAATTGGTCCGCCGACGTATTCCATATCTATGACAGGTAATGACCACAGCTGTGCTGCTTTGGAAAATTGTCTGCGTCTGCGTCGATGACGTTGATACGCTGTCCTCGAGGGCCATCGTCGAGCCGACGTCACCGGATGTTATAAATAGGACGCACCACGTCCGTGGCCTCAGTTGTAGTTTTTTCCCAGAATGTGTGTCTCTAATCTTCTGCCAGTATGACCACAGAAAGCCTTGCGGAAACGTAAGCTACAATCGCATAAGAAATTCTGTAGCAGGGCAGGTAGGTAGGGAGCGATATGGAATACGTCGTCGGACCATCCCATCAAAAGAACGTTACCAGGTAAGAAAGTAACTTGTTCTTCGAGGGGATTGGGTCCTCCGACGTATTCCATATCTATGACAGACTCCCAAAGCAGTACTAACGTATGGAGGAGGGAAAAGAATTTAGAATATAGAAATTTAGGGAGAGGGTGCTAGAGGGCCACCCAAGATGGCCGCCAAGGCTTGAGCTCCCTCGTTGCCCCGGATTAATCCGAAAGAATCCTGCTGTTCCAGAGTTGGTTATTCCCAACCAAGTGGTGTCCCCAGCTCCTAAACTCCTCGTCTCCCCTCCCTCCAAATCCAGAGGAAAATCGGCTCTGCTACGCGCCGATACGACCCATTAGGTGCTGGGGCCTGGCGAATCGCGTGGGCCTGGCGGGCTGCCCCGGCGTGCGGGCCGCCCCTGCGGTGCGGACGTTCCTGGTGCCCCAGGCCCCGGAGCGGCTGCGCTGCCCGGAGCGCAGACGGAGGTGGACCATCGGTGCGAGCCCACAACGAAATCTCGGTGGCCCCTCATGCCCGCCGCCTGCTTCGGCCGGTAGACAGAGGCGGTGAACCGAGCTCCAGAGGAGCGACGAGAGGCCGGAGGTGGCTCGTTTCGTGGAAGCGACGGTGGAGCGAAGCCCCGACTGAGGTACGAGCGGCTGGAGGCGGGGAGAGGTGGCTCATCATTCTTAACAACCTGCTTCACTAGGCCCTCTCCATCCCGGAGACAAACTCCAGCGGCCCCCGTCCGCTTCCGGCGGCCCTGCCTGCCGGCGCCACAAAAATCCACCCGCTACCCCTTGTGAGATCAAATTGCCTGGGCGGATCGCCCATACGGATGGAGGTGCGGCAGAGGGGATAGCGCTGCCGGAGAGGCTCCACCAGCCGGAGCTCCCGCGAACTCAATACCATCAACGACCTGCTCGCTTTGGATGCAGATGTCTCATGACGAACAACTTTTAGACTGAAGGCGAGCTGGCCCCCACTCCTGTTCCTCTCCTTACCGACAGAACGGGCTTGGCACGACCGCACACTCACGGCAGAACTCTCTCAGCCACGCCATATTAGAAGGCATCCGCACCTCCTGCCACACTTGGCTTCTATCGTAGCTCTTGCTAAGGGCTCCACAGAGAACCCACTTCACAGCAGACCTCCAGTCAAGGCCTACGAACTACATCCATCCAGCAAATTACGATGGGGAAAACCGATAAAATGCAAAGGAAACTGAACTTTGACAATGGCACAGCCTCAAAAACACCTTGCTTACAAGACGAAGACGAACCCACACCGAGAAGCTCACAGCAAGCAGAACCAGGGAACAATTCGCTGGAAATAAAAGAACTCCTCCTTAAACTGAAGGTGGGCATCGGCAGCCTGAACAGTAAAATGGACGGCCTATCCTCTAAAGTGGACCAATTACAACACCGCATCGACACCCACACAGAGCGCCTAAACGAAGTCGAACAAAGAGTCTCTGGCTTGGACAATGGCACGGCATCCCTGTCGAGCAAGGTATCCAGGCTTGAAAGCCAAATGAAGGCAACTCTGGCCAAATGTGAAGACTTGGAGGGCCGATCTAGATGGAATAATATCCGCATCATTGGAGTAAGAGAACAAGAACCCCAGTCAAAAATGGAAGAATGGGTTGAGTCACTCTGTGCATCTCTCTTTGGTCGAGAAACCCTTTCCCATCTGTTCATAGTGGAAAGAGCGCACAGAATCCCATCCGCCAGACCGGCCCCTGGAGCTCCTCCCAGACGGATTATTGCAAAACTACTTAATTACAGGGACCGGGACACCATCCTCCGGCTAGCTAGAGAAAAGGGAGAGCTGCTACACGACGGCGACAAAATCCACCTCTACCCCCGACTTCTCTCCGACGGTCCAAACACAGAGAAGAGCATTCACCAGCGTCAGACAAAGGCTCAGAGACAACCAGATGGCCTACTCAATGCTGTTCCCAGCACGGCTCAGAGTGCAACACAACGAAAGAATTCACTTCTTCCAATCTCCTGAAGAGGCCCGCACATTCCTCGACCAAAACGGATGCCCTGACCAGCACCCTCGTCAACCCCGTCCCCAAAGAGAAAGGAATCCTAGAAACCCCCATTAAAGAACCGGAGAAACACACCCTAACGGACCATAACAAACCCACCGGAACAAGATCAAGATGGAAGAAAGCGGGGCAGGGACAATTGGGAGGCCCCAAGCGCCCCTTACACAGTATTTGTTACCCAATTCAAGTTGGGAGGGGTCCCGACGGACAAGTTGGGGGTTGTCCGCGTAATGGGAAAAGTTCTAAAGTTACAGGGGGGGAAGATAGCTGCAGGCAGCCTGGAGACCCCAGGGGAAGTCTCCGGCGTCAGTTCGTATACGAGCCAGTTGGGGGTTGCTCGTAGAGACAGTTCACCAAAAGCAGAGGGGGGAAACTGCGCCGTCCACCCGCTGCTGCTCGCCACCCCACCATCTCTCATCTCATCGTTGGTACTACTGCACCATCCAACAAGAACCTCACAAACAGTAATCAAGGCGATCAATTCAGGGTTAGCTTCGACGCTCTTGGTCAATATAGGCCAATCAAAAGCCAAGATATACCCTAACCCGCTCCATTCAAAGTTGCAACTTGGAACTTAAGGGGGGGTAACATCCCGTCCAAAACACGGAAAATCCTACAGTATCTGAGAAGACATGAGGTTGATGTGGCTATGGTCCAAGAAACACATCTAATCCCTGGCAAAGACCACACTTGGGCCAAATCCTGGGGCTGCCACAGGTACTTCTCATCATACTCTTCCTACTCCAGGGGAGTCGCTATCTTAATCCACAAGGGGACTAATTTTCGCCTAATCAACACAACAAAAGACTCCGAAGGCAGAGCCATCCTGGTGAGTGGCATTATAGCAGGCAAGAGGATAACCTTAGTCAATTCTTACGCACCAAATGTTGACGGCCCGAATAATTTTGGCTGGGTACTGTCACAACTCTCCTCACAAGAACTATCTACAATAATATGGGGTGGAACCATGAATACAGTTCTCGATCCAATAAAAGACAGATCGAGAGCAGTACCTCAACCTAAATCTAAAGCCAGCCTGCAAATAGCTGCGATCTGCAGAGCATTCAATTTAAAAGACGCATGGAAAGCGGCCAACGGAGAAACGTGTGACTACACATTCCACTCGACGGTACACAACTCGAGCTCGAGAATCGATTATCTGTTCGTCTCAGCAAATGGTCCTCTAAAGAATAGCCCTTGCCACATACTTCCAAAAACTCTCTCCGACCACTCCCCGGTTATCCTAAACCTCATCTCCTGTCAGCCTAAATCCACACTGCAACGCTGGCGCCTCAAAACCGACTCCATGCAAGACGAGGTGTTCGCTACCGAACTGAAAGAAGAGATTGACACATTCCTGGAAGCCAATATTGGCTCAGTCCCCTCTGCCAGCACGATCTGGGAATCTCTAAAGTGCTGCTTAAGGGGAGTGTTTCAAGCCAAGGAAAACAGCATCCTCAAACTCATTAGGCGAGAACTGGCAGCCAGTGAAGACCTACTCAAAAACTTCGAACGCCAGAATACGAGCTCAGATGACCCGAGAGTAAAAGCCGCTCAGAGAGGAACTACAGAAATGTAACGCCACGGCAGAGCGAGAAATAAAATTCCTAAACCGCGGCTGCCAAATCAGACAGTACGGCGAGGGTCAAAAACCCAGTGCCCTACTAGCAAAATTAATAAAAGCCGACCGCAAGCTAACTACAATCTAAGGCATTCCCAATACACAGGGTGTGCTGATACACACAGACGAGGAGATGGCGTAAGAATTTAGACTCTACTACCAAGACCTCTATAAAACCCAGCATAATGGAAACTCAGATCTATCACTCGAGTATTTAGAAGACACACAGTTGTTTTGGGTCGAAAGTCAGCTACGGGAACCTCTCAATGAACCAATCACACATGAAGAGATCCTTGAAGCTATCAAGTCTCTTCCAAACTCCAAAGGCCCTGGCCCGGAGGGCCTAACCGGAGAATTCTATAAAGCCTTTGCGAATACTCTGGCCACCCTCCTAGCAGCCGTGTACGAGGAAGCCCTAGAAAAAGGCACTCTCCCCCAGTCTACCTGCGAAGCCAACATCGTCCTCTTGCACAAACAAGACAAACCTCCAGAGCAATGCACATCCTACCGTCCCATCTCCTTACTAAACTTCGACAATAAAATACTAGCGAAGGTTCTCGCGAGCAGGTTGATGCCGCTGATGCCCGCCCTGGTACTTGCAGACCAGGCAGGGTTCATACCAGGCCGCAACACGACCTTTGGAATCAGACGGCTGTTCGCCATCATGGAGGCGTTGGACCCATCCCAGCAAGCAATCGCCGTCCTGCTCGATGCTGAGAAAAGCATTTGATTCAGTGGAGTGGCCATTCCTGTTCGCAGTGCTCACCAGGATGGGACTGGGAGCACACTTCATTAAACTAGTATCTCTCTTATATACCAATCCACAAGCCAACATCATAGTGGAGTCAGCAAAGTCAGCTACCATCAATCTGCGGCGCGGTACCAGACAGGGCTGCCAGTTATCAGCTCTTTAATTTGCCTTGGTAATGGAGCCACTTGCCTCTAACCTTCGGGAACAGCGACAACAAAGAGGACTCATCATCGGCCCACAAACTCATCATTTCACTGTATGCGGACGATGTCATGCTATTCGTACGAGATCCCGCGGATAATCTGAACCTGGTCATGAGAGAGGTGATCAAATTTGGCGCAGCATCTGGGCTGAAAATCAACCAGTCAAAATCCATAGTGTTCCCGCAGACCTCGGCGACCAAACCTTTCGCAGATGACTTCAAGCTTACGTGGAAGACATCCAAAGTCTGGTACCTAGGAATACAACTGTCACGAAACCACCAAGAAGTGTTCCATGACAACTACGAAGGGGGCTCAATGGGAATGGTTTTTTCAATGGGGACTTACCGGTCCCTCCAGGGTCGGAATGCACCGGTAAGTGCCCATTGAACAAGACCGGACACGGTATGGGAGGCAGCCATGGTGCTAATAGCACCATGGCTACCGCCCATCTCGTAATTACCCCCAATGTCTGCAAAAAGCCAAAGGGGGAAGCCCACGTAGCAGCCTTGGTTATGGACTCCCAAGGGATGTATTTTTGGAAGGCAACAGCAGCCGCTTTGCCATGGACCAGATGTGCATGAATGCCCCTTGGGGGCTGAAGGCCTTGAATTTTGTAGGCCTCGGAAATACATGAAGCTATCCAACATGAGATGGGACGCTTTCAAGGCTAGTTTACCTTTTGGGTCACCAAACGTAACAAAGCGTTGTGAAGAACTTCTAAGTTTGCTCGTTCTGTCGAAGTGAAACTTCAGAACTCGTCTTATGTCTAGGTTGTGTAAAATCCTCTTGTCATCGGAGACCAGGTTCAGAAAGAAAACCAGTTAAGATATTGACTGGTTTAAGTGCAATTCAGAAACAACATTTTTGAAGGAAAGAAGGGCAAGTGTGAAGCTCTGGTCTCCCTCTCACTGTGCTTAGAGAGGCATCAGCTTCACCTCACTGATGATCCCCAACAAGGGTGAAACACGTGTATGGGGTTGCTGGTGGTACTCTCGTTCAGATTGGAATTGCCATTGTATTTCGGTGCTGGACTGCCACTGGGCAGGACAAAGACTGATATGCAAATGGATATTTCCCATCTGTGAAAGGCACAGTGAGTAAAAGCAGTGGCTGCGAACTCTCAAGTGGTTAATAACCACTGAACAGGTTATCATGTCTGTTCTTGCGAGAGAGGGGCGCCCGCTACCTATGTAAAACTATTTGTTAAGGAACCTGGGATTGGTAACCCTAGGTCTCCTGGGGGCAACCAGACGTGGTCTCCCTCTCACTGTGCTTAGAGAGGCATCAGCTTCACCTCACTGATGATCCCCAACAAGGGTGAAACACGTGTATGGGGTTGCTGGTGGTACTCTCGTTCAGATTGGAATTGCCATTGTATTTCGGTGCTGGACTGCCACTGGGCAGGACAAAGACTGATATGCAAATGGATATTTCCCATCTGTGAAAGGCACAGTGAGTAAAAGCAGTGGCTGCGAACTCTCAAGTGGTTAATAACCACTGAACAGGTTATCATGTCTGTTCTTGCGAGAGAGGGGCGCCCGCTACCTATGTAAAACTATTTGTTAAGGAACCTGGGATTGGTAACCCTAGGTCTCCTGGGGGCAACCAGACGTGGTCTCCCTCTCACTGTGCTTAGAGAGGCATCAGCTTCACCTCACTGATGATCCCCAACAAGGGTGAAACACGTGTATGGGGTTGCTGGTGGTACTCTCGTTCAGATTGGAATTGCCATTGTATTTCGGTGCTGGACTGCCACTGGGCAGGACAAAGACTGATATGCAAATGGATATTTCCCATCTGTGAAAGGCACAGTGAGTAAAAGCAGTGGCTGCGAACTCTCAAGTGGTTAATAACCACTGAACAGGTTATCATGTCTGTTCTTGCGAGAGAGGGGCGCCCGCTACCTATGTAAAACCAAGTGTGAAGCACAACCTTATCCTTGTGGAAAGTTATGAAACAGATGTTCAACAGAAAGAGCTTGAAGCTCACTTATCCTTCTCGCAGATATGATATGGCATTTATAACGCGCCTATACACAGATGTTACCGCAATCAAGAAAGCCTTCTTCCTAGAAAGGTACTTGAGCTCGGAAGTGGCCAAAGCTTCACAAGGCTTGCGACAATGCGGTGAGGACCACATTCATATCCCATTTGGGATGAGGGGCCCAAACCCGTGCAAAAAGAGGAAGACCTACAAAATTTCTCTTGATGACTGGGTTTGCCAGTGAAAAAGAGCAACTGTCTAGACAGATAAGCTGCAATGGTGGAGAGGTACGTCCTGCATGATAAGACATGGATGCCCGAGGCAGCAAGGTCTGAAACTAAAGACAAGACAGTAAATAGAAGCCTGTCAGGGATCAAACTCTTAAGATAGACACCAATGGCAAAATCTGAGCCATTTTCTCCTGTACTGAGCCCTTGCAGAAGGCTTACGTGCCGCTTGAATTATGCTCATATTGTCCTCAGAGGAGGATAAACTGCGGCTAATGATCGGAACTCTGGTACCAGGCTGCCAACTGAAGGATTGTGGGGAGGGATATCACAACCAGTCATTGCTCTGGTGAAGGAG
The DNA here is from genome assembly GCF_040938575.1 of Ambystoma mexicanum. Classification (NCBI taxonomy): domain Eukaryota; kingdom Metazoa; phylum Chordata; class Amphibia; order Caudata; family Ambystomatidae; genus Ambystoma; species Ambystoma mexicanum. The sequence goes on along the minus strand of NC_090925.1, from coordinate 947,706,701 downwards.
GTCAGGAATCTGCGGCAACCCGATCAGGGAGCCCACCGACAGGTGCTGAAGTTCCGAAAACCAGAACCTGGAAGGCCACCAAAAAGTGATGATGAGTAGAGTGCAGTTGGAAGCACTCCTGAATTTCCAGAGCGACTGATTAATCAGCGGCAAAGGAGGGAAGATGTAAGCCTTCATGTTGTCGAAAGGCACTCCAAGACCATCCCTGGAAGCATAAAGAGGAAGTTTCCTGTTTGTTGAGGCTGCAAAGAGATCGCCCACTTGAGAACCCCACTGCTGGAAGATCTTGGTGAGAACATCGTTGTTCATCTCCCACGCGTAATTCGCCACAGATTGGCAGCTGAGGGAGTCTGCAGCCACATTGATGTGACCCAGAATGTGCACTGCCTGAAGCCAGACATTGTGTTGGATAGCTCAATTCCAGATTTGGATAGCTACGTCCACCAGAGGAGACCACCTGGTGCCCCTCTGCTTGCGGATGCAGAACATTGCTACGGAATGGTCTGTGCAAATTCGAACCACACTGTTGGTGACAGAGTTGAAAAGCCTTGCGCAAAAGATAAACTGCCAGTGCCCGTCCTTGGCCGTCCACAAATCGTACACCTTGAGGTGACGCAGTGTTGCTCCCCACCATAGAAGGGAGGAGTCTGTAGTAACCGTTACTTGTGGGCAGGGCTCCTGGAAGGAGGCCCCCACTGAAAGGTTGCTGGCGGACGACCATCATTGAAGATCCACAGTCATGGAGAATGGAACTGGAATCATCTTTGAGTCCGGATCCAAAGCCCGAGACCAGCAGCTCCAAACAGCAAGTTGAGTGCACCTAATTTTCAGTCGAGCAAGAGGTAGAGCTAACACGTAAGAGGCCATAAGGCCGAAGAGTCCCTGGAACCACCAGGCTGACATGTAGGAGGACTGCAGGAAGAGCCGACACGTGGTTGAAAAGTCTGCAATCCTGCCCTCTGACAGGAACACTCTGGTACGGACAGTATCTCAACGGAAACCTAGAAAGATCAGGTTTTGAGCAACAGTCAGACGATTTCCACCAGTTCACCGACAGCCGAGATGGAAGATGGAACAGGAGCTGAAGGAGTAACTGAAGATTGGTAATTGCGGCTTGTGGGCAAGGACTGCGCAGGAGCCAATCGTCCAAGTATGGATAGTCCCTGCAGGCTGAGGAATGCTGCGATGACCGCCATCATCTTTGTAAAGACTTGCAGCACCGAGCTGAGATCAAATGATAGCACTCTATGCTGGAAGTATTCCGTTCCAACAGAGAACCTCAAATATTTCCGATGCGGGCTCCAGATCAGGATATGCATGTAGGCATCCTGAAGGTCTACCACGCTGAGCCAATCACCCCTTCCGGAGAGAGAACTTTATCTGGCTGGGCGTAATCATCCCGAATTTCTCTGGGGGTAGAAAGATTGAAATTGGAGAGGTCGAGGATAGTGCGCAGGCCAGCCTGGTTGGGTTTAGTCACTAAACAGATGGGAGTAATAGCCCTCGGCTCCACTGCTCTGAGGTCTAGAAGTTTCTGTACCTCAGCTCTGAGGGAGGGCAACCAAGTGTGCTGAAGAGGAGGGTGTGAAGGTAAGGTAGCAGGGAGGGGCAAGCGGAAGCCCACCTGGGCGATGGACAAAGTCCATTAGTCTTCTGTGACAGTCTGCCATGCCTCCAGATAAGATGAAATCCGTCCTCCCACCGGAGTCTCGTGCGACTGATGAAAAACATCATTTCGATGGTTTATCGGCGGGGAGACCACCCGTTGCCGAAGAGGAGGTTGCTGACCGAGAGAAAAAGCCGGCCACCTTGCCTTTGCTGCTTGCAGCGAGGGCCACCAGCAGGAGCATCTGCCCAGCACACACATCGGTCCTGGAATACTCTGAAACCAGAGAAGGACCTCGTTTGAGACCCCGACCTCCAAATATAAGCTGCCTTAGCTGGCAAGGACTGACAATGACTTATCAGTTTGCGTGGTTGCCTCGGTTTTGGGGAGTACCTCATCAGTGGAGGAGTGGAATAGTTGCTCACCTTCAAAAGGGAAGATAAAGTACTTTGTCCTGAACCTCCGAGAACTTTGTAGCATGCAGCCATGCTTGATGGGGAGGTCTACTCCAACCATAAGGCCCAGAGTGGAAGTGCCAACATGATGGGCTGCGGCTTCCAGCAGGTCCTGCGCCAGAACTGGCACTGGATAAGCCGCCCTTAATGTCTTCGAGTTAGGCAGGAGGAATACATTCCTGAATCTCAGCAAGCTCCTTCCACAGCTTGAAATTAGCAGCCGCCAGGATGACCTCGGTATTCGCCTGATACAGCTGGAGGGCCGAATTTGAAAATATCTTACCCAATGGCGCCAAGAAGCTTGTCCTCCTTGGACAGGACTTATGATGCTGCAGTGGAGATGTAGAGTACGGCTTAGACTGGAGCGTAGCTGCTGCCACCACCGTTGATGAAGGAGTGGACATGCAGTCAAGGATAGGTCTTCAGACGCTTGTAGCGAGTATCAATTTTCTTGTTTAGGGGCTGCCCGGAACAAGGTTTTTCCCAGACCTTGCAGGCTTCAGCCAGGCATCCTTTTGAAGGAATAAGCCAGTGCGCTTCTGTGTCAACAAAGTAAAGGCTCCCAAAAGTACACCCTCTTGTGGAAACGGAGGCTCGGGTATTGGAATGTCTAGCAACACCATCATATCCACTAAATGGTCGTGAAAGGCTCTAATAGAGCTGGGCGGGTCGTCGCTATAGTGATCCGCTTGTTCTTCATCCAGTGCGGCGGGAACAGAATCCTGATCCACAGCACATGGCACCTCAGACCCGTGGGCAGACTTGACTGCACAACGTGAGCCTTTAAGCACGGGTGAAAGAGGAGACAGTGGAGGCAGCTCCAATGGTAGTGGGGCAGGAGGTGGCACTACCGGGACCTGCGGAGGAGTAAACTGAGCAGGTTGTGATTCAGGTGGCTTAGGATACATTTCTTTGAAATGATCCTTAAAGTAAGCCTTCATTGGATCAGAGTGGATAAGCATCTGAAACTTGCCAAAAAACACTTCATCGGAAGAAGGCCTAGGCACTGGAGTGGGTCGAGGCCGCATACCCCCAGAATTGCAAAGAGTATGGTTGCCAGGAAGGCCCTCTGACAACTGGATCCACGTAAACCAAGGGAGTGGATGTAGGAAGAAGCAAGACTGTGGCAGTGGAAAACTAGCACGCCAATCCATCAGAAGGTGGAACAGATTCTTACTATCCACATTACATGGAAAATACTGCTCCACCCCAAAAACAGGCCCATCTCCACCATGTTTGTGTGTGAGAGGTAGTCAAAATGGACACTGCAGACCGCAGGGGTTGGACCACCATTTCGTTACTGCCTGAGGTGAACTGTCACAGAAGTCAGTGATGCCGTTGTCACCACATGGGTATCAGGGGACTTATGTTCCATTTTAGCCCTGCGACAGGGTACCTCGGCAGATCCGGTGCTAGCAAATCTAGAGCGCTTCTGTGACCCCCCCTTAGAGTCTGCCTGAGAATTCGCCTTCAGTGAGGAAACCTCAGCGGCGCGGGTACATGGAGACTTAGGGGGATGAACCGCCTGCTTTGGCCCCTCGGCAGGATCGGTTTCTACTACAGATGTGTGTGGGAAGGCTTAGGGTCACCCCCAGTATCCAGAGCCTTCGGAGGAGGCCCCTCGATCTTGCCAGTCTTAGATATAGCCCCAAGTCGGGGATCCTTGGGGGTAATCCCAGTGCGTTTAGTCGCCTTAAAAAGGAACCTCAAGATGAGTCTCAGTGCACTTTGTTCCAGATTTGGAAAGCTTGGGACCTACCACGCTGAAAACAGACCATTAAGTAGTAGGCTTATCCTTAGCCCCCAGAAGGGGAGACTCGGATGAAGATCCAGTCCTGGTAGCCCCCTAACAGGGAACCTCGGAGGAAACTGAGTCCAGGTTAGGTCCCTTTTGGGACACCTCAAGGAGAACCCTGCTACCAGAGCCACATTGGCCCCTCCCGGAACCAGAAGACACCGGGAAGCAGTCCCCAAGCCAGGGTGCCCTGAAAAGGAAGATACTTACCAGCCTCTTCCTTTTTTCTTCAATGAACTGCTGTAAATGTGGAGGAGGTTTTCGGCAAAGTTTGTATGCAGTACCCTCTGGGAACACTACAAACAACTATAACTACAAGTATAGGAAACCCAACCTTTTGTATAAGCTTGTACTACACAGTTTAGGTAGCGTGTTGAGCAGCCAGGCTCATCTCAAGAGGGGAAATGTGAGCTGTGGGGGAGTTGCAAAGATTCACAGTTACAGGTATTCAAATAAACTCTTACACTCAAGGTTTCTTGCATTAACAGTTATTTTATTTATCAGTCAGTTATAAAGACTTCTTCAGAAGGGAGCAATATACTAGTAATATACAAATACACTTCAATACTGTACACTTTACATTTCTGAACCAGTTAAAGGCATGGTCTAGTAAAACATTTTATTTAAAAAATACTAGCATTCTCTTTTTTTAAAACTTCCTATGTAAAATTTTGAGCTATTCAAGCTCAAAATTGGCAAAAGCAAGCACATGGGCGCATCCATTTTGTGAAATGGATGCCCTCCTGTGCTGGCTTTTGCGGCACTAATGAAGGAAAAGCCAGCCAGCAGTAGTAAACAAAAGGAGAAGCCTGAGAAACTTGGAAAGAAAAAACGCAGAGTTTTCCAACACAATAACGTATTTATGTTTGCGGTCGCTTCAAAAGCGACCGCAAACAAATACGTTTTTAAAGCTGCGGTTTTATGTCTAAGTTTTCCGGGCTCCTCCAGCCCGGAAAACTTAGAAAAAAAAACGCAGCTAGTGCTTATTTAAAAAAAAAAATAAATAGCACTTACCGAGATTCAGCTGCAGCTTTCCTGCTCTGGTCTCCGGTCCCTGTCCTCCGCGTACAGCACTAATGAAGGGAAAGCCACCCAGCGGTAGCTTTTGTTTACTACAGCTGGCTGGCTTTTCCTTCATTAGTGCCGCAAAAGCAAAAGCCAGCACAGGAGGGCATCCATTTCACAAAATGGATGCGCCCATGTGCTTGCTTTTGCGAATTTTGAGCTTGAATAGCTCAAAATGTTACATAGGAAGTTTTAAAAAAAGAGAATGCTAGTATTTCTTTTTATGTTGCCTATCTATTTTTTAAATAACATTTTTTACTAGACCATGCCTTTAAGACCCTTATGGGATGGCCACTTCCTACACCCACAGGTGACTTCAATAAGTGCTATGTGCTGGGGACATTAATACCTTACTGTTGGTATTCAGAATACTTTTAGAAATTGGTAATGGGCAAAGGTTATTAGAACACAAGAGACCACAAATATTAAGAGACAAATACTTTCAGATCCTAAAGAAGAGTCATACAATGCAATAGGCTAAGCCAAAGTCAATGGGCAAAAGCCTTGTATAGGATGAAGCACTTCTGGTAGGTAAATGGAAAAGTCTATGCACAAGTTCTTAGAACTTTGATGAAAAGAAGAATCAAATGTAGGGCCACAAGCCGATTAGGCTTGCGAGTTGTAGAAGTAACTCTTGTTTCAAAGCAACTACAGTAAGAGGCAAGTTCTCTTTAGCTTGTTTTACAGTACCTTAGAAATGAAGAAAAGATGGCGACTTCTGTACCTGTGCAGTTCTGCAGATCTCACTGTTCCTGGGCCTCAGCCGTGGGGACAAGAGGGAGGATGTCGGGGGGACTCCTGCAATGCACTGTGACTGTCAAAACTGGCAACCGGCAAACTTCACTTTCAGTGGCTGTTTCGCACTTCTGCTCCTTGCGACCACCACAAAAAGCAACACCGTGGTTCCTGGCTGTTGATGTGGCCCTTCCTTGCTTTTGGGGTCCCGCACTCTGGGGGTGCAGGCTCAGTCAGTCCTGCTTCCTGGGAGTCTGGAAGATCTTTCAAAAGCTCTAGGCCAGCTTGAAAGCAACGCACACAATCTGGTGTTCCTCTCCCTGGCTTTACGGTTTCCAGCAGCACTCTGGAAATTCAACCAGCTCTGAGATGGATGTCCAGGTGGCTTACTTTGGAGTTGATTGGTCCAACCAACTCATGGGGAGAAGTCCTCCTTGCAGAGGCTTCTCGGTCAATGCGAACTTGGTGATTTGGCACTGCAGTAGGGCTTCACTGGGCAAGCCAATGGTCCAGGAGTTGCAGCAGGCGTCCTCTTCAAGCTCTTCTTTGGTTCCTTCGTCCAGTGGTCGACTCTGCCTTTCAAGCCAAAAGACACCTATTATTCAGTTCTCTCCCATTCATTCCAACCTAGCTGTCACTCATCCAGCAGGATGGCTTGTCCTTGCTGGACAGTCAGCCGGACAATCATAACAGAGTGCATTCATGTCTCCCAAGAGACTAAGCACAGGGAGTTTCGGGCACCTCCCTCACTTCATGCCTACCCCAGACACTCTGGAGCCAGAGTCAGGTTTCATTCCTGACGCCCGCCAAAGGCGAAATGAACAAAGCGACCAAACCTGGTTTGGCACGCAGAAAAAATCTCTAGAAGGACCTTTCCACAAAGAACTGGCGAAAAAAGAAGTTCGGAGACCATTTTGTCAAAGATGGCTCTGTGGTTGCTTTACCAGAACCGCGAACGCAGCCTGCGGTAAAGATATACCATGGTCGTTCAAACGAAACCACTGTCACCAGTCATTCTGTGAGGAAATGGTAACAAAAATGTTACATGAGAGCTAGACACAGGGGATACTAAGTAACCCCTCCAGCACTCTATTGTAAGATAGTGTGTGCTGGGTCTAGAAAGTTACAATGGTAAGTAAAGTCAATTTCACTCTAGTGCTCTGGGAAACAGTATTTTATCCAGAGAAGAAATTTAAACCTTCGGGAAATCTGGAAGACTTCCCTGTGTCACTGCACTGAAGGTGATTTGTCACACAATGTAAAAGATGATGCTTATAGAGTTTGTCAGACTCTATAACCAAAAGAAATACAGATATAAAATTCACATAAAAATACATGAGTGGAAAAAGGGTCTCACTCTCTCCAGCTTAAAAATCAAGCCCTCAAAATCCAGCAAACTCGCTGGGGTTCTCTAATGTGAAGGGAATTAGCACATTTCTGAGAATTCTCCCTAACAGGAGGAATCTGCTGGAACAACTCCTCCCACCTGACAAGTCGACGCTGGAGTGCCCGGTCAGAGAGCGAGTCGCAGCAGAAGAAAGTGTTTCAGTCACAAGCGCGCCAGACAGAGAATGGGGATCTGCCCTTGCGAAACAACGTTCACACGAATCACTGGACACGAATCGCAGATGCTCCTGGATTAACTGAAGAAAGAAGACTATGGAACCAGAGCAGGAAGAAGGACAAGGGAACAAAAAGAAAAAATTCCCTAAAATGCAAGTGCGTCCGACCACGCAGAGAAAAGTACTGAAGGGCGATGCGTGGGGCAGAGCACAGGAAGACGTGGCTGCTGTCACGTGCGGGGGGGCCCCACAAACATTTTTTTTAAAAGTGTTCCGGTTCCGTCCAGATGGACGGAATGTCCCACAAGTATGGAGGAAATGGGACGGGACGTAGGAGTATGGATATACGTTGGGCTGGTTGACATACCCCATAGCAGACATGGAGGGGAGGCAAGAGTCGGCATGCTGCAGCATACTGGGACCTTCTGTGCGCTCTCCCCACCTCTCACCTCAATCAGGCGCAAGTCAGTGTGTTGCATTGCAAGTATCGAAAAACTTCAAATTAACTTTGTCCAGCCCTTCGACAACCACATTGATGTTTTGCTGAAATAAATATATTTGTCTATGATACATTGCAGACTGTAATCACATTTCTGATGCTTGTATCTGCTTAGATTAACAAGCTATGCATAGACCGACATCTAGTGGTAGTTTACAGTTTTTGTTTTGGAAACTCGAAAAAGGGATGTCGACAGGGCATGCCAGTAATACTATCCCTAGTGTGACATCTAATGTACCCATGGTGCTTCACACATCGAGGTCCCTCGGATAGTTTGGTTTCTGACATGAGGTTGCATGAAGTACAGCGTGAATACATGTGTAGTAAAGCAGATTTATAACAGATGAAGCCCAGAAAACATCTATGCACCTTCCACTCCACAGTAGAGGAACGGTGGGCGCAAATATTAATCTAAGCAGATACAAGCATTAGAAATACGATTATAGTGAGTAATGGAGCCTTTCCGAGGCCTGTGGAACCTGCTTAGATCACATGCTATGCATAGAGTAGCAAGCAGTGTTTGGAGAAGGGGGTGGGTTGTGAGAAGGTATGGCGGCGAATAGATGTTTTAGCACCGCTTGTCCCACCTGGGAATCTGCTTTAGAGTGAGTGTCAATGCAGTAGTGCGCAGTAAAGGTATGGCTAGAGCTCCTTGTAGCTGCTTTGCAAATGGCGTCCAGCAGACATTTGCGATAAAGGCCAAGGTAGCTCCTGTACCCTTGGCAGAGTGAGCCCTTGGAGTGAAAGGAGTTTTATTTGAGTAGCAGGGCTGTATGCATCAGACTATCCATCTAGAAGAAATGGCGTTCTTGGAAACGTGGTCTTCTTCCCTGCCAGGAGCTATGGAGAAAAACAGTTGGCTTGTTTTCCTTAGCGTTCTGGTCTTGTTTATGTAGTAAAGGACTGCCCTCCTTACATCTAGAGTATGGAGATTTTTCTCAGCTGAGCTTGATGGATTTTGAACCTGAGAATCAGACCTAGAATGAGTGTCTATGCAACAGTGTTTTGTAAAGGTGTGTACAGAACTCCAGGTTGCCGCTTTGCAAATGGACTCAAGGGGAACATTTGCAATGAATGCTATGGAAGCCCCCGTCCCTCGAGTAGAATGTGCTCTAGGCTTGAAGGGTAGTTCTCTCTTAGCAAGAGTGTGACAGAGTGTGATGCATTTGACAATCCACCTAGAGATAGTGGTTTTGGAGACCGGGTCTCCTCCTCTACCTGCTGCCACTGAAATTAAAAACTGATTTGTTTTCCTTAGTGGTCGAGTACTTTCCGTGTAAAACATGACTGCTCTGCGTACATCAAGTGTGTGCAGGCTGCTTTCTCCCATGTTTGAAGGGTTTTGAAAGAACATTGGTAGTTCTATGGATTGGTTCACATGGAACTTTGAAATGAATTTAGGTGCAAACCTAGGGTGACGGTGCAGAACCACCTTATCTCTGAACTGTTACAAAGGGGTCTAAAACCGAGCGCTTGTAGTTCACTTACTCTCCTAATGGAAGTAATAGCTATTAAAAAGGCAGTCTTGAAGGTGAGATCTTTAAGACACGCTCTATGCATGGGCTCAAAAGGAGACCCCATAAGTCAAAACCACGTTTAGGTGGTCAGAAATGTGAGGGTGAATTTTCTTTACTCCCTCCATGAAAGCCTTAATAACTGGTACCTTCCACCACCTTCTGTTGTGATGTAGTGTAGGTTGAAAGAGCAGCCAAGTGCACCTTTAGAGAGTTAAAGGCCATGCCTGAGTCAAGTAAATGAGTCAGGTACAAAACAATAAGTGTGGGAGAGCAGCCAATAGGGTTGATGCTCTTAGAGTTAAACCAGATGACAAACCACTTCCACTGACTGGAATAACAATATCAAGTGTTAGGTTTTCTTGCCTCCCTAAGTATGTCTATACATCTCTGAGTGAGTTGCACGTGCCCAAACTCTATGGGCCTCATTCCGGGTTTGGAGCCAACCATGGAGTAATTAGCTCCATGGTTGCCTCCGAAACGGTCCCAAATCCGGCATGGTGAATGGAGTAATTACCGGTCCATTCCAGGGTTGGAGGGACCAGTAATTCCCCATTCACCTTTTGCCCTTCCCCATTCCCATTTCTGCCCCATAGGGCTCAATGGGAATGGGGAAGGAGGTAATTACGGCACCGTAAATTACGGTACCGTAATTACCTCCGAAGTAACTTTGCGGGTCCCGTACTTTACTCCTGCTAAAAGCAGGAGGTAAGGAAGGACCCGCAAAGGGACCTCGGAATACGGAGGTAAGGGATCACCGGCATCAGCACCCTTACCGGTGCCGGTAATTCCTTACCTCCAAACTCGGAATGACCCCCTATGACTTCAGGAGCCAAGGCGCCAAGTTCAATGCCTGCGGGCATGGGTGAAGAGTCTCCCCTTTGTCTTGCGACAACATATTGTACAGGCAAGGCAGTTTCATTGGGGGAGATAGAGCCATCAACATCAGATGAGCGAACCAGGGTTGGCGTGCCCACATGGGGGCCACCAATATCATCGTGACTGGTTCCTGGTGCATCTTGTGCACTATCTTGTTGAGTAGGGGGGGAGTTGGAGGGCGGGGGAAGCGTAAACATATTTCCCTGACCATGTTATCCAGAGTTCGTTCCCATTGGAACGGTTCTGGGGGTACCTGGAGGCGTAATCTTGGAATTGGGCGTTCTCCAGAGTTGCGAACAAGTCTCTCTAGGAAGCCCCATTCTGCAAAAACGTTGGACTGTCTTCGTGTAATCGCCATTCATACTCCATGGATAGTGGGAAATCTCTGCTGAGTACGTCTGCCAGAAGACTGAGTTACCCTGGAACATATTGTGACAACAGGAACATGTGTTTGAGAGCCCACTTCCAAATGTTCTGGGACAGTTTGGACAGCCCTGGAGAGTGAGTGCCCCCTTGTTTGTTCACATAGTACATGGCCGTGGTGCTGTCTGTGAGGATCAGGACTGTCTTTCCCTGCAGTTGTGTCTGGAAAGCTTTCAGTGCTTTGAATACTGCCAATAGTTCCAACAGGTTTATGTGGATGGATGCTATGTCTGACGACCAAACTCTGTGCAATGTCTGTTGAAGCAGGTGAGCTCCCCACCATGTGAGATGCGTCTGTAGTTAGAGTAGCCTCCACTACGGGGATGGTGAAGGATTTCCCCTTCAAGAGGTTGTCCCTCGACCACCACCTTAGCAAGAGAACGAGGGCTGGTGAGACAACCACTAGATCGTCCCATTGTCCGCTGGCCTGACACCACTGGCCGTTGAGCCACTCCTGCATTGGACGCAAGCGTGCGTGAGGAACCAAGTAAATACATGAAGCCATCATTCCTAAGTCGCATAGCCTTGCGTACCGTCACCGCTTAACTGGCTACATATTGAGGGATTTGAAACAGCATGTTTTGGACCCTCTCGCTGGAGAGGAAGACAAGTCCGTCCTTTGTTTGAATTAGAGCCTCTAGGAACTGCTTGACCTGATTGGTGTCTATGCTGGATTTCTTCTCATTGATGGGGAATCCCAGACTGAATAAAAGGGTTTATAGTGATTTTTTCGAATGCCATTTTCTCGAAGCAATTTTGCTGAAATGTATTTTTTTTTCACATTTTTTTTTTAAATGGGCCCCCCCTCCAAACCCGTGTTTTTTTTATTGAACTTTTTTACTAATGAGACTAAAATAAAACATAATATTAAAAAAAATTTGAAAAATGTTTTTCGGCAAAATGTTTTAGACCAAATGCCATTTCGAAAATATATTTTCAAAAATATAACCGGATACCGAATAAAAGATCTATTGTTCCTTGGGTATTTGACAGACATGTTTCATAAGAGTCCACTGTTATGAGCCAGTCGTCGAGGTAAGGATAGACCAGGATGGATTGCCTGCACAGGTGTGCTGCTGCCACTGCTAGTACCCTTGGTGCGGAGGCTATGCCGAAGGGTAGTACTTTGAATTGATAGTGTTGGTGTTGTATCATGAACCTGAGGTAATTTCTGTGCATCGGCAACATTGAAATATGAAAGTATGCATCTTTCATGTCCAGTGTTGCCATTTAATCCCCCTGCGAAAGCAGGGGAATTACTTCCTGCAGAGTGACCATTCAGAACTTTTGTGGCTTTACAAATTTGTTCGCTGGGTGCAGATCTAATACAGGGTGCATGGTGAGATCCTTTTTGGGTACAAGGAAGTACACTGAATAAATACCTTTGTTTACCTGTGAAAGAGGTAGGACCTCTATGGCTCCCTTTTCTTGTAGTGTCTAGACTTCCTGAAGAAGGATACGCAGATGGTCTGGCAACAGTCGTCTTGCGTGTGGAGGTCTGAACGTTGGGGACCGGCTGAACTCTATACAATACCCACGGGCCACAGTCTTCAGCACCCACTGCTCTGTAGTTATCCCCTCCCATGCCTGAAGGAATGATGTTAACCGCCCCGCAACCAGGGAGGAATGGGAGGGGACCCGAATCTTCGTCATTTTGAACCTGATGTTGGGGAGCCTCTGGGAGTAGAGTTCCAGCCCCTTCCTTTCCTACAACGCTGACCCCTTTGGGGATACGGGGTGGTTTATCCGCTGGTTCCTTGTGGAGAGGACCAATTTTTTCCCGAGGTGTACTGGTGTTGAGGGAAGCGTTGGCTACGAAAAAGGCATCTGGACCCAGATCCTCGCCTTGTGGAGGGTCTTTGTGTGATTTGTTCTAGCGTCTTCAGGGCGTCGTGCTCCTTCTTTGCAGTCTTGAGAGCATCGCAGACCGCTCTTCCAAATAGTTTGGATTCTTCCAAGGGTTTAATAATAAGCGACGCTTGCGTTTCTGGCTTGAACCCAGAGTTTCTTAGCCACGCATGTCTTTTTAGGAGGGTGCCCTAAGCCAAAGATCGACCTGCTGTCTCAGCGGAATCCAAAGCATTCTTAAGTATACTTTGGTTTACTGGTCTGCCCTCGGTTACTGTGGCCAGAAGACAAGTCCTTAGTGGTTCAGGAACCTCCTGCAGGCCTCCCTGTAACAAGGCCCATTGAGCATCTGCGGAGCTGGCTAACAAAGTTATATTGTTAGCGATGCGTGTAGAGAAAGCTGCTGCGGCCGTGACCCTCTTTCCTAGGGCATAGTCTTTTAAACCCTTTGTCAGCGGGTGCCTCGCCAGTTGACAGGGGAACCCCTGCCCTTTTCCTTATGGTGGTCACCACCAGAGTATCTGGGGTGGGGGGACCTCTGATATAAAGGGCATCAGAGGGGGAAGGCCAAAAAAGCTTTTCGATCCTTGGATTAACTGCTCTGGTTAGTGCAGGTGTTGCTAACTAGGGAGCCAGACGCTTTTTAATCGAGTTGAGGAGGGGAATAGCCTGGCTGGCCCGCGGCTTTTTTTTAAAGAATATCCTCCACTAAGTCAGTTTCAGGAACAGCTTCATCAGTGGCGATTTTGAAATGTTCTGCTGCTTTGCGCAACATGGCATTAAACGTCATTTGATCGTCCAGAGGGCTGTCTAGGGGGAGCAGTCTGGGGGGAATCCAAAAAGGGCCTCAGGATCAGATGATGGGTTTGGAGGCTGCCAAGGCTGAGGGTCTCCCATATCAGGGTTTTCCCACCACCCCTCTATGGGGTCATACGCAACCTCAGTATCAATGAAATGATCTTCATCCTGAGTGTCTGCAGGAAGTTCCTCCTCTGTGCGGTCATAAGTGTACACATCCTCCTCCTGAGAGAGCTCAAAGAGTCTTGAAATTTAGCCACAGGGTCCAAAAGGCTTTCTTCCTGTGGTCTTTTGAGGGTGGATTGCTCTGAGAGCATCTCCATCCAATTCTCAAATGTTTCCCTAGTCCAAACAAAAGACCCAGAGAGGTCTAGAGGTGGAAAGGACTCATGTAAACGATCCTATGCCGTAAAAACGTCAAGATTTTTGTCTCAACGCCGAAGAAATCTTCTTCGCCTTCCAAAAACTCCTTCCGGGGGACCAACAGAGGTGGCATTCTCCTTACGCTTGGCGGAGGGTTCCGGTATTCCCCTTAGGCCATCTTTGGATTTCGACAGACCCTTGGCCTTTTCTGTAGGCCTCGGCGAATCCTTTGACTGCCGCCTATGAGCGTCAGCCAAAACAATTCTCGCAATGCTTTCGGCAACGTCCTCTGCAGACGGAGACGCAGAGCCTGAGGCCTGAGGTAGTGTAGTTTTTGGCAGAGCCGGGGGCTTGTCTCCAGCCGACGCCTTCTTTGGCAGAGTCGGGGCATGGTCGTCGGGGGCGCCTTCTTACGATGAGTCTCAACGAAACTTGTAATATTGGGAGTAGCTCACTTTGTTTTCGTGTGCCTGGTCGCTAGGCGCATATGCGGCTGCGGGGAGGGCTGCCGAACGGGACTTTCAGCGGGCACAGCCGGAACCTCCAGTGTGCCTGTTGGCGGTGTGGTCTTCTTCCAAGACTGGCCGGGGTTGTGTGTTTAGTGATTTGCAAATGTAAGTCTTTGTCGCCGGGGTGTATATTCCCCATAGCAGTGCCTGTGCCGTGCCTTGCGGGGCCATGGACAGATGACACGGAGCGCGAGTACTTTGTTGAAAGGTCGACGACCTCCGGGTCGGAGGTATGCTCGTCACTATTGCACTCGTCGCACTCTGTGGTTGCGGCAGATGATTCTGCCTTCGACATCATGTAGGCCGCCCACCAATTGACACATCACTCCATCAATGTTTTAGGACGGAGGAGCTTACGAGCTGCACAACCTTCTTTGTTGTGATCGAGGGGCAAGCAAAGGTTACACCATAGATGCTCATCTCTCCAAGGAAATTTGCTTTTACAAATGGGGCAAAACCTAAATTGAGTCCTCGCCATAGCTGAGAATAGAGAAAGTGATGAAGACCAAAGAGGAAAGAGGGAGGAAAGGGAAAGGCATTCTCAGATTTTACAGAAATGTCCACCCCGACCCCACTCTCCCTACTGTGTGGGCTGGCCATCCGTCGAAGGTCCATTGGAGATTTCGGCAGAATGCTGGCCCAGCCGTCGAAAGGAAGGACGGTTAGGGTGATCTTAAATATTATTATAATATATTCGACCAAAGTTCGATGGGACAATTCGTAATGTCTCTGAAAGAGCTCTGTTTAAGGCGACCAGTATGCTGGGTGGAAAAAAACTATCGGAGGGACCTTCACGCATGAGCGATTTTGGGTACACTACATGTCACGATAGGGATAGTGTTACAAGCACCCCCATGTCGACGGTGCAATACTCTGTGGTGACTACTGGATGTCGGACTATATGCACAGCATGTGATTGTTAGCAGATAAACAAGTATCAGATCATTTGTTTACAACAGCCCTCTGCGTACACACCGCTGCAACATACTTTCACAATCCCTATGCCTGTACAGTCCCATTTCCATAGGCGCCAGATCTGCCTTTCAAGCTGTAATATGACAGCAGTGCCAACGTGACCAGGCGACCACACCGACAGTGCGCATGGGCAGCCAGACTCTCCAACAGCCGCAAAGCATAGGGTTCAGCAATATACACAGTATCTTTTGGAAAGGGCAGGCTTACAAATACATCGCTATGTCCCATTGCACATGCATGTACGTTTCCGAACAATGTACGGCTGCTTTCTGGTTCAAAAATCTTCAAAACAACCAGCCCAAAAGGCACACTGTAGAAGTGCTGTGTAATAGGTTTGCGTCTTTTCTGAGCAACGGTATGCGGCACATAGCTTTGCCCTGCAAGTAATGGTGCCCCACATCTGCACACCTACAGTGTGTCTGCAACTAGGGCCAGCCACCTCACCGTCCCTAGGTATGCACACAAGTGGCAAAAATTAACGGGCCTTGGTGGCACCCACTCCCGCAGCAGCGATGGTCCCCATTGTCGCAATGTCATTGGTAACTTCCAGAAAAAAGGAGGATACGCATGTGCGTGTACCCAAGTACGGCAACAACCTTCGCCAAATGAAGCACAAACATTTCTTCTTGCATTTCCAGTTTCTCCTTTGCAGCACGCTGTCAATGAGTACTGTTAAAAAGTTCCACATGCTTGCAGGAGGGCGTGAATTCCCTAGAGGAGACTCAGACCATATGTCATCTACAACAAGATTGCAGGATTCACTGGGAAAGACTATGCAACCTAAACTACAAAAAATATGTGGAAAGGCAGCACGGAGGAGGGGAAAAGCCAGGCAGATTGTTAGCCTGGTTATATAAAAGCAAGACCCCCAGACAACAATTAGAGCAGTACAGGGGATGGATGGGCAGATATTAGACGGCCAGGAAGGTGTGAATAGATGTTTTTTAGAGTACTATCAGCGACTGTACATGGACGCTAGTGAGGGGTAGGAAATCGATGTGATGGAAACATTGGCAGAGAGTAATCTTCCCAAACTGGAGGCAGCGGAAAAAAAGAACCTAGAGGCTCCAATTACGTTAGAAGAATTAGAAGAAGGGATCCAGCTCCTACCCACTAACAGGGCCCCGGGGGCGGATAGACTCCCAAGTGCATTCTACAAAACATATAAGACAGACTTGCTCCCCCGATGCTCACAATGTTGAATGAGGTGTTTGACAGAGACACGCTGCCAGAATCCCTTAGGGAAGCGATCATCATCCTGTTACTTAAACATAAAAAACCAAGCAGACTGCAGATCACAGACCACCATCAATGCTTAACCAAGACAGTAAGATAATTACAGCAGTGATGGCCAATAGGTTGAAACCAGTAATCAAAGGCATGAATCCTGATAAGACGGGTTTCAGCACAGGAGTATATCGGACAAACTCAGGAGAATCCATCATGTCATAGAACAAACAGAGGGGATCCCAAGAGGTAGCAGTAGTCTAATTAGATGCAGTGAAAGCCTTTGACTCAGTTAAATGGTCCTGGTTAATGGCAGCCTTGAAGGAATATGGTATTGGGCCCACATACTTGAAGTGAGTCCAGTTGCTGTATAGCAGACCATTGGCTCGAGTCAGAACGGGAGCAACCATCTCAGAATAGTGACAACTTAGTAGGGGCACTAAACAGGGGTGCCCATGGTCCCCGATGCTTTTTATATTAGCACTTCAGCCCCTGGCGATATACTTGAAACAGGCATATGGAGAAGTGGGGATCAGCACAAATGGGGGGGCAACACCTGTTATCACTGTTTGCTGATATGCTGCTGTACTTGAAGTACCCTGAGGAAAACCTCCAGTAAGTTTTGGAAATTATGGAGCGATACGCGGTGCTCTCTGGCATAACAGTGAGCCCCAAAAAACAGTGTACATTCCCCCTCGGTAGGTATGTGGGGATACCACGGGATAAACTGCCAGTATTACAAATAAAATGGGAAATCGAAACATTCAGATACTTGGGGATAGATTTACACCAGTGTTGAAGCTAAACACAGGCAAAACACAGAAGGTGCTGGCTAGGATTAGAAATAGCACGGTGTTTTGGGCCAAGCTCCCATTGACCATGATGGGGAGAGTGGCACTGTTGAAGATGGTGGTGCTGCCCATGCTACTACATTACTTTGCGAACATACCCTATATGCTACCACGTTCCACACGCTTCCACCAATGACATTGAAGAGGTCTGCATGTAACAGTATCAGTTCTGTACAAGAGTCTTCTGAGTACACAGCCCACCCAGATATGTTATTGCCCAATCCCTATGGCTTCATAGTCCCATTTCCGTCGGTGCCATCCTGAAAAAGTCCGGATGTGGCTTTCGTGCTGCGTGCAAGCGTGGGGGTATAACGTGCAACCAGGGTAGGGGAAGTTTGTTGCAAGGTGCGGCTCTTAAGAGCTTTGTTAGTTTGCGTATTGTAAAGGCTTCAACAGGTAGAACTACTTCCAATGTTTTTTTCCTGGTTTCTTGCACGGACATTGTTAAACTAAACTCTTCACTGCATCTTGTAGACAGGGAAACAAAACAGCATTACCAATGGGCAAAAAAGAATTGCCATCTGGTTGGAACAATTCTGCATTACCACAACTAATGAGGTCATTGTTGCAGAAAAATATCCCAGCAGCGGCCAAAAAAGTATTCATGCTTCTGTTGACGAGACACCTTCCTGCATCTGGCTCAGAAACATCCATGATCATTGTCCCACACCCTTCGTGGTGTTATCGATGAGAACACCACCTTCGCAGTGGGGAAAAGCCTCGTCACTAGCTTTAGCAACCTCTTTAGTCAATGCAACAAGCCTAAACAAGACATGAAACCCATGTCCATGCTGCTGTAGCGAATGACAATCACGCCGCCTCTACCGAAACTTGCCAGGTCTTTGAAAAGTGAATCCATGTCGGCAAAACTGCGCTCGTAGACACTGTTCTACAATGCGACCCCTCCTTCCAATCTGAAATTCCCCATCAAAGTTTCTTTCCAGGGCATACTTGTGGAGATTTAGTAGAAAGGCATCACCTATAGGCAACACAACAGGATTCGCCATGTCAACCAGCCTCACTACGCAGAGAATAATGTACAGCAGTGTGAACGCCCCTTCCAGCGAACCACACCCACAGTATCTGAATAGACAATTCCAAAACCCCCACGTTCATTGAACAAAAATGTAAAAAGCGCACACTCTCGCACGTGCGGTTCCCAAAGTACTGCGAGGGCCGCACCCCAGGAAACTAGTACCAGTCCTTCCCTTTCCACTGCCTTTTGTCCAGCACTACCTGATTGGATACGGGTAAATGGGCACACACAATTCCACCAATGCCATCCAAGAAGTTACCATACAACATTGGCTGCGCTGCACAACACTTCATAGGTACCGTTCGAAAATCAGCCTGCTACTGTACAGTCACGTGCCAGCACGTCCAGTAGAAATTTCGGTAATAGATTTCAAAATGTGTTCATCCACAGTCATCCACTTGCGCAACCATCACCACCAATTTAAGGTACCAAAAATGTTTCTGCACTATGCGTACTACTGTGCTGTAAGTACCTCTGCGCACGTTATCTTCCGCTGAGCGGCCATTACGGTCTTTAGAAGCATACTGTTTTTACCCCATACCCTACCATGAAGTGGCACATTAGTGATATGTGCTTGCAAGGTTCTCATTGACCCATATCAGACAGTGTAATATCGACACAGGATTTCCTTGCTTTGCCTCCCACAATGGTACAAAATGTTTTCCCTACTAACCCACCTCCTACATGAAGTGTACAAAAATAGCATTAATACCAGCATTAATTGTATCGTACCCAGTGAAAGCCACCATTACAACAGGCTCTTTTTAAATGTACCCGCAATGCATCCAGAAGAGGAGTGCTCAACTTGGGATATCTGTCCTGCACCAAAATGTTGCCATTAGTTCCCACTGCCTTCAAGCAGTAAAAGGAGAAGACTGTACATTATGCAGAAGGACTTCTGGCCCATGGAACCACAATACCTTAAAATCTAACTCCCTATATATGTGCGTGCGCAAGCTCTTCCCTCATCCGTCTCCAACTCAGTCAGGGTCACTCGCTTCTACCAAAAAAAAAAAAACAGTTGTTGGTAGATGTGCTTTTTCACCTGGGCGGTCCCTCTGCAACATACTCCCTGCCTCCGACACTTGAGGGGAACCATCGCCAGGGCCGGAAGCACCTCAAAGTCTTTCTTTACGCATCTGCTGTTTCTGCTCATCTCCCCAGATAACTGCATAACGTACACTTAAATCTGCACTACTTACCTGTCGACTGATGTCGGACCAATGTCACCTGCCCCTGCCAGGCAAACCCCTACACTAGCTTTCTAGCAAACCCTGCACTTGAAGACCATTTCCTGTATACCTAACAGTGTATCCACCACCTTGTGTGTGCACTTATCCGTACACTTGGCACAATAGGCCTACATTTTTACTTGTCGTCATTTGTTCCTCTTCCCATGTACTGTACCTTCCCCGCCCTCCACCCATGCACTTGGGTGATCTAAGTCACACCTGCCCTAGTAGGTTCATTGTCTCGGTCTCCCCTCCATTTAACTTCCTTTGCCTCGTTGTGGTTTGATACACGTGTGTAGGTGCATTACAAATACCGTAGCATACAATTACATATATTATATCATACACAAAATGCATGTACAATAGTGGGATGCCTGTCACTGTGTACACTGCAAAGTTTTTGTTTTGTTTCCTCACTACCCCCCTTACTGCACACGTGTCAAAAAATATTGGGCACAGGCAGCACACCATGCATGTTACTAACTCCAAAGAAATACATACATTTCAAGCATACACCCAGGATGCCTGCTCCTTACATTGCTCACTTCCATCTTAGCCTTCTGCACCTTTGTGCAAAGAAACTTTCTGGTAAACTTCCAGTACACACCTAACCCTCCAACCTTATAAACAATGTCTTTTGCTCCACAGTTTCCTTTCCATGTCTACCGTCCAGAAAACGGCTGGATGTGACACGTGGAAGTGTAATGTACAGCGTAAAGCACAGATTTCTTTTGTGGTAGGGAGGGGGTTGGGTTAATGTGAAACAGGATAAGGAGTTGGGTCTGTATACTGTCTCAGAAAATAAATGGTCAATTAAAAAAATGTTGGTCCGCCTTTTGTTATGTACATGCTTGCTTACACATTGTTTTGTTTTTTTATGTTTTTCGATGGGTTTGTGCCCTTCTCCTCCTCACACTTCTACGTACTGAAGGTCAACGCTTCTCTTACAGTTCTACAGGATTGTATGCAGTGCAGAGTGTCATTTCCTTGAACCCAGTGGAAATGTTGCTCCTTAATGCTGTTATAATAGGTGCTGAACTTCCCAGCACTGCACATCAAAGCACACATGCTTCTGTTTATGAAACACCTCCCGACCTGTAGCTGTGGCCAGATTACAGCCTAATGTGCAACACGTGCAATTACATACAGCGTGTGCTTGCGAATGCATAGCACCTCACTGTGATTGTTCTACCAAGAGTAAAATGCTCTCCGCACCCATTATTCAAATGTCACCATCCTCTGAGACTAACAGAGGCAACTGTACATGTCTGCAATACGGTATGCTGGCTGTTCTCAAGTTATAGGCTCTTGGGTGCATAACCAACATCCTACAGCCCTTGGCCATGTACCCAATACTGTAGCTCTTCCCTACCCCCTTGCCTACACCCAGCGCAACATAATAGCCTCATGAAAGAGAACATTTCCCACATGGTTTATAGTGATAATACCGAATTTTAAAATCTCGAAAAAAAAAGGCCAAAAAAAAAATATCGAATTTTTTTTTATGACGTTTTTTTTTTTTAAATGGGGGGGTTCCCCCCCAACCCCCCTTTTTTCTATTTTTTTATTTTAACCCTTTTTTTTAACTTACCTGACCCCAAAAACACAAATAAATAATTCGATATTTTTTTTTTGAGATTTTTGTCATTCGGTATTATTTTTTCGGCCTTTTGACTGACCACCTTCCCACATACCACAAACAGAAACGTAACATATGACGGATGGTGCAAAAAGGAACTTGTATCAACCACAAGTAACGGCATGTGGCCCCCTAATGTGCAAGGTGGTGCCATAATGGGTACCATATGGTATCAGACGCATATCAGGTGCTGTTCAAACATATCTAAAAGGAGCTGCACAACCATTTCCAACGTCTCCACCAGCGGACACATGCATACCTAAAAGTGCATGTCAGCGTTATGGTGGCAGGCTATTCAGCAGGCCTAGCCTCTTTGGTTGCTGGCCTACGGGCTACAGGCTTTTTGCCATACACCCAACAATGTTCCATTGGGCACACCCAGCTCAACACAACAGACTTATGCAGGTTAACAATTGTCCAGGTACATGCAGGTCACCCCTACCCACTTCAGCACTTCTCCCAACAAAACACACTGGATGAGTCAGCACTCCATCAAGTCCAGGCATATACTACACAATGTAAAGACTGCAACCAATCGCCACAACCATAAATGCAACATTTTATGCAATAATCACAAACCAGGTACCATATGGTACCTGACGCAGATCAGGTCACTTGTGTTGTTCAAGCAAATTTACAAGGTCCTGCACAACCATTTTTGCAACAACGCCACCAGCAGAGACATGCATACTTAAAAGTGCATGTCAGCGTTATGGTGGCGTGCTATTACGCAAGCCTAGCCTCTTCAGTGACTAGCCTACAGGCTACAGGCCTTTTGGCATACACCCAACAGTGTTGCCCTTGCCCACACCCAGCTCAACATAACAGACTTATGCAGGTGAAGAAGTGGCTAGGTACATGCAGGTCACCCGTAGCCACTTGCAAGCATCCAGTACTTCAGCACTTCTCGCACAAGACACACTGGAAGAGTCGGCACTCCATCAGGTCCAAGCACATACTACACAGTGTAATAGTTGCAACCAATCCCCACAACCATAAAAATAACATTTTATGCAATGATCACAAACCACACATCGAAGACAGCATTGTAAAACCTACTTCACCCCACGCACTCTGTTGCCAATGCAAGGTGCCCACCCATTCATGGATGGTCCACAGGCTTAGCACAAGCAACAGACCGTACTGAAGTGTACGTGGCAAGTTCCATGTGTTCTCCATTGTTCTCCCCTTCTGCCATTGGTCTACCATAACTGACCGCCGGGCCTCACCACACACTCAACACTGTAGTGCAATCTATGTTTTACTCCTCATTTCATGTGTGATGCAAGCCCCATCTGCAAATGGGCCTGCCAAGTTTCACCTGGCCACATCTGTGCATACATTGCTCAATTACATTGTGTTGCCTATGAATACCGGTATGTGCATGGATGTGTACATTTTGCAACTTTCTGATACTGATGACTTCCTTTCATAGGCCAATGTGGTAAAAGGCTTTGTCAAGGAAGGGTTTCATAAGGGCCTACCCATAGCAAATGCAGATGGCGACATGTGGCTCCCTATTGTGCAACAGAGACAATGATGTACACCACATCATAATGTACGCATAGCAGCTCACTTCTGCTGTTTCAGCAAGTTCACAATTTCCAGTGTAAGAATTGCAACCAATCCCCACAACCATAACAGCAACATTTTAAGCAATGATCACAAACCAGGTATCATATGGTACCGGACACATCAGGTCACTTGTGCTGTTCAACCACCCCTACACAGTCCAGCACAACCATTTTTTCTAGTCGCCACTAGCGGAGACATGCATACTTAAAAATGCATGTCAGCGTTATGGTGGCGTTTGTTAGGCAGAATTGCAGGCAGTACCCTCTGGGACCACTACACACAATTAGACTACAGGTGTTAGCCAAACCAACCTTTGGTATAAGTTTGCACCACACTGTTTTTGGTAGCGAGTTGAGAAGTCGGGCGTATCGCAAGAGTGAATGTGAGCAGTACAAGTAGTTACACAGAGGACTTTCAATCACAGTAGTTCAAGTACACACTTACACTCAAGGTTTCTTGGTAAAAACACTAATTAATTTATTACACAATCATTTAGAAAACATTTCACTAGGAGGCAACTTATTATATACCAATAAGCTTCCATACAAAACTCTAAGCTTTTGAGACAGTTTGAGCTCCCCTGAAATAAGAGCCAAAAGTTCTGTTACTTAGCAGTGAGCAAAAAGGACAAAAGTAAGTAGAATTGATCACATATACTTAATGGACAGTGCAAATAGTTTCAGTTCACCAGAAGAGTTCAATTCAAGTCAATAGGCCAGGCCAAAGGCAATCGACTAGTTTTTCTGGATAGGAAGAGCAGTTCTGGTATTAAACGGTAAAGTCTTTGCAATGTTCTCAGAAGTAGTTCAGACGAAAAAGAATAATTTGTCCGGTCACAAGCTGATTAGGCCTGCAAGTTGGGAAAGTTTCACAAACTTTCACTGCAAGAGTGGCATTCCCTAATCGGGTTGGCACAGTACCTTTGTATGAAGAAACAAATGTTGCTGAAGTCGTGGTTCTTGGCAGGTCCTGCAGATATTGCTGTTCCTCAGCCTCAGTCATGGGGAAAAGGACGACTTCGGGGACTCCTGCACTGCACGGGATTGTTGAAGAAAGCAAACAAGATGGAGTCACTTCAGTTCCAGTAGCTGTGGATTCAAGAACATAAACTGGTGTCCCTCTCCCTGGTTAATCCAAACCAGCCTTGAGAATGGTATCCAGGTGTCTTATGAGTCGATTGGTCCCACCAACTCAATGGAAGAATCTGTCCTTGAAGGAGCTTCTCTGTCGAATGGAGTTTGGCATTTGGGACCTGCAGCAGGGGTTCAGCGGGCAGACCAACGATCCAGGAGTTGCAGCAGCCATCCTCTTCTAGCTCGTCTTTGGTTCTTTCGTTCCAGTAGTCAACTCTTTCCAGTCCAAAAGACTTGCCTTTTTAACAGTTCTCTACCTTTCATTCCAGCCTAGCTGTCACTCACCCAGCAGGGTGGCTGTCCTTGCCGGACAGTCAGGCAGCCAATCACGGCATAGTGCATTTGGGTCTCCTAGGAGACCCAAATGCACTGAGTGTTTCGGGCACCTCCCTCACTTCCTGCCCATCTCAGACACTCAGGCGCCAGAGGCGGTCTTCAGTCCAGAAGCCCGCCAAAGGCCCACTAAAAAAGGACTAAACCTGGTTTGGCATGCAGAGACAAACACTAGAAGGACCTTTCCAAAAAGAAATGGTGAAAAAAGAAGGTCGGGACCTGTTTAAACAAAGGGGCTTAAGGCGCTATCTAGAAAAACATGGCTCCCATGATTTTTAGCTACTGATGTTCGCGGTCGGGAAAAATCATGGTAGTTTGTTGTAAAACCACTGCCACCAGCCTTTTCAATAGGAAGGGGTAGCATTTGACTGCTACATCGGTATTTAGATACCGGGGATACCATGTAACCCCCCTCCAGCACTCCATTGTAAGATGGAGTGTGCTGGGTCTAGGAATTTGGAAAGACTAGTAAAGTAAAATTCACTTTACATTCTCAGGAAAACAGTAGTTTATCCCACAGAAGGTATTTAAACTTTTGGGAAGTCTAAAAGACATCCCTGTGTCAATGCACTGAGGGTGCTGTGTGACAGAAATGAAAAGATGATGGCTATGGCGTTATCTAAAACTCCATAATCAAAGAACACAAATGTAAAACACACATCAAAATACATGAGAGTGGGAAAAAAGGCTCACACTCTTTCGAGGTAAAAGAATCAAGTCCTCAAAAATCCAGCAAAGTTGCTGGGGGTCTCTAAGGTGAAGGGAATTAACACTTGTATGAGAATTCTCAACAACAGTGTGCTATTGAGCACACCTAGCCTGTTCGGCGAGTAGCCTACGGGCTACAGGCTTTTTGGCATATAACCAACAGTGCTGCCCTTGCCCACACCCACCAGGACAGGCATATGCAGGTGAACAAGTGGGCAGGTACATTCAGGTCACCCCTACGCACTTCTAACCATCCGCTACTTCAGCACTTCTCCCACAAGACACAATAGGAGGAAGAGACACTCCATCCAGTCCAAGCATATACTACACAGTGTAATAATTGCAACCAATCTCCTCAACCAAAAAAGCAACATTTTATGCAATGATCACAAATCGTACATCGAGGACAGCATTCTGAAACCTACTTCACCCCATAGAATTCTTTTGCCAGTGCAAGGTTGCCACCAATTTACGGAAGGGTGTACAGGCTTAGCACACGCAATACACCATACTGCAGTGTAGGTTGCAAATTTCATGTGTTCTCCCCTTCTGGAATTGCTGTACCATCACTGACCGCTGTGTCTCACCACACACTGAAGACCCTAGTGCAAACTATGTTTTATTTCTCATTTCAAGTGTAATGCAAGCCCCATCTGCAAATGGGCCTGCCAACTTTCACCCTGGCCACATCTGTACATACATTGCTCAATTACATTGTGCTGCCTGTGCATACCGATAGGTGAGTGGCTGTGTACATTTTGCAACTTTTTGATGCTGGCGACTTCCTTTCATGGCGCAATGTGGTAAAATGCTTTGTGAAAGAAGGGTCTTATAAGGGCCAACCCATACCAGATGCAGATGGCAACATGTGGCTCCCTCTTGTACAAAAGGGGCAATGATGTACACCATACAGTAATGTACGCATAGCAGCTCACTTGTGCTGTTCCACACCAAGTGCACAAGGTCCTCTGCAATCATTGTGTGCTACTCAGAAACTCCAAAGGCATGCACAGTCACAACTGCATTATATTCTGGAGGCTGTGTTTAAGGCCTAGACTGTTGGGTGCATGGTCTTCAGCCATGCACCAAACAGTCTACACCTAGGCCACACTCACCACAACATAAAGCCAAGTAGACGACGGGGTACACGTGCCAAATATCCCAAAGGCAGCATACACATCAGCACTTGCACCCAACCGCCACACCATAAACCACAGACAAAAGGACACGTGTTCCACTTACCGGCAGGCAGCAACATACCTCTGCGTTCGGCACCGCTACCCACTTCCAATCAGAAACCTTTTTAAGCATGCCAAACAAGACAATCTTCACAACATTCAGCCAGCTCCCACCACTGTAGTACATGCATACAACCAATGGTGCATACCGTGCTGCAACACTGACTAATCTGCACAATGGACACTATGCAAACATATACAAGAAACATGTGCACCGGCACCTCTTCCATATGTACACTATTCCATTATTACACCCAGCGGACACACTGCATAACTGCTCACTGCACCATCTCCATCCATACACCAACAAATGCATGTTCTTCTACCAATCACAACACATATAACCAACATTGTGTGACTTGCAGCCAAATGGGATACACTAAGCAACAATATGGCACCTGCTTTCAAACAGTGGACTTACCTTTTCAACCAGTAAACATAATTTTCTGTGGTTGTGCTGCAGTCATGCAGCCAAGGGGCTACTAACTTACCTCACACAGCACACCATAGTAGTCGCTATGTTCACATCATCATGCGTCAGGGAATGCAGTCCCCTTCAGCAAATGCGCCTGCCACCGGATACCGCTGTCAGACCACAGTCTTCTTGTATATTGATATATGTCATGTGACGTTCTTTTCACTCCCGCTCCCTTTCTATCCCTTCTTCCCACCAGCAGATGCCATACACTATCATTTTGTGATCCTTTTGCCGCTGCATTGTCTTCCGATACAACATACCGCCGGCATAAAACACTTTTCACACATCGCATCACCGCACACTGCAGTGTAATCAAACTTTTGACCGTGCTGCAAACCGGGAAGTAGGACGCTGCAGCGGTTCCAGATATGACTTTTTCCCAGTACGCACACGGCAACGTACAAAAGGGCCAGCCATGCATACAGTAGTGCAGACCCTTTGCGCACACTGCAACACTGTCCTCCGATGCAGCATGGCAGCGTTTCACAAAAACTTTCAGGCACAGCACTCTTCCCTCCAGCCAACCACCGGCTGCGTCCACTGTTCGCCGACAGCACGACATTCCGCAGCCCAATGAGACATCAGTCCGCAGAGCGAACAGGGAAATGGGTCTGTGGAGTGGACCCAGATATCACTAATATTTTGGGAGCTGCATTTCAGAGTTTTTTTTAAAAAAATCTACCGGCCCAATTTCCACCAAAAATACACAAGCATGCTTTCTGGCCCAAGCCCCTCCCCCTCCTCCTGCTGCAAATTTGGTGAAAATACGTCCAGCCATTTGGGCTGTAGCCGTGCAAAAGGTTTTCACCCCCTCATTCAGCCTATGGAGAAAAAGAAAAATTGGGACTCCCCCCCCCTCCCCCCCCAATAATTCTCCCCCCCACTCCTCCCTGCACGAAACCTCAGCTAACTTGGTGAAAGAATTCAGAGCCGGCCATATACTTTAGCAAAGTTTGGTGAGGATTCGTCCAGGGGGAGCAAAGTTATAAGAGCTGAACAAGTGCTCTTCCTAGGAGTTTACCAACTTAACCATAACACGCCCACTACCGCGGGCCGTGTTATGTAGATATAGATATATAAATTTAAGAGATCATATTGATATGTACGAATGTTTCTTTAATCTTTAACACATCCTATACATTCCTCTGATAAACCGTAAACTATAGCAAGCAAGTTTTCAAAGCATGTGCAGTCCACAGCTACATATGCCCATTTAATTCCAACAATGAAGCATTAGTTACATCATGTGGGTTAAATTGCTCTGTGTGTCAATGTCACAGAAAGAGCCTAGAATGAGGCATCATACACCCACCGGCAACTCGCCTACGTCTGAAAGCCATTATTCAGGCTCACAGGATGGCCTTCGTTTTAACAGTCAAATTAATACACCTGTTATTCTCAATCTGAGACTCATTAAATAAAAATCACACAACATTAACAGTAGGGATCATCTCTGGCAGATTTGCAGAACAATCTACACACCTTTTTAACTCCCAGGATATCTTCAATCAGTGTGGCAGTTTGTAGGAATGTCTGTTTGTTTGACATAAGTGTAAACAAATACAACACAAAGTCGCTTCTTTCCGCCAGCCGCTTGGTGACCCCTTCAGTCTGAATGAGAGGAGAAAAAAAAAAGTTTACCATGTCATGCTTTGCCTCACCCATTATTTTGGGTGACTTAGTTTATTTACAAACTTTTAACACAGGCATGAGCTCCAATAAATGCTTTCTCTTGAGTTACAATTCCACCTTTGTAAAATTAACAAGTTAATGCTCTTTTCCTAGAGTATTTGCAGAATTTTAGGTCTGGTCAATTGTTTTCATTACTTCCTCGAAGAAGTTCATTCCAGCACATGAGACCTATTCTCTCTCCCGTTAAAAACTTGAGCCACCATTCTTCCGCAAATTCTGTACTTTCACTACTGACATATTTCCCCAAGAAGGTTGTTCTTACTTCTGTGAGGGCCTTGCCGTCTGTCATTAAATGTTTGACTCTTTTATTTGGTCTTTGACACTGCACATTCTGCAGTCCCCTTTGATAATGCCTCTTTTTCCCGTTCGCCAGAGATATTTGTTTTGTAGCCATTTAGTCTGATACGGAGCAATTGATCTCTGTGGTGTTTACTGGGGAACTTGCCTCACCTATTTACACTTCGATATGAAATGAAGGTCTGTACACATCATACAGGGCCGGGAGGATAGCTCAGGGGCAACGCGTTTGTCTTAGAGGCAAGACAACACATAGCAACACAGGTTGGATTCCCGGTCTCGTGCTTAGAAACTGGTCTGCGGTATTAAGCGTGTTATAAAAGAACAATTATAAAAATGATTTATGATCCATTAGGTTTAGATGTTTTCTAATTCTTCTTTATCAACATTCTCAACTACTCAAAGTTAATGTCACATGTGAATGTTTGTGAAGAGCCAGTTGGCATTGGGAGCCAAAAGTAGTCCCTGGTATCTGTTGGTTTCAAGCTAACCAGGCTCTCCTAGCATAAAACCAGGGACTAAATTAGCTCCCAACACGCAGCAATTTCCAACCCTCTAAGCTCAAATAATACATTGTAAAGGGACTGAAACTGGAAATGAATCAGAGGGACAGAGTCTCTCTATCCTAGTCCTTCATTGCCTTATGTGTATTCTGTATTGTTTTCCACGCAGGAGTTCATGTGGGACTCCTGGCGGTGCAGCTCTTCCTGTATTTGGTTTGGTGACCAGAAGCTTGGGATACCCTTATGGCACCCATGGGTGGGAGTACGATGCCTTACTCCTAGTGTATGTTTTTGGGCACCTGTGTGTGGCCCAAAGAGCAGGGTACGGGCGGGTGGCCGCTCGGTGCTGAATTGACAGGTGCCCTGCACATCTTCCATTTTGGGATGCACAGGCCCAGTCATTGGAATCAGTGGATTCCTGATGGACAAGATGGCCCCTGTGGCCTCTTGCTTTCTATTGCCTGTTACCTTACTTTTCCAGAAGTCCCGGGAAGCCCTGACTTTTTCCCTTCCTCCTGACTGGCTGTTCGGTGGAAGTTCCATATATGTGTGGTGGGGGAAGTCCAGGTCAGTCTGGCTGGAGCTTTTCCAGCGACTATATTGTGAGTACGCCCGTGGGGTGGGACCTGGGTGACTGGAGTGTGTGACGAATACGCATTCTGTGTTATTGGTGTCTACTATCTGGTGTTTGACACAATGACTGAGACAGCCCTGCCCGAAACTGGTATGAATGCAGTGTGTAGTGCTGAATGGCAGAGTGCTTGTCCGAATCCACATTCTGTGTTGCGAGTGTCTGGGTGGAGAAGAATGGCCTGAATGCACTATGAGCCGATTGGCTGCCTGACTGCCTGGATGCCCTTCTGAGTGATCGGTTGCCTGAGTGCAACCCAGCAGAGTGAATGGGAGATCAACAGTATATTTGGGGCTTCTCACTGCTAGAAATCGTCCACTGGATGAAGAAGAACTGCTGCTGCTGTCCTTCACTAATTTGAAAGCTGCTGTGCCTTCAAGAAACTGATCCAAGAGAGGAACTGGCTAGGAGATCTCTCCCTGAGCTACGAGGGACCATCATGCACCAGCTGATCTTTGCCAACGCTCCGTGGTAGACAGACCGATGAAAGGGTGCCAACCGGAGAAGGGGACTGCCCATGAGAATGAAGAAAAGCACCAGACAGTCAACCGTTGTGGACCAGAGCAGCAGTGCTCCCTTTGCCCAATAACATTTTGATCCAAGGACTCCCTTGTTCATCTTCGTCAACCGCTTTCGTCCTGCCGAAGAAAGTCAAGGCGGCTGACAACCTAGGAGGATCCGCCCGTGGGTTTCCTGCCAACCGAAGACCTCAGACGCCGACGAAGTTACTGAAGCCAGCTGTGGTCCCGTCCCGTCCGCCGAAAACCTGACGCCCTTGCTGGGCCAAAGTTCTTCATTGACTCTTTGCGGCAGCGAACACTTGTCAAGGTGCACCGCACGCCAGTGCTTGAAGGCTGTTAGGCAGAATTGCATGCAGTACCCTCTGGGATCACCACATACAATTAGGACTACAGGTGTAAGCAAAACCAATCTTTGGTATAAGTCTGTACTGCACAGTTTTTGGCTGAGCAGCCAGGCTTATCTCAAGAGGGAATATGAGCAGGACAAGGATGTTACGTTACATACAGGTCTTACAATCACAGGGGTTCAAGTAGACACTTACACTCAAGGTTTCTTGGTAAAACACTTATTAATTTATTACACAGTCATTTAGAAAACATTCACTAGAAGGAGGCAACTTATTACACACACACACACACACACACACACACACACACACACACACCCCCCCTCCCCACCCCCAATACCAAATCAATATGTTGGAGTCAATTAGGATCCCCTGAAATAGGAGCAAAATGACATTTTAGTTACTTTGAATGGGAGTAAAAAGGCACAAGTTAATAGAATAAATCACAAATACTCTTAGGCAGTGCAAGTAGTTTCAGTTCACTAGAGGACTCCATTCAGTTCAATAGGCCTTAGCCAAAGTCAATGGGCTAGTGTCTTGGATAGGAAAGAGCAGTTTGTGTAGTAAACGGTCTTTGTCAATGTTCGCAGAAGTAGTTTGTACGAAAAAGAATCGTATGTGACATTTCTCCCAGCAGAGGCAGGTGAGTGGAGCTGCGGTGCGCTGCCCCCATTTTGCTAGAAAAACACCTTAAAAGTGTTTGGATCCCAGGTGTGCCCCGGCCACCATTTCCTGGATTCTCCCCCACCAGCCCAGATGCCTCCAGAGGCATCCCATCCCGCCCACGGGCAATTGGATCCCCCTCATCTCATAACCAGCCCTACCAGGGCAGCCCTCTGCCTGGCTGCCCCTGCGGCTAAGGGCCCCAAGGCAAAGGGCGGCTCCAACAGCGGCAGCTCCAGGAAGTGTCAGCAGGTGTCTGCACGGGAAGCCAGTGGCCAGCCGTCAACCATCAACTACAAGGACCAGTAAGGTAGGAGTGGCCTGGTTTAAGAGTAGAGCAACCACTCTACCCTAGAATCCGAGCCACTTCACAAACCAATACAAACCAGTGTGATTATTTCCCATTGCCTCTCTCGCTCCCACACCCTCCAGAAATAAGGTACTCATCTGACCTGCAGGCCATGGACCTCTCTCCCACTATGCATGGATTGGCCTTTCTCAACTATACAGGTCTCTCAAATGTAGCAGGTGTTCTGTTCCCATCTGCACTGTATGATATTCAGATAGCATTGATAGGCCTCTCCCCCACTATACAGGTCTCCCAAATTGAGCAGGGGTTCTGTTCCCAAAGAAGCACTGTAGCAATACTCCTTAGATCCCCTCCTACCATACTAGACTCTAGAACAGACTATTCTATCTAGATAGAAGTTTGAATGTTGGCAT
Source organism: Ambystoma mexicanum (assembly GCF_040938575.1). Lineage (NCBI taxonomy): Eukaryota > Metazoa > Chordata > Amphibia > Caudata > Ambystomatidae > Ambystoma > Ambystoma mexicanum. The sequence goes on along the minus strand of NC_090925.1, from coordinate 947,674,848 downwards.
GTGCCACACTTGGATGGAATTCTTAACCTTGGCCTGCGTCACACTTAGATTTCCTAGCTTTGGCCTACCTTGCATCTGGATAGGATTGTGAATGTTGGGACATGCCACACCTGGATGGAGCTTGAATGTTAGAATGTGCCACACCTGGAATTGGGAAAGTTATCCTGCCCCACATCTAGATAAGTATTGGGAAGGTTAGTGAGTGCCACACAGACGGAATATGTGGATTGGCAAGTACTACACTTGGACAGAACTGTGAATGTTAGCATGTTAAATGTCATAACCCACCAACCAATATAAGCTCAAACTCTTTGCATACGTCTCTCTCAAAAAAACTCACACAACCATCTCTCGCACAACAAGCTGCACGCACTTCACCACACCACAACAAACACATAAGCCGCACCTACAGCATACACAGACTGACTCCGATACTCGCACCAAAGCTCAGCACCCGGTGTCTACCAAGTTGAAGCTGCCAACAGTACACCACCCCTCTCACTATCCTACTCCCTCTTCACCTTTTCATTTTTTTTTTTTTTTGTGTTTAATCTAAATAAGATTTTTTAACAAAGAGAGAAGTTGAAAACGCGTTTGATGCGGTTGTAACGTTTGACGTTCCTAATAGTTAGGTCGAGAACTGCCTCACGTGTTTATTAGTGGAAGGAGGAAAAGAAAATCATTGAGTCGGTGGGACATTGTTTTGGGACAGTAGTGGAAGGAGAACGTTAAAGATGTGCTTCATGATACTTGTTGTTGCCAGCTGCCATGTTTGTTTGTCACCGTCTATCAATTTGTTCCAACACGATTCTTCTTCTTGCAAGGTGAAGTTTGAGAAGGTGTCTTTCAAATAAGTTCGACGGATGTCTGTCGTCGCAGGGCAGGTCAAGAGTAGGTGTCTTATGGATTCTTTAGTCTCTGGAGATTTGCAGAGCCGACAATTACTGGTCGTGGATATGCGTCTAATCGCCAGGATTTCGTTTGTTTCTAATAGGTTGAGTCGAATTTTTAAAAAGAAGTTTCTAGTTGATCTATTAGGGAATAGTTTCAAGTATGGTTGCACAAAGTCTAATTTTTTACAGAACGGAGGGAGGTGGTTGGTAAGTTTATATCGAGTAGCTGTTTCAAGGGTGTTAATCCAGTCCATTTCTTTGATTTTTTTAATTACTCTAACTGGGTTGCTAATGAGGTCATCCTTGTTGCAGGCGACTGAGTCCAACATGGACAGGATTTTTGTTTCCCATCGGGTAAGCATTTGACATGTCCCGAGACGAATTTCTTCTCTTATCAGCTTGTAAGCGTATGGGGCGTCTTGCAGAATACATTTCCGGTATAGTAGCACACTGTTGCTGTCCGTGGTAGATTTTAAGGAGGAGAGAGTAAGTTCCCGTCTGATTAGTGTTATCGGGGTAGATTTTGGGAGGCCAAGGACTGATCTCCAGAAGGTTGCTTCCAGGCTTTGCCACAATTCTTGTGGGAGATTCGGCATTGCGTCGGCGCCGTAGGTCAAAGATGGTATGACTTTCTTCTTATAGAAGTCTCGTACCGGAATGATTGAGAATCTGCCGAATTTTATGTCGATGGCTTTCCCTTGTGCGGCCAATTTTATGGTTTTTGCGTGCAGTTCTTCCTTCATCGCATTCTCTCTGTGCGAACTATCTAGGATGACGCCCAAGTATTTAAAGCTGGAAACTTTCTCGATGGTGGTCGAGCCTAGTTTTAAAGGTTGAATGGCGTTCCTTTTTGCAGATTTCTCGATGACCATCATTTTGGTTTTTGCTTGATTAATTTCCAAATTGTTTGCCAGCATATATTGTTGTAAGTTTGAGAGTTGGCGTTGTAAGCCTATTGGAGTGTTGTCCAAAAGGATGAGGTCGTCCGCGTAAAGGAGGCGACTAATCTGGTCACCTCCTAGGTTAGGAGGAAAAGCTCTCACCAGCTTTTCTGTTTCCTGAAAATCTCCTAGGTAGGTCCAAAACAGAGCCGGGGCTAGGGGGCAGCCTTGCTTTACCCCTCTAGCCGTTGTTATTTCTTCTGTAAGGAGGCCTTGTTGGTTAAGGCGTACTCGCATTGAAGTATTGGAGTAAAGGGCTCTGATTGGGGTGAGGATGTCAGGAGGGCATTTCCATCGTGCAAGTTTCTCCCACAATCTGTCGCGATCCACCTTGTCGAACGCCTGTGTCAGGTCGACGAACGCGATAAACAGACTTGGACGTCCCTCCAAAATTTTGCTTTTCAAGGCGCTTAATATTAGTATATTGGCGTTGGTCCCTAGGTTCTTTTTGAAGCCGGTTTGGAGGTTATCTTGGCAGGGAGCGTCGTTGGCCCAGATGGTGAAATGGTTTAGTAAAAGGGATCCAAACAGTTTTCCTATTGGGTCTAGCAGGGCAATAGGTCGATAGCTGCTAGGATCTGACCTGTTGCCCTTTTTGTAGATGGGTACCACATTAGCGCTCTTCCACGATGGAGGGATGGATTTTGTGGTGGCACATCGTCTGAAGATTTGGCTTAACAGAGGCGCCCAGGCTTCAGGGTGGGCCTTCAGGTCAAAGTTGGTGATGCCGTCCGGACCTGGTGCGCGTGAAGGTTTTAATTTTTTGATTAAAGTTATGATTTCTTCAATGTTGTCTACTTGGATCCAGGCGGCATCGTTGTTTTCCATCGCGGGCCGTACGGTCATAGTGTTCTTGAAGAGGTTTCTGAAGTGTGTTTCCCATTCTAACTGGCCTATTCCGTTCAATTGACAAGGTCTAGCGCCAGGAGTTGTTGAATGGAGTAGGGACCAGAAATCTCTTGCATGGTTTCCTGTGATAGCTTTCAGGATATCTTCTGCATCTTGCTGGTAAAGCTTATGTCGATAGCTTTTAAGCCAAGTTTTGTAATTTTTAACTGCGTCTTTGATGATGATGATTGACTGTGGAGGGTCGAATTTACGAGCTTGTCTTTTTGTTTTCCTCAGCTCCCTTTTTCTTTCAGCGACTTGTGTGTCATACTTGTGTTTTTGGTCTGAGGCAGTTGGTTTCTTATTTCGTTTTGAAGTTCTAAATGCTGTCAACAGTGGGGTATAATCTACTTCGTTTGTGCTTGAGGTGGTTTTGTGCTCGCTGTAAAGCAGTGAAATGGATGTTATAGCCTTTTCTGTGATCTTTAGTCTAGTCCCCTGGGCGTTGGGTTCAATGTCTACACTCATCGTATGGTTAATCGGAGCCTTTGTTGTCCAGGTGGTTTCGAGAAGGTTATGGTCACTTTCTTTGGTTTTGACAACTTTAAAGGAGTTGATATGCAGTAACAGAGGGCGTGATACTAGAATATAATCGATTGTTGAGTTCGATTTGGCTCCTTCCCATGTTGGTAATCTGTTTGGGTCAGGGAAGACTTCGTCTAGATTGTCGTAAGATCTAGACTTCATTAGGTTCTGCCATTTAATCGATCTTTGGTCAATTTGACGTTTTTTCAGTTTAAGTCCTTTTGTGGTCTCGTAAGGTTGTCTAGTGATGTTAAGATCACCACATAGGACTACATAGTCGGGGTGGTGAGTTACTTGAGCCCAGTCTAGGTCTTGTTCGATTGTATTGATGAATTTTGTACATTCGATGGTTGCTGGGTTCCAGTATATGTTAATAATTATTAATTTCTTCGTCAGTTTTTTATTTGTTTTTTCATCTCTTGTAGTCCAGTTTAATTTTACCATCATCATGAAATGGTTTTCCTTTAATTTTTGTATGTCGGTTAGGCCTCGTCCACTGCGAATTGCTATAAGGAGACCTGCAGTTGGACGGCCTAGATGGCCCTTCTTGGCCAACACTGTATGGGTCTCGTAACCGTCAAGGACTGGAGGTTGAAGCAGCCATGTCTCTTGCAGACAGATGATATCATATGCTGTGAGGGTCACGGACCCCAGGGCTGTTAAATGAAGAAAGCCTCGAGTGTTCCACGAACACATTTTTAGTTGGTCTTGGAGGTTGGAATTCCGGTAAGCGGTAGCGTTGCTGTAGATCCTTCTCTCGGGTGGCTATTTTTGTAAGTTTAGCTTCAGGGCTTTCGGCAGCCAGGACCAGAGGGAATGCAGCGACGAGGTTTGGGATTGTGATGAGTCTGCTGGAGAAGACTTGTTTCGGACTGTCCTTTGAAGCTTTAGGTTTGCTGTCGAGTGGTTGGTTTTGGCCAGAATCTTGGGAGATTTTGTTTCCTTGACGGTTAAAGATGAGCTAACTGGACCTTTTACTGGCCGAGTAAGTTCTTGTTGATGAGGTATGTTACTAGAGTTTGGATTTTGGGCTTTGACATTTGTTTTGGTTGTCTTTTTCGATGTCGAGTGAGAGTTTTGATAAGAAAGTCGATGATGCTCCGTTGCTCTTTTACGCTCTTGGGATTCTCTTGTTTCTCGGTGATTGCGAGGTTTGATTTCTCTCGTGGAGTCCGTAAGGTCGTAGCCCATTATTAAAAGTTCTTCCAGGGCGGATTTAAGAGCATTATTTGTTGTTTGTGACGCAATATATAGGTGTGAAATTGCTCTGTGGCCTTGGTGGCTTGGGTCAACGATCTGGAGGTCGTCTGATTTAATTGAGCGTAGTTTCGGAATAAAGCTAAACAGGTCCATAACTGCTCTTCTGTTTAGAGTTACTTCATCGAAATTCCCAGGAATCTGCTCTAGTTTCAGTATCCATCTTGGTTGAGGTTTTGTGTGATATTTAGCAGTTTTTGATTTGAAGGTTCTTTTTGGAGCCTCCTTTGGATGTTGTCTTAATGTAGGATTCTTTGATTGACCTGTTGGACGGTGGCGAGAGTGGCTGGTACTCGATCTTTGGGTGTGCCTTAGTGATCGTCGATGTGATTGTTTTTCCCATTTCTCGTTTTCTGGCTTTTGGAGTTTAGGGTTGGGTACTGTCCCCGGTTTTCCCAATGGGGATTCTTTTGGGTTGTTGGTATCCCTGGACAGCCACTGTCTTCGTTCTTCGAGGGTATAAAAGGGAGATTCTGTAGTCTCTTTTTCCTTGTTGCGGTGTTCTGGGGACGTTGTGTGGTTTGGTAAGGAGTCGTTTGCACTTTGGACTTCTTGAATTGAAGTTGTGGATTGGTCTGAGAAATGTTGAGTAATTTCATCAGATCCTCGTCGTATGGAGAGGCTTCCGCCTCTCCAGGAGAGTGGTTATATGTTACATGAGCTTCCGTGTTCGCTTCCTGGCGGTCTATAGCTTCCCCTTTCCCTTTAGGTTTAGTAATAGGGCTTTTTAGCGAAGCTGTTGTTTCTAAGTTAATTGAGACCTGTCGATGGAAGATCGGTTCTAGTAATACTGTTTTTTTCTTTATGTAATTGTGTTCTTTCACTCCTCTTGTCGACTTGCAGTTGGCTGTCAGGAGAGGTGTGGGCACCGTTAAGTCGATAAATGGGAGCGTTTGTGTGCCCAAAGACTTTGTTTGAGGTCTTTCTTCACGAACAGGGCACATAGGTTGAAGTGGTTGCTGAGGCGGAAGCATCATCTGTTCTTGAGTTGTGTTGTTTTCAATCGATGTTGTCTTTGCTTCTAGGGCCATGATATAGCCCTCCAAAAAAGTTAGTTTATTTAGCATTGCCGTTTGGAGTGATGTGTGGTCCTTCATTGTGTCTCCAATTGTTTCGTATAGCTTAACGAAAGGATTTAGAGCTATAGATAAAGCTGACATCAGGGTGCAAGTGTCCAGTTTTTTTGACTGTAAGTCATTTGATGGTAAGGGGCTATATGGTGTCGATTTGCCTCTGGTAGGTGATGGCGGCCGTGTGGCTGGTGTAGTGACTGAAGATAGCCTTCTAGAAGCTTGATCTGAAGAATGTCTTCTTTGGTTGTTATAGCTATCCAAGTTTGAGTAGAAGTTATCTAGAGTTTTCTCAAACGGGATTCTGTTTTTAGATTTTATCGGGTGGTTTCTTTCACAGTCTCTTTCCCGGTTTTGTGGCCTAGGTATGTCTGTCTCTCTCAAAGGTCGTGGCGAGGTCTCAGGTAGGTGTTCTTTATCGCTGTTGTTTGGTTGAGGTGAGGCCTCCCTGTCACTTGGAATATCTTTTGGTGTAGGTTGAGTGTTGTTTATCGTAGAGGAGTCTACTTGCTTTGACGGGGTCAGGTTGTATCGGGGAGATATGGGTCTGTCACCCTCCTGTGTCTCTTGGCTGTGAGATTGAGGTTGGATCTGTGTTTTATGGTCGCTGCTCTTTTGGCTTTGTTGGAGGGCCAAAGATGGTGGTGCTATTTGCGCCGTTGTGTTGCCGGAATAGAGTACCGCCGGGTTACGGGAGGGTGCTGCGGATGAGGTCGGTTTAGGGGCGATTTGCACCCCTGGCTCGTCTGTCGTTATTTGTGGAATTGTTGGAGTAACTTGGCCCGAAAAGTGCCATTTTGTCGGGTCTATAGTGGTTGCTGATCTGTTGTCTTCTTTAGGTAGAGGAAAGGGTACTTTACGTTGGGCTTGTATTACCCTACGGTGTTTTCGAGGAGGAGTGATTGCGTCTGCTGCCTCCAAGATTTCTGCATCCGTCAATTCTTTGCACTTTTGTTGGATAGCTTTAGAGTGCTTGTGGAAGAAGTCCGATAATAGTTTCAAGGGGCGTTGAGGTTTTTTCAAGTTCTTTCTTGAGTCTTTAGTGACCACACGAAGTGATTTAGTAGAAGTCGTGTGTTTTGGTAGTTGTTTGGCTGAAGTGCCTGTATTCCTTTGTTTACTTGCTATTTCCTCCTCGTAAACTTTTTTTTTTGTTTTTGTTGAGTCATCAAGTGACCGAGGTCTCTTTTTTTTTTATGGAGTTAAAGGCAGAGCCCTTTTCTTTGTTGAGTGGTGGTCGGATTGAAGCAATCTCCACGTTGATTTCATCGTCGAGGTTAGCTGATGGCAAGCTTGTTGAGGCTTCATTGAATAATGTTGTGGGTTTATGAGTTTGATCAATAGGTGGCGCTGGTGCGGATTCGCTTTCAGATATTCTCGCAGGCGGTTTTCCCTCAGATGTTTGTTCACTCTGGCACTCCGACTCTCTGTCCTCGGGTGGTGATTCTCCCACGAGGTCGGGCGGCACCTCTTTTCTCCCCCCCAGAGGGGGGGGCGGCGGGCCGCCTTCCAATGCAGCCGCCTCCCTTGCTCGCCGCCCGTTTGCTGCGTTCGCCGGCATCTGGGTGGACGGCCCGCTCCACGCCGTCTCCCCTCCGGGTGACTGCGGAGCTGGGGCCGCGACCCGGGTCGGCCCGACGAAAATCGGCAGGGGGACGGGCTGCATAGGCACGGGATTCAAGGCGGACCCCCCTCCGGGTGACCACCGATCACCGGCGGCAGCTGGCCCTGGCGACGTACACTCGCCTGGCGGTCTCGGTGAGCTCGCTCCGGGACTCAACGCGGCCGCCCCTTCGGGATGCTGCGGAGCTCCGGGGAGCATCGGGCCCGCCTGTGGGTGCAGGGATGGAACGGCGGGTGCCGGCAGCAGGCGAGGCTCGGTGGCGTGGGTGTCCAGGATCAAAGTGTCGTCCTCGGGTGAGTCTGCTTCATGTGTTTGTATAGGCCTTTTACTGTTGAGGAAGAAAGGGCACTTTTCAGTGTCTCTTTTTCCTGTACACGTACCCTTTCCCAGTGTCTTACGACTTTTTCCCAAGTAGGGACCTGTTTTGGGGTCAGGGCTCTGTGATGAAAGATGGTCGTCTGTGAATTCGAGGCAAGGCACAGGGGGGTGAATAAAAGTGTCTGTAAGTGTTTCAGTTGCATTTTTAGACAGCAATTTTGCGTTGCTTCTCAGGCAGCGGCCTGTCGCATCTTCGGGGTCCAAACCCTGGAGTTTAGGTGGTGGGACAGCAGTCGAGCCCGTCTTGCCTGGCATGACTGCAGGACTGCCACTCTCCGCCGCTCCGCGCCGCTCCGCGGTGGAAATGAAGGTTTTATGGTGAAGGATGCTGGGTGTAGCTGGAAACACACCTCCTACAATGGAGCTGAAAAAAATACTGGGTGGTGGGAGAATACTGCAGGACTGCCACTCTCCGCCGCTCCGCGCCGCTCCGCGCCGCTCCGCGGTGGAAATGAAGGTTTTATGGTGAAGGATGCTGGGTGTAGCTGGAAACACACCTCCTACAATGGAGCTGAAAAAAATACTGGGTGGTGGGAGAATACTGCAGGACTGCCACTCTCCGCCACTCCACCTTTTCATTTACAGATCCGCCAGAGCGCCTGCGGACCAATTCCGTTGGCGACGGTGCGCTATATGAGTACCTTTAACATAACATATGTTGGGTCGCAAGCTGATTAGGTCAGCAAGCAGGGAAAGTTCCACAAACTTTCACCGCGAGAGGTAAGTTCTCTCAATCGGGTTGGTACAGTACCCTAGTATGAAGAAAAAAGATACAGCTGAAGACGTTGGTTCCTGGCAGTTCCTGCAGATCTCACTGTTCCTGAGCCTCGGTCGTGGGGACAAGAGAGAGGACGTCGGGGGACTGCTGCACTGCATGGGGATGGGTCAAACAAGCTGGCAAAATGGAATATATTCAGTTCGAGTCTTTAAGCACACAAGCTGGTGTCCTTCTCCCCTGGTTAATCCTAACCAGCTCAGAGAATGGTATCCAGGTGGCTTACGAGTCGATTGGTCCCACCAACTCAAAAGAAGTCGTCCTTGAAGGAGCTTCTCTGTCGAGATGAACCTGGCGATTCGGACCTACAGCAGGGCTTCAGCGGGCAAACCAAGAGTTGCAGCAGCCATCCTCTTCCAGCTCTTCTTCGGTTCTTTCGTTCTAGTGGTCGACTCTGCTTTCCAGTCCAAGAGAGTTGCCTTTTAAACAGTTTTCTCCCTTTCATTCCAGCCCAGCTGTCACTCACCCAGCAGAGTGGCTGTCCTTGCCGGACAGTCAGCCAGCCAATCAGGCCAGAGTGCATATGGTTCTCCTAGGAGACCAAGCACAGGGAGTTTCGGGCACCTCCCTCACTGCCTGCCCACCCCAGAAACTCAGGCGCCAGAGGCGGTCTTCAGTCCTGAAGCCCGCCAAAGGCGTACGAACAAAGGGACCAAACCGGGTTCGGCACACAGAGAAACTCTAGAAGGACCTTTCCAAAAAGAAACTGCGAAAAAAGAAGACCGGGACCTGATTGAACAAAGGGGCTTAATGCGTCATCTTGAAAAACATGGTTCTGGCGATTTTTAGCTACCGGTGTCCGCGGTCGGGAAAAATCATGGTAGTTCATTGTAAAAACCATTGCCACCAGCCATTTCGATAGGAAAGGGTAGCATTTGACTGCTAAATGAGTTTCTAGACACAGGGGATACTAGGTAAACCCTCCAGCACTCTATAGGAAGATAGTGTGTGCTGGGTCTAGGAATTTAGAAAGACTAGTAAAGTCAATTTAACCTTACATTCTCTGGGAAACAGTTTATCACATAGAAGGTATTATTTAAACCTTGTGGAAGTCTAAAAAAAGATATCCCTGTGTTACTGCACTGAGGGTGCTGTGTAACACATGAAACGAAGCGTGTCAGTAATACTATGCCCTAATGTCAGATCCATTGTACCCATGATCCCTCACGTGTCAAGATCCAGCAGATTGTTATTTTCTTGATATGAGGTGTAGCCTGAGTATAGTTGTATCCAAGCAGATATGAAACAGACATCTTAGAAGCGCTTGTCCCACCTGCGTATGTGTCTTGGAATGAGTGTCAATGCAGTAGTGCTGAGTGAAAGTGTGTATTGAGTTCCATGAAGCTGCTTTGCAAATGCTGTCAAGAGGGACATTTGCAATGAAAGCCAGTGTCTCCTGTGCTCCTTGTGGAGTGAGCTCTGGGCGTAAAAGGCAGCGTTTTGTTTCATAGGTTTTAGCACAATTGGATACATCCGACTATCCACCTAGAGATGGTATTCTTTGAAATGCAGTCACCTTCTCTGCCTGGCGCTATGAAGACAAACAGTTTATCTGTTTTTCTTAGCTGTCTGGTCTGGTCTACATAGTAGAGGACCGCTCTCCTCCCATCTAATGTGTGGAGTTTTACATCAGCTGAGCTGGTGGATTCTTGCAAGAAAGCCGGTAGCTCAATACACTGGTTTACGTGAAATTTAGAGATTAACTAAGGGGAGAACCTAGGGTGAGTACGTAAAACCAGCTTGTCCTTGTGTATAACAATGAAGGGATCCTGCACTGACAATGCTTGTATTTCACCAACTCTTCTTCTGGAAGTAATAGCCACTAAGAAGGCAGTTTTGCAAGTCAGGTGTTTAAGACTAGACTTGTGCATTGGCTCAAAAGGGGGTCCCATGAGCTTCATGAGTACAACAAGGAGATCCCATCCTGGCAGCAGGTTATAAATTGGAGGGTGGAGTCTTTTTACTCCCTCCATGAATGCTTTGATGACGGGTACCTTCCACAATGAGGCCTTATTGTGGGAGGAGGTATAGGCTGACAAGGCCGCCAGGTGGACCTTAAAAGAGTTCAATACTAACCCTGAATCTAGCAAGTGGAACATATAAGAGACTGTGGGAAGGAGTACATTCTATGGGGTTCATTTGTTTTGGTACCAAATTACAAATCACCTCCACTTAACAGTGCCTAGCGTTAGCCTTTCTTACTTTCTTCAAGATAGCCATATTCCTATGTGGTAGGTTAAAATGTCCGAAATCCGACTTCCGAGGCCATGCTGCCAAGTTCATTGAGTGAGGTTGAGGGTGCAATGTTAGTCCCCCGTGCTGAGTGAGCAGATTGTACGGACACGGAAGCTTGATGGGATCGCACATCGCCAGTTTACGCAGATGTGGATGCCAAGGTTGTCTTGCCCACATAGGAGCAACTAGGATGAGCGTCACTCGTTCCTTGTGGATCTTGTTCACCACCTTCATGAGGTATTAGGGGGGAAAAGCGTAAGCAAATTTCCCTGACCAGTTCATCCATAGGGCGATCCCCTTGGAGCCTGGCTGGGTGAACCTGAACCTGGACGCTAAGTCTGGGCATTGACGGTTTGCTTGTAGCAAACAAGTCTATTGTGGGGAAACCCCATTGAGAGAAGAGGTGCTCTACGACCCTTGTGTGTTGTCGCCATTCGTGTTCCTCTGGTTAGGGGATCTCTGCTCATCGAGTCTGCCAGAGAGTTGAGTTCCCCTGGAACATGTTGTGACGATAAGAATATTTTCCGTTTGAGTGCCCATCTCCAAATTTGTTGCGCAAGCCTAGACAGATTTGGAGAACGTGTGCCCCTCCCTGTTTGTTAATGTAAAACATTGCCGTAGTGAGGTCTGTCAGGACTTGCACAGATTGGTTCACTAGGTGAAACTCGGGCTTTGAATATTGCCAGTAGTTCCAGCAGATTGATGTGGTTCTATGCTGCCACATGAGACCACAGACCATGAGCTGTGGTGAAGGTAATGAGGCCCCCAACCGGTGAATGAGGCGCCTGTTGCGACAATCGCTTGTACTTCTGGATCGTGGAAGGGTTTCCCCTTCAACAGATTTACTCTTGTCCACCAGCAAAGATTTTGTACTACTGTTGGCGAAACAACCACTAGATCGTCCCACTGACCACTTGCCTGAGACCACTGTTTCACCAACCACTCCTACATGGGATGCTATCATGCTTCGCTAACGCAAAGCTGTGCACACCCTTATCTGGCGGCCGGCCTGATAATGCAGTATTTGCATTAACATGTTTTGGACTCTTTCCTCTGAGGGAAAGACACAACCCCTCTTCTGTGTTTATAACAGGTTGATAGTTTTGAATGTTTTGCCTGCAAATTAGGGGAGACTCCCCTGTAATCAGCCAGTCGTCCAGGTAAGGGTACACTGAGATTGCCTCCCTGCGCAGGAGTGCTGCCATCACCACCAGTACCTTTGTGAATACCCTTGGAGCAGAAGCTATTCTGAAGAGCAGCAGTCTGAATTGGTAGTGCTGGTTCGCTATCTTGAAACGCAAGAATCTTCTGTGCGTTGGGAACATTGAAATATGGAAATAGGCATCTTTCATATCCAGTGTTGCCATGTAATCCCCTTTTTTAGCAGAGGGATTACCTCCGTAGCGTAGTCATGTACAACTTTTGTGGCTTGAATTTGTTTGAGGGCGTACATCTAATACTGGGTGCATTGTTAGATCTTTCTTTGGCACAAGGAAGTGAGTTGAATAAATACCCTTGTTTACCTAGTTGCCCAGGACACTTTCTATGGCGTCATTGTGGAGCAGTGTGGCAATTTCCTCGAGGATGCGTTGGTCTTTGGAGTGGGTTTTCTGGCGTGGGGGTGGTTCCAGGGTCACTCGAGGAGCTCTATACAATATCCGCCTGCTACGGTGGACAGCACCCATCTGTCTGAGGTGATTCCCTCCAATGCTTGGGTGAAGTTGGAAATGCGCCCATCTACTGGAGAGGCATGGGAGGGCACCTGAAGCGGGATATCACTGTTTGAGGTGGGGGTACCACCTCTGGAGGGACGACCCCTTCCCCGACTGCAAGTTCTGCGCTGTCCTCTGATAGTTCTGAGAGGCTTCGCCTGGATTGCTCCCCCATGCTGTTCCTTGATTTTGGTTATAGCTGGAACCCCTCTGGGAAAATTGTCCGCATGAGTGACGAAAATTGCTGTTTCTCCTTTGGCCAGGAGGTTTATTGGTCAATTGACCCAATGATTTCAGTGTATTATATTCTTCCTTGGCTGTTTTCAAGGCATCGACGGCCTTGCCAAAGAGTATATTGGGTTCGACAGGCATGTTCATGAGAGTGGCCTGCGTCTCTGGCTTAAACCCGGATAGGAGTAACCAAGTGTGACGCTTAATAATCGTCCCCTCAGCTATGATTCTGCCAGCGTTATCTGAGGCGTTAAGACTGCTTTTTAGCAAGCAGCTTGAAACTGCCCTTCCTTCTGAAGCCACCAGTGCTAATTGAGTCTTAAGGGGTTCCAGGGCTGAGGAGTAAAGCTGAGACCTCATCCCATTTATGGCAGTTGTAACTGGTTAATAAAGTGGAGTTATTAGCTATCCTGGTCTGGAATGTAGCATAAGAGGCAACCTTCATGCCCATTGTGTATAGCCTTTTACTTTCTTTGTCCGGAGGAGCCTCAGAGGAGGCTAGTGGAGTACCTGCTCTTTTTCTTGTTGTAGTAACAACGAGCGAGTCAGGCTTTAGCTGCCCCCTGATGTACAGCGGGTCTGATAGAGCAGGCCTGAAAAGTTTTCTATGCAGGGGTTCACTGCTCGCTTCTGATTCGGTGTTTCTAGCAAGGGTTGTACCTTTCGAAGGACAGACTTTAGTAGGGGAACAAATTGAGATACAGCCTTTTTATCACCCAAGATCGCGTCAACGAAATCCTTGTCCTGTGGATCTTCTTGGGTAGATATTTGGAAGTGCTCAGCCGCATTGATGAGTACTTTGTTTAGAAGAGGCCGATTATCTATGGGTGAGTCTACATCAGGGGAGGCCTTATCAACGGGATAGTCAATGTTGTACATGTCTGTACCTGGGTCACCCTCATCGTCCTTATTATCCCCATAATAAGGGTCTGCGGCTTCTTGAATATAGCGGCTTCATGGTCCATGTTCGGGTCATATAGTTCAATGATAGCGGATCTTGCACTGGTTCACCGTGGCGAGACCTTTTAGCAGGAGATTCAACAGTGTTTTGAGAACCAGAGGCCGCTCTTGTGGGAGGGTTGGAGTGAAAACTTGTGAAGTAGCTAGGTTCTTTCTCATAAAATTTGTGCCATGAAAGACCTTCTCATAACCCTATCTATATCTTCAGCTGACAATTGGGCAAAACTAGGAATGACCAGGGTGGTACTACAGTAGAAGGTGTAACCTTTTTCTTTAAGGCTGAAGACAGGGAATCCTGTACCTGGGGTGCCTTACTCTTGTGAGGGGACCTATCCTGTGATTCATGCATACGAGGGGTCTTAAAAGAGCTCTTCTTAGACTCCCGTGACCTAACAAGGCCTTCTGGGACGTGCTTTATCTAAATGGGCTAGTCCAGCTTGTATATTTTTTTTTTTACCGCCATCGATGCAGAACATTGAATCTCGGCTCCGGTCTGTACCGAAGTGTCGTCAGCTGACTCACGACCTTCGGGAATGTTTTTATCCACATCTGTTCGATCTCTCGACAGTCATGTTCTGTCATGTGGCGATCTCGGTCTGGAGCGTGTCGAGTCTCGGCTGTGGGTTGTGTAGTTAGTGGAGGGGGAAGAGCACATTCGCTTCTGGGTGTTGTCCCCGTAACAAGGCCGTTGGCCTGTCTGTTGGGGTCGGGGGCCTGTGCTTGGGAAACCGGATTAACCCCGTCACCTTCACGGTCGAATACTGCAGCGTTGCTGCCGTCGCTGAAGGCACCCTCCACTTCCATGGCCTTGAGCTGCCTGGTGTGGTGAGCCCAGCGTTTAGTTACGTGGTCCTTCAATGTCTTGGGTTTGAGTCTACACGCTCGACAGGAACCCTTGACGTGGTCTCGAGGGAGAGACCGGTTACACGCGAGGTGTTTATCGACCCACAGGAACTTTTTGATGCACTTAGGGCACAGTTTAAAGGGAGTCCTATCCATAACGGAATGACAGCAGCTACGAGAATGTGGTGTACGAAAAGAGGTATATACATTCTAAAAAAAACCTCTCCCCTCCCTAAACGCCCCCCCTTACCCCCCACCTCTCCCTCCCTCCCGCTCCACCTCTCCCTCCCCCTCCCCCTCCCTGATACGGCTACAGGAACAAACTGCTTCCTACAAATATGCAGGAGATTTACAGAGAGAACTCTAAATGGAGGAGAAGCAGATCTTATTGAGTCAAACTACTTGACAGTTGTGAGATGGCACAGATATCTAATGCAAATACTTATCAATGGTACTTGAAGATCTAGTATATCTATGATTGTATACAGCAAGTCCTCATTGTATAAGCATCTGCGAAGGGATTTGGCGACAGACCAAAAAGATACATGCGTTGAACACTGAAAGCATTGAACGATATAGGCACATAGTGTACTTCAGCATGAGATGGTGGACAACAGGTCAGTGGTGCACACATTGTAGTATCATCCTAGATGCATCGAGTTCACCCTATGGTGGCGGAATCCTCTCTATGAGGCTTCCTATATGTTGGCTGGGTTAGCGTCAGCTCCTTTCCTCCACCAGGTAAAGGTCCTGTCGCTTATATTCCAGTCTCCGATTTGAGAAAGTCCCATTGGTCATGGGGCTTCATCTTTAAGGAGGGATCAGTGGCCAAACCAAGCATGTGTGAGCGCCCCCCATTGCATTGATATCAATCATTCCGATGTATGCAGAAACCACTAGAAACTTTGGGGCTAAGGGAAATGTTGCAACCATGTTCAACTGGGAGTCCTTGTCCCCTAAGGGGAGTAACTTCCAGTGAGATCCCGCTTGCCCAAGGCCCTAGAGATTGGCTTGAATAGCAATCTTACCTTCCTAGCCTAACAGGGGGCCACTCCCCCCCCCCCCCCCCTGGGTAGATGGGACAAATTCCCTGGATTTGTCACAATATGCAAATATGTGCTCGCCTGACCAGATTCTGCTGAAAAAATGTTATTAATTGAGCATAAACATTTTTCTCACACTCACTAACCCCACCCCACATATCAAATGTGTTGAAGAGTTATTGTATTTTTTTGATACTTAAGTGTTAATTAAATTAGGTGTTTTTTGTTAATGAAGTAAGAAGGCATTTTTCACAATAATAAAAGGAAGACTTCATGAGTGAGTACTAGAGTGGTTTTTAGATGGATGTTCGCAAAGAACTGTATATAACCCACACATGATTCCTCATTTACACCAAGAGCCAATTTAAACTCTTCTCTTGTAGAGTATTGTTAAAGGTCCCGACGTAATGGGTTGTTTTTTCGGAAATGTCCCTGTTGGTAATAAAAAATGCGCCCTTTCATTCCAAAATCTGGGAACAGATTAACAAGCACAATAGATAAAGAAAGTCAGATAGACACCAGGATGGGCATCAATGGCCCGCATTAACTGCATGTTACACAATGTACTTTGCCTCCAACCCACCCACCTTTTCAAACACTAGAGGATTCCCACCCAGAGCCAATGTGTAGCACCCAAAAAAGAATCTCACCCGAGTGCCGAGCAATCCTCGTGGAGATTAAATACGTGAATGCTCGCTTTTGCTAAGGTGGTCACTGACCTTTTCACCCAGACAGAATCCCAAGCACCATGCCACCCCTAGGTAAATCACTTTCGCCAGCCTCTGCACAAACTTTCAAGATGCAAGAGCAATACTCCAACTCATCTTTGGGAGATTTGTGCCATGTCCTCTTACAACAAAAACTACGAGAGCCTGACATTCACACACTATCATTTATACTCTCTGTGCAGTGCTCTACAGATTCATCTGTTCCAGTACTTATGTTCAGTGGACAAGCAGGCAGAATTAAAAAGGCAAAAACAAATAACCAAATCCTTTCAACCCCACTTGCTGTCCATTTTCCAAAATACCCAATGTGAATCTTTGTTCCATATTATGATTTGGGCATACAGTAACCCAAAAACCTTCTACCATCAGAACTTGCAGGCTTCCCAATTCTTCAGCTCCCAAATCAACAACGTATGTATTGGCAGTGGAATTACAATCAATTCATATGAAACAGAAGAAGAGTTTAACAGAATAAATGTTTGATTTACCTCCACAACTATTTTTAAATAGTATACATTATATGCAATCATATTAACCAATAAAAATGAAACAAAAAAGTGGACATGGTTAAGTTTACAAACTCAAAGCTCCAGTGATACTATTTTAGATAGCCCAGAACAATACTTACACAAATGCACGTGTTGTACAAAATACTTAGGCAATCCTTGATCAGATCATCGCTTACTGCAAAATAAAAAATGAAGTCAGACGACAACACACAAAACACATTTTCATTACTGACGCTAAATACTCCTTTAAAGGAAGATCTCTGCAGTATTGAATGACAATCACCTGAAAAATTACATGTAGGCACAAGGTCATGAAATTGCCTCCGGTAATACCATCAATAGACCTGTAATTAACTGCCGGTCATATACTTTTTAATTGTTAAGGCAGCTTTAGTATCATGCTCTGTTGAGGATGCTAAAACAACTAACCAAGGGGAAAGCTAACACACCTGACAAGAAATGGAAGACTAACCTCTTAATCTAATTGAAGTGGTCAGAGCAATAAGAACTCAGTTAAGGGTAGTAGGTCGACACATAGGGCCAATTAGTCCACTCACAACTCTAGAAAATACACTACAATTATATGCTGAAAAATATATACTTTATAAAAGTAACAAATAGAATACCATCAGGTCAAATAATTACTATGGGTATTAATACATAGTATTAAAAAGCAGTCAGCATACAATGCCTATACAAGGACACTCCTAACCAACCCCCCCCCCCCAATGTCTATATGTGGGGCCACTGCCAGAGATGACCACCAGCAGGGAAATGGGGGAGAACCATGGTGCCGTACAACCTAGCAAGCATACAAGTCCCCTTTGGGCCTGCAACATATAGTAAAGTGTGTTATAGACACATCCCAACGCTGGTATATGTGGATGGACCTGGACCTAGTGGTCGCCTCTTAACACATAGGGGTGTGGGAAAAGAAGGCAAACAATTTTACCAACAGGAAAAATTATACAATATAATAAAAGGCCAGCTGTACGTTTGTCTGATGCAGTCATGCGCAACATGTTGTCAACACTACAGGAAGGTGTTGCCATAGGAACACAACTTTGGCCCGTGTACATGAGCTTTTTCACTAGCATGTAATAACTCCCTAAGCCCTAAAACAGTACTCCATATTCATTTGGACTCCCTAGGATGCTGTCATATGGTATTTGCACAGCGTCTGCTGTCACGTGTTATGGCTTTAAAGCACTGTGGTTTCAATGGCCATTAAGCAGACCATGGCCTAAACTGATAGGAAACATTGAAGAATTTCACTGCATACAAGTGGTTGATCTAACATACGCAGCAGTAATGTTGAAAGTGGAAGTGAATAGTGCAGCATAGAATAAACTGAGGTAGAGTGAGTTTAGGATAAAGGGTGAAGATGTGAATGACTATGCGACAGCTGGACAAGCTTTTTCGTGAGAACTCTGCCATTTTCTATAGGGTACAGCGCTGGGCGCAAAGAGCTACTTTGAGTTGCTGGATCAGCCGCAGAAGCAACTCATTACAGTTGTAGGGTCTGTCATGCATTGTTTGCAGAAAATATTAAGCGGTAATGTGGGTGTGTGAAAATAATTTCTAACATGTGTGCCAATGTCCAGAATAAGCAAAGTGAAATGGTTGGGTAATGAACCTGAATGTGGGCCAATTGAATATACTGGTCGAGTCATGTCGTTTTGGTGGAGGAATTTTCCACTCGTGATAGATGTTGGATGACAGAACAGTAGTAGTGGTGGTTGATTAAGGGATAGAGAGTGGGAGAGAAAACCTCAGGCACCTGCGAGGGCGTCAGAGAATGACTAGTGTGGGGGTTACGGGCCTAATTGATTCACAGATTATCTTGCAGCAGGAATCTAGATGGTTCTAAGATATCCAATTCAATTGGAATATTGATGTGTAACAGTTCACTCTATAGCGATGTTTAATCTAGGACACATGGACTCCTGAGCACAAGAGGGACATGCAAACTGCTTACAACATTGAGCCATCAAAGCGAAGGAATAAAGGACATAGTCCTACCTTGTCAGTTTGAGCAGATGTGTCTCACTCAATGTTGGTCCTCAGCTGGGTTTCTTGAGACATCGACGGAGGGAGGAATAAGACCAACTGTGGGCTGGGGGTTTGCTTGAGTGTTTAGTCAATCTGGTAGTGACATAGCAGAGTGGTATCTCAGAGCTATAGATGTTTGATGGTACCGGATATGCTTGAACAAGAAACCCTGACCTAGGAATATTCAAAGTCCTTACTGCTGCAGCACGTATACGTTCTAAATGAGACTAGAGATTATAGACTGAAGCTAGGAATTGGTGGCTGCTTCCCTTCAGTAATTGAAATTGGGACGAGTGAGGGCTACAGATGAAAGGAAAAGCGTTCCTAAGTGGTTGGTTGAGAGGGGGGGGGGGGTGAATGTTTTTGGTCTGGGATGTCTCAGAAGGTTGAACCCATATCTTAAACCAGGGGAATTGGGGGCGGGGGGGAGCCCTTGGATTGACAAGACTTCTCCAGGCTTCTTAAATGGAGGGAGTGTACCATGAGGACATACAGTGGGGTGCTGCTTGCCGTTTCTATTACAGGGTTAGAGCGGGCTGTATAGGGTGCGAAAGGGAGGTTTGTTCCAAGTCAAGATCAAGGTTCAGTCTAACGCTTATCACTGATCAAAGAGCAACTACGACTGGCAGGTTGAGGAGGGCTATGCAGCATAGAGGGCTCTGAGGGTACGCAGAAGAGAGGGAGTAGGAAGTGACAAGTCGTGGAGGACTTCTGCATCGGGGGCGTTCCAGGGTTGCTAGAAAGCTGATGTTTAAGAGAGCCTAATATCGTTCAAGTCTGCCCAAGCAGGTCCAGTGAATATATAAACATTATGCAAATATTAAAGCACAGGCACATAACATATTAAAGTGGCAGCTAAAGTTAAACCCTAACCAAAGGAATCCAAGAATGAGTAAAATAAATCATTACTGAATTCATAGTACAAGGGAAAAATAGTTACAGAGCTACTAGAAATAGTCACAATGTTCCACTTACAGTCCTGGGGAAGACATTTTTATTACAGTCCTGGGGAAGACATTTTTATGAAGACTTTAAAAATCAATTTATGCTAAGACTATCAAAGATGTTAAACACGAGTTGAAAATGATAGCGTAATTGCAGGGAACTGGGCTCATAATGGCATATAGGATGGTCTTGTGCTAAGAATAAAAAGGTACTGGAAAGAAGTACTGGGATGGATAGGGGATCTGGTGGCAAGAGCCAGAGAGCAAAGAGTTTGAAATAGCTGGGAACTTTTTAGCGCCTTCTTCTAGCTTAGGAGGGGATGGTTAGCTTTAAACCAACAGCTATCAGGAGCTACTTTTGGCGCCTCAGGCCAACTGGTGCCTTACAAACATGTCTAGGTGATATTAACAGAGTATCTGAGAATGTTAATAAAGAATTAGAACACATCTAGTACACTTGTATATACAATGGATGATGCAAAATGAGAAAAAGGTTACATGTTTTAAAACTTTTTGAATTTTATTTAAGTGCGTATGGCTAGTGAAACAAGCCTTTTACACCAAGCATAAAAAACATTTACATCACAACTTAATACAGCAAAGCTTAAAAGAAGGGAACAATGTCAATTTAAAAAAAAGCAACTAGAGTTCAGCCTAAGAAGTGAAATACAAGATGACATTACATACCAACAGGCAGAATTCAGACCCAAATCAGGTGGGCAGTGAGTCAAGATTTTCCTTTGCCTTGAGCCAAATGTAATGAGACACGGCAGTCATTAATAGCGATTCAGCCCCAAAAATGCACACCCAAAACTGATATGTCCAAAAAGTGAGAAAATGTACATAGTCTTTCTCATATTCCAGTTCTAATTCTGGGCAAGCCATCAATATATGCCTTGAAGTTTCAATGTTCTGTTTGCAGAGCCTGCATATATGATCCTCTAATGGAATACCCTTCCAGGCTCCCACATATTCTACAACTGGAAGAATTCCCATATGTAAATACATTATAAAATCGGGTTTGAGCCGCACTACACAGTTTTGTCAGGTAACTTTGTGGGGCTTCAGAAAATAAGCCCCTATGGGTGTACAGCATATACCTTCTCTGTATCGAAAGGAACTAAGCGCGGTCCCATTCAATGGTTTTAATTTTTTATTCAAGTTTTTTTATTTGAGGGAACAGCGACAGATCATGTACACTGGGAAGGGGCAGATTAATCATATCAAGGTGGGCTGTTACAGTCGCTACCAATTCATTATACATTATGTTCGACAACTTCAGGTTAGTGTGGGCCACAGTTAAGCCCAATAGAGAACCTTTGCCACATTCCGTAATAACTTAACAAGAACTTGCACATTTTCCAGAGGCACACAAGAGACAGTAGCCCTAGTTCTAACCTCATCACTTCAAACAGGGATCACACAAGACAGCCCAACAGCATGCAGTATTTTTGCCTACAGCTTTTCAAACCAATCAACGGGAAGACCTCTAATGCATATAGTATGCCTCCAGGTTAGCATCACAGAATGGGTCCCCTCACATCTGTCAATCACACTTTTAATAGGCAACCATTTTCACCAAGCCTTCGGTGGGAAAAACCTCTGAGCAGTGTGCAAGAGAGTGAGGGTCCCTTACAGGCAGGCCTAGGTAGTTCCATTTTGTGACCTGCTTCCGATGTTGGCTACCCATAGCACAGGAAAAGGAAGTAACACCGTACAACCTTCTTCCCATTGGCATGATCTTTGTTTTCAGAAGGTTAATGCAGAGGCCATTGGATTGAACATTTTTGTGTAGAGCATCCAGAGTGCTGCAGTTCCACGATGCCTGATTGAAGACAGCAGTGTTGACCGCGTAGGAGAGCCAAACTATCCTCTCCTGGCCAAACTTTGGTGGAAAATTGTGGGAGGACTTTCATGCCAGGTCTAAATCTGCCACAAAGATTAAAAAGGAGGGTAGCAGCAACACAACCTTGTTTGAGGCCGGTATTAGTAGGATAACTCTTCGAAAAGCACCCATCCAGAGTCAGCCTAACCCCGACAGATGTATCCCTGTACAGTAGTTTAAGAAAATACAGGAGTGATTGATCAATCCCCAAGCTTATAGTTTGGACCAGAGTTTCACACAGAAGACACTATCAAATGCCATGCAGTAGTCTACATACTAGAGATATAGGCTGGACTCATTCCGATATGTATCTGAAATTAAGGATTGGAGAACCCAGATGGTTTGGGTTGTACTGGAACCCGTTCTGTACCCAGTATGCTGATGGTTCAATAAGTGGTTTTCTTTCGACAAGGCAGTTAGCATTTCCAGAAACAAGGAGGCAAATATTTTTGCTTCCGAGTCGAGCATTGCTAGCAACCTGTAGTTGTTTAGATGAAGACACAAACCCTTCTTGTGGACTGGTACAGGAATGGATTGTTGCTAGGTAGTGGGAACCTTACCGATCTTAATGATGTGAAGGAAGCGCCTGTACAGGATAGCAGCCCACAATAGGGGATCTTTCTTAACAACTGCATTGGAAGGCCCATCTGCGCCATGAGCCCTTAAGGCTTTTACTTTGGTTATAATCCTGACCACGTTTTCCTCCGATTTACCCACTGATTGCAGCAATTTGCTTTCCAGTTGGGAAAGGTAAAAGTAGCCTCTGCTGGTAGCTCCGGGTTCTCTCCTGCGGTAGCACCTGCCTACAGGTTGATGCCCGATACTCCGGAGCTGGTTTAGTTCCTGCTTGTTGGATCTTAATTTTGATCCCTGGAGATGGATCCATTCCTGGTCCCGTTTGGCATACAGGGGGACAGGCCGAATTAGACAGGATTGCCACACAAAATACACCGTCTCTGGTTGGCTGCTAGAGCATGCATAGGAATACATTGCAAACAAGTGTACCACTCCCCACAGAGAAGAAATTAGCTCTTAAAGCCTGGAGCATATTTAAAATGAAAAAAAACTGACAGCAATACTATGAATCATAAGTGAACATTGAACTGGAATTGCTACCGTTTACACAGAAATATGGGACACTGAACTGGAGGTTGGGGATGTAGGGTGTGAATTAAGGTGCCTTGTGAAAAGATATAGTTGGAGAAAAAAAAAATGTTGCAACTGTATTTTTGTAAAAGAGTAAGAAGAATCCACAGTGAAACGCAGTAGATAGCCCTTGTGCCATTTGTGTAAAATGGAGGGCGAAGGATTACTAAACCTGGTTGCTGCAGCCAGTTTACTTGTTAGTTTACAAATTCTAGTCTGTTTTGTCACATTTGCCAACAAAGTAAATGACATGCGTTACTCACCGTAATAGCATTTCTGATGATTGTATCTGCTTAGATTCACATGCTGTGCATATAGTCTGACATCTAGTGGAAATCGCTGAGTAGGGCATCTTTCTTTCGAAGATCGAAAGGGGACGTCGACATGGGCGTGACTAACACTATCCCTAACATGACGTGTGGTGTACCCAAAATCCCTCACGCATTGAGGTCCCTCTGGTTGTGTTTTGTCTGCCGTGAGGGAGCCTTCTAGTCAGCGTGAGCGAGTACAGAAGAGAGCAGGTGCAAGAGGTGTACGTTCCTTCTACTCCACGAGGAGAGGAAGGGTGGGTGCATGTGAATCTAAGCAGATACAATCAGAGGACATGCATTACTTAACGTAAAAGCATTTGTGATGGTTGTATTGGCTTAGATTCATATGCTGTGCATATGGTCTGACATCCAGAGGTAACCCCGGAGTATTGCATCTTGTCTATCGAGAATCGCAAGGGGACGTCAACATGGGCGTGCAACACTATCGCTATGTGAGGTGTAGTGTACACAAGATCCCGCATGCGTCGAGGTCCCTTAGATTGTATTTTTTCTGCCATGAGGGAGCCTTATGACTATCGTGAGTACAGAAAAGAGAGAAAGTATATGTTCCTTCCATCCGAGCGGGGAGGAAGGGTGGGCACATGTGAATCTAAGCATATACAACCATCAGAAATGCTTTTACGGTAAGTAATGCATGTCTTCTGATGTTTGTTAATCTTCTTAGAATCGCATGCTGTGCATAGACTAGCGAGCGGTACCCGGAGTTGGAGGTGGGTTGTGACAAGGAACAGTAGTGAAAAGATGTCTTAGTACTGCCTGTCACACCTGAGAATCAGACCTAGAATGAGTATCTAGGCAATAATGTTTTGTAAAGGTGTGTACAGAACACAAGGTTGCCGATTTGCAAATAGATTCAAGGGGAACATTTGCAATGAATGCTATGGATGCCCCAGTGCCTCGATTGGAATGTGCTCTAGGCTTGAAGGCCAGCTCTCTTAGAAAGGGTGTAGCAGAGTGTGATACATTTAACAATCCACCTACAGTGGATTTGGAGACCACGTCTCCTTCTCTTCCTGCTGCCACTGAAACGAAAAAATGATTAGGCTTTCTAAGTGGTCGAGTTCTTTCCATGTAGAACATGGCAGCTCTGCGTACATCCAGTGTGTGCAGGGTTCTTTCTCCCAGACTTGAAGGATTCTGAAAGAACGTTGGTAGTTCTACTGACTGGTTCAAATGGAATTTGGAAATTAATATAGGCGCAAATATAGGGTGAGTGCGCAGAACCACATTCTCTTTGTGAACTGTTACAAAGGGATCTAGGATCGAGAGCTCCTGTAGTTCACTTATCCTCCTGATGGAGGTAATAGCTATCAAAAAAGCAGTCTTAAGGGTGAGGTCTTTAAGACTTGCCATGTGCATGGGCTTGAAAGGAGCCCCCATAAGCCTAGTCAACACCACGTTTAGGTCCCATCCAGGAGCCGGGTTAGAAATGGGAGGGTGAATTCTCTTCACTCCCTCCATGAAAGCCTTAATAACTGGTATCTCCCACCATGACACTTTCTGTTGTGTAGGCTGAAAGTGCAGCTAGGTGCACCTTTATGGAGTTGAAGACCAGACACAAGTCTAGCAAATGAGTCAGGTATAAAACAAGGTGTGTGGGAGAGCAGTTAATCGGGTTAATGCTCTGAGTTGCACCAGATGACAAACCATTGGCGGGCCCACATAGGGGCCATCAGTATCATCGGGACTGGTTCCTGGTGCATCTTGTGCACAATCTTGTTGAGAAGGGGAGTTTAAGCGTAGACAAATTTCCCTGACCATGTTTATCCAGAGTCCATTCCCCTTGGAACGGCTCTGGGGGTACCTGGAGGCGTAATCTTGGCATTGAGCGTTGTCCAGAGTTGCAAACAAATCGATCATTGGGAAGCCCCATTCTGCGAAAACGTTGTAGACGATGTCTCCCTGTAAATCGCCATTCGTACTCCTTGGGCAACGGAAAGTCTCTGCTGAGTACGTCTGCCAGAAGATCGAGTTCCCCTGGAACATGTTATGATAACAGAAACATTGCGTTTGAAAGCCCACTTCCAAATATTCTGGGAAAGTTTGGACAGCCCTAGAAAATTAGTGGCCCCCTTTTTTGTTCAGATAGTACATGGCTGTGGTTCTGTCTGTGAGGATGAGGATCGTCTTCCCCTTCAGTTGTGTCTGGAAAGCCTTCAGTGCTTTGAACACTGCCAATAGTTCCAACAGGCTTATTTGGTTGGATGCTACGTCCGACGATCAAACTCTGTGCGCTGTCTGTTGAAGCAGGTGAACTCCCCACCCTGTAAGAGACGAGTCTGTGGTTAGAGTGGCTTCCACTGAGGGGATAGTAAACGATTTCCCTTTCAAGAGGTTGTCCCTCGACCACCATTGCAGCTAAAGAACGAGGGCCAGCGAGACGACCACTAGATCGTCCCACTGTCCGCTAGCCTGACACCACTGGCTGTTGAGCCACTCTTGCATTGGGCGCAGGCACACATGAGGAACCAAGTAGATACAGGACGCCATCATTCCTAGCAGTCGCATAGCCTTGCGTACAGTCCCCTCTCGACTGGCTACATACTGAGGAATCTGAAACATGTTTTGGACCCTCTCGTTGGAGGGGAAGATGAGGCAGTCCTTTGTTCAAATTAGAGCCCCTAGGAATTGTATGACCTGACTGGGGTGTAGACTGGATTCTTTTTTCGTTGATAGATCTTTTATTCAGTCTGGGATTCTCTATCGTCTTTTGGGTATTTGACAGATATGTTTTGCAAGAGTCACCTGTTATGAGCCAGTCGTTGAGGTAAGGGTAGACCAGGATGGATTGCCTGTGCAGATGTGCTGCTGCCACCGCTAGTACTTTTCTAAATACCCTTGGTGCAGATGCTATGCCAAAGGGTAGTACTTTGAACTGATAATATTTGTCTTGGATCATAAATCTGAGGTATTTTCTGTGCGCTGGCAACATTGAAATATGAAAGTATGCATCTTTTTTTGGATAAAACATTTTATTGTGTTTTATAACAAACAAGACAAGCCCCAAACCAGGGGTGATAACAGAGCACCCAAAAAATAAAAGTGAAAAACTTAGACCTTTAGAAGCACTTCAGGACAGCACCTTCAATCGCAAACACACAATGTTTTAAATAACACAAGCCACCATAGCCCACTCCCCCCAACCATCCACCCCCGTTGTAATCACCATTGTCTCCGATTATCAAGGTCCAGTCTCTTCCCATTTCCCCCATATCTTGGATGCCTTAGCCGGGCATCCTTGTGCGTCATAGACCCGGTGCACCATCATGGCACATGAGTCCATGTCAAGTGTCTATTCAAGTGTCCGGGGGGTCAGGCACTCCCCACTTTTGCGCTTCATCAGGGCCGCCGCAGTGTTCAATAAACAGTTTTTCAAATTTGTTAAGGTCAGATGTGTCGGGTGCTCCCAGAATTAGAACTCTCGGATCAAGCTCAATGGGGCAGGTGAGTGCCCTGGACAATTCCGTGCAACAAGCATTCCAGTAGGTGCGGATCCGGGGGCATGACCACAGGATATGATAGAAGGTGCCTTCCTCTTCCCCACAGCAGAGGCTGTTCAGATTTGTTGCCCTCTTGCAACCATACAAAACAGTTCGAGGGTGGTATACGCTATGAAGGATTTTGAGTTGCACCAGCCTGAGCCTAGAGGAGATGACCACCTCACGCAGATGCATTAGGACCTGGATCCAGACCTCTGGGTCTATCTCACTCACATCTCTTTCCCACCCGATCTTTAGTCTCGATAACTCGGGGGTAGAGAAGGATGTGATGACGTTTTAGAGAATGGATGTGCATTTGCTGGGGATGTGCGCGGGGTTCATATTGCGTTCTATCGGTGTTGAGTCGGGGACCGTGCCTTCTAGGGGTATATGGGTCCGGAGGGCATGGGTCAGCTGCATAAAATGATATCGTTCAGTTGTGGCCAATTGGAATTTGCACTGCATGTTCTCAAATGAGGTCACTTTCCCATCTCTGAGGACATCTCCAACCTTCAGGATTCCCGCCCTCACCCATCGCGGCCATGGTCCAATTTCCTGAAGGTTACTATTTCGCCATAGGGGTTGCGCTGCAGTTATTTTATTTCCCCACCCAATGAACATATGTGCTTGTCTCCAGATGGTAGTGATGTGGGCCTCGGTTGTGGGCGGGGGAGGTCTCCGTGGGGATTGATATAGTATTTGCAACGGGTCTGTTCCCTGCATGGGTTCCACGTCAGCCCAGATGTGAGGTAGTGCCCGGTCCCCATGAAGCAGATTGTTAACTACCGCCAGTTGTGAAGCCCAGTAGTAGGTCTGGAGGCGGGGCACACCAATCCCCCCCCCTCCCAAACCGACCTCTGCAGAGTGCTCAATGCTATGCGTGACTGTGTCCCCCCCCCCCCCTCCATTTGAGTCCCCAAGGAGAGTTTCAATGCGGGTGAATTCAGAAGTGGGGATTATGAGAAGGGCATTCTGGAGGACATAACAGAATCTTGGAAGCAACATCATTTTGAAGAGTGCGGCACGCCCCATGAGCGTCAAAGGGAGAAGCTTCCAGTGATGAATGTCTCTAGCGAAACTGTCCGTAATCGGTTGGAGGTTATGCATTACATATTTGGTTAGGTCAGGTGTTATCCAGATCCCCAGGTATTCAAAGCCTGGTGTTTCAAACCGGTATGGACATCTCGTGGAGTCGACTGACTCTCCCCCCTTCACCGGGAAAAGTACCGATTTCCACCAGTTGATTCTTAGAAAGTATGTATTTTTAATGTCCAGTGTTGCCATGTAATCTCGCTGTGAGAGCAGTGCGATTACTTCCTGCAGTGTGACCATGCGGGCACCTTTGTGGCTTTACGAATGTGTTCGCTGGGCGCAGATCTAAAACAGAGCGTTAGAACCTTTTTGGGTACAAGGAAGTACACTGAATAAATACCTTCTACCTGTGACAGAGGTACGATTTCTATGACACCTTTCTCCTGTAGTGTCTAGACATCCTGCAGAAGTATGCGAAGATGGTCTAGTGTCAGTCGTCTTGCTCGTGGAGGCCTGAATGTTGGTGGCTGGTTGAACTCGATACAGTACCAGTGGGCCACGGTCTTCAACACCCACTGCTCTGTAATTATTCCCTCCCATGCCTGAAGAAACTATGTTGCAAGCAATCCGACCGGGATGGCAATGGAGGGAACCCGAATCTTCGGGTCATTTCGACCCTGAGGCCGGGGAGCCTCTGGGTGTAGAGTTCCGGCCTCTTACTTTGCCACGTCGCTGACCCCTTTGGTGATACGGGGTGGTGTATCCGCCATTTCCCTGTGTAGAATTACAATTGTTTCCCGATGATTATTATTGTTGTGGGAAGCATTGGTCACGAAAAAGCCGTTTGGACCCAGATCCTCCTCTTTTAGAGGGTCTTTGTGTAATCTGGTCCAGTTTTTTTAAAAAGGTGTCATGCTCCTCTTTTGCGGTCTCGAAGGCCTCATCGACCGCCTTCCCAAACAGAATGGATCCTTGCACTGGTTTATCAGTGACATTTGCGTCTCTGGCTTGAATCCAGAGTTCCGTAGCCAAGCATGTCTCTTCACGAGTGTGCCCTAAGCAAGGGATTGACCAGCCGTTTCTGCAGAATCCAAAGTATTCTTAAGAATGCTTTGGTTCACCTGTCTGCTCTCAGTGACAGTGGTGAGGAGACAGGTACGTAGGGGTTCGGGAACCTCCTGTATGCCTTCCTGTATTAAGGCCCACTGGGCATCGGCATAGCTGGCCAACAAGGTATTGTTGGCAATGCGCGTTGAGAACACTGCCGCGACCGTGATCCTCCCCCCCCCCCCCCCTAAGGGCGTAAAGTTGCTTACCTTCCTTATCAGGGGGTGCCTCGCCTGTTGACAAAGGGATCCCTGCCCTCTTTCGTGTCATAGTCACCACCAGGGAATCTGGGGTGGAATGACCTCTGGTATGCAGAGGGTCTGATGGAGAAGGGCGAAAGAGTTTCTATTCGTGGGTTGACACCTCTTGTGAGAGTAGGTGCCAGATGTTTCTTGATTGAATTGAGGAGAGGAATAGCCTGGCTGGCCGGCAGTTTCTCCTTAAGGATGTCCTCCACGAAGTCGGCTTCAGGGACCACTTCATCTGTAGCAATTTTAAAGTGATCAGTTGCTTTACGCAACATTACGTTAAAATTCAACGGATCATCCACTGGCGAGGGTTGTTGTCTAGTGTGAGTGGACTGGGGAAGAGTCCAGAGACCGGGCATCAGGGTCTTCATGATCCGGTGACTGCCATGGTTGAGGGTCACCCACATCTGGGTTTTCTTCCCAGCCCTCTATGGGATCATGCATGTCCTCAGGGTTGATGAATTCCTCATCCTGAGTGTCAGCAGGAATGTCATCCTCAGTTAAGTCGTAACTGTACACATCCTCTTCTAAGGAGGGTTCAAAAAGTCTTGGAAATGTAGCTTTGGGGTCCATAGGGCTCTCATTCCTGGGCCTCCTTAGTGTAGGTTGTTCTGAACGGGAAACAAACCTGTCCAGCCTTTCCATACAGTTCTCAAACTTTTCACTAGTCCAAAAACGAGGACATAGAATGGTCTAGAGGCGGAAAAAGGTCTTGATCGTGTTCATCTGCCTAAAAGAGTTGAGATTTGTCTCGTCAAAAATAGCCCTTCTTTGACCTCAAAGAACTCCTCTTGAGGTACCGACAGAGGTGAGACGTCTCTGCTTCTCTTTCGGCTTATGGGTGGGTTCCGGTACCCCCCCCCCCCACCCCCTTAGGCCATCCTTGGACCTCGGAGGATCCTTGGGCCTTTCCGTGGGCCTCAGCGCATTCCCCAGGTTGCCACTTCTGAGAAACGGCAGCAACAATCCTAGCTAAGCTGTCGGCGACATCCTCCGCGGTCGGGGGGTGCGTAGCTTCAGCCTGCGATTGCGAGGGGGGGGGGTCCTTTTCGCTGGTGCTTGGGCCTTTTCCGGCAGTGCCGGGGCCTTATCTTCTGCGACAGTCTTCTTCAGTGGAACCGGAACCCTATCGTCGCCGGCCACCTTCTTGCGATGTGTCTCGACAGAACCTGGTATATTAGGGGTAGCGCCCTTTGTTTTCGATTGCTAAGTGCATTTGTGGCTGCGGGGAGGGCTGCCAATCAACGGTTGGCGGGCGCCACCGGAGCTTCCAGTGTACCCGTTGGCGCTGAAGTCTTCTTCGACCTGGCCAAAGAATGACTTGGGGTTGGGTGCTTTGTGCTGTGTACATGTTTGTCTTTGTCGCCGGGGTGTGACTTCCACATAGCAGTGCCTAAGCCTAGCCTAGCGGGGCTGGGGACAGACGATGCCGAACGCAAGCATTCCGTCGAAAGGTCAACAACCTCGGCCTTCAACATACCTTAGGCCGCCCACCGCTTGACTCTACGCTCCTTTAATGTCTTAGGACCGAGGAGCTTACAAGCCGCGCATCCTCCTTCTTGTGATCGAGGGGCAAGCACCGGTTACACTGTCTGTGCCTATCTTTCCAAAGGAATTTGCTCCTACATTTAGGGCAAAACCTAAATGGAGTCCTCTCCACAGCTGAGGATGGGTAGAGTGACGAAGACCGAAAGGGAAAGAGGAAGGAAAGGGAAAGGCATTCTCAATTTGTATAGAAATGTCCACCCCAACCCCACTCTCCCTACTGTATAGGCCCGGCCACGTGGTCGGCAGCGCCAACTGGATCACCGTCCATCGAGTTCTTGAAGGTCTTCGGCGGAAATCTGTAACAACCGTCGAAATAAGGGATGGAGAGGTTGATATGGATATTTTATATAATTATTCAACCAAAGGTCGATGGGACAATATGCAAGTTTTACGAGCTCTGCATCAAGGAGACCAGTATGCTGGGCGGAAAAAACAATCTGAGGGACCTCGACGCATGAGGGATCTTGGGTACACTACACATCACGTAGGGATAGTGATAAAGGCACGCCCATGTCGACGTCCCCTTTCGATTCTCGAAAGGCAAGATGCAATACTCCATGGTTACCATTGGATGTCGGACCATATGCACAGCATGAGATTCTAAGCAGATTAACAAACATCAGAAATGCTATTACGGTGAGTAATTCAGGTCTTCTGATGCTTGTGAATCTGCTTAGAATCACATGCTGTGCATAGACTACCAAGCAGTACCCAGAGATGGTAGTGGGATGTGTGAAGGAACAGTAGCAAAGAGATGTCTTAGCACTGCTTGTCCAACCTGAGAATCAGACCTAGAGTGTGCATCTAGGCAGTGTTGTGTAAAGGTGTGTACAGAACTCCAGGTTGCTGCTTTTCAAATGGAATCGAGAGGAACATTTGCAATGAATGCTATGGTCGCCTGTATGCCCCGATTAGAGTGTGCTCTAGGCGTGAAGGGTAAATCTATCTTGGTAACAGTGAAACCGTGTGATGCAGTTTACAATCCACTTGGAGACAGAGGATTTAGATATAGGATCCCGTCCCCTACCAGCTGCCACTGAAACAAAGAACTGGTTTGTTTTTCTTAGTGGCTTTGTCTTTTCCAGATAGCAGATAACTGCTCTCCTTACATCCAGTCTGTGGAGGCTTCCTTCCGCCACGTCAGTGGGGTTCTGGAAAAAGGTGGGTAGTTCTATGGACTGGTTTACATGGAACTTTATGATAAATGTGGGTGCAAACCGAGGGTGTGCGCGCAAAACCACCTTTTCTTTGTGAATCGTGACAAATGGGTCCCAACTGAAAGGGCCTGCAGTTCAATAACTCTCCTTATAGAGGTGATCGCCACCAGGAAGGCGGTCTTGTTGGGGAGTGCTTTAAGGATAGCCTTGTGCATTGGTTCAAAGGGGGGCTCTATTATTATTATTATTATTATGAAGAAAAACATTCAGGTCCCAGCCAGGAGCTGGGTTGGAAATAGGTGGATAAAGTCTCTTTCCCCCTTCCATAAAAGCTTTACTTACAAGAATTTTCCACCATGAAACATTGCTCTGGGACATGGTGTACGCCGAGAGCGCAGCTACGTGGACTTTAAGAGAATTGAAAACCAGTCCTGAATCTAACAGGAGCGTTAGGTAAAGGATATCATCTTTAGGTGTGCATTCAATAGGATTGATGGCCTTGCCATTACACCATTTGTTGGACTAGCAATGCCTGGTGTTAGGTTTCTGTGCTTCTCCGAGTATGTCCATGCATATGAGGGAGCTGGAGGTGCCCGAACTCTATGACCTCAAGAGCCAGGCGGCTAAATTGAGAGATTGAGTGCTTGGATGTAGAGTTTTCCCCCGGTCTTGAGACTGAGACAGCATGTTGTACGGGCAGGGCAGCTTCCTGGGAGGGGAGACCGACATTGCCATGAGATGTGAGAACCAAGGCTGGCGGGCTCACATGGGGGCCACCAGAATCATCCCGACTGGCTCTTGGTGTGTTGTGTGCACTATTCTGTTGAGCAGGGGTGTCTGGGGGGAGGGAGGGGTGCGTAGACAAATTTCCCGGACCATGTTTTCCAAAGACTGTTCCCCTCGGAGAGGTTCTGAGGGTACCTTGAGGCGTAATCTAGGCATTGGGTGTTCTCCACAGTGGCGAATAAGTCGATCTCTGGGAAGCCCTATTCTGCGAAGACTTGAGTACAGTGTCCTGCTGTAATCGCCACTCGTGCTCTATGGGTAGGAGGGGAAGTCTCTGCTGAGTACGTCTGCCAGAAGATTGCGTTCCCCTGGAACATGTTGTGAAAGGAGGAACATTTTGTGTTTGAAAGCCCACTTACATATGTTCTGTTACAGTTTGGACAGCCCTAGAGAGTGAGTGCCCCCTTGTTTAAGTAATACATGGGGGTAGTACCGTCCAAATATATTTGGAAAAAAAAATCAATTTAAAATCACAGGCAAGTCAACAATACCTAACTTGGTTCAAAGATCAGTGAAACCCTATGGAATACAGGAAAATATTTAGGGGAAGGCAAGTAACAGACAATTTTAGGAGAGTTTCAGGCAAGTGTTCACAGTTCAATTGGAATGAATGGGAGAAAGTTAAAGGGTAATCCATTTTAGTGGCGGTAAATCTGTTTGACCCAACAGGTGTAGATTCTGCAACAGACAATGCAGGGAAGACCACAGGAGAACCTAAAGAACTGTTCCAGATGGCAGAAGATGGACAGAGGCAGCCGAGGGAGAAGCAGGAGAACCCCCAAACAGAAGTCTATGAGAATGACAGTAAAGACTTGCGTCCCACGAACCTCTACCATGGACCAGAGGAACACCTGCAGATGAACAACTTGAATAATCATCCACCTGAAAACCCACAAGTTGTAACTCATCTTCAGTATCAGAGAAAACAGCTCCAGAACCTGAAACAACTCTTTTCCACAGGGGCGGTTTGCAGGGCTTGGTTGTCAAGCACTAGAATCCTGGGGCCCAACAAAAGCCACAGCAATCCAGGAAATACACAAAGACTATTCCCAGTATATATGCAACTTAAAGCCAGTGAGAATAAGTAAGGAAGGAGGAAAAAGAGGAAACCGCTTCCAGAAACAAAAGAAGGAAGCAGCACAGAAGCCAACGGTCCCAGGATGGAGACATCGGCTGGAGGCCACTTTGGTTGTCCCTAGCTGCTGATCGGAGAATAGATCCGGCTTCAACCACCTTCTAGACTGTAGTGATCCATAGCAAACCAAAACACTCTGGTGTTAACGACGGATGGCAGTGGTGAAGTGGGCCAGAAACTGTTCCAGGGTGGCTTGGCTCAACCTAGAGGATGTGGGGAGTCAGCAGGAGTAGTCAGGAAATTCTAACAAGGACTAAGAACAAATACTCCAAACCTGAATATGCCCAAGCCCCTACACTTAACAAGTACTGCCAAGTGAGGGCTTTAAATATGACAAAGTTACTCACCATAGGGACTACCTTACTCCTATGGACTAGGAGTAAGTTATTCACTGTAGCGAGTAACTGTCATACTCCTACGTCCCGTCCCCTTTCCTCCATGCTTGTAGGAGATTCCCAAGCAATGACAAAGGAAAAAAACAGATGGATGGATAATGCCTGGCTAAATTGGGCATCAGCCCAAGAGCTCAGGCCAAGACAATGTCTGCAAAAGGCCAAAGAGGAGGCCAACGTAGCAGCCTTGGCTATGGACTCCCAAGGGACGTATTTTTGGAAGGCAACAGCAACTGCTACGCCACGGACCAGATGTGCATGAATGCCCTTTGGGGGCTGAAGGCCTCGAGTCTTGTAGGCCTCAGAAATACATGAAGCTATCCAAAGAGAGATGGATGCTTCAAGGCTAGTTTTCCTTTTGGGTCACCAAACGTAAGAGTTGTTAAGAACTTCTAAGTTTACCCGTTCTGTCGAGGTAAAACTTCAGAGCACGTCTGACGTCTAGGTTGTGTAAAACCCTCTCAGCATCGGAAGGCAAGAGGTGGGAGGAAAACCGGTAAAGATATTGACTGGCTTAAATGGAATTCAGAAACAACTTTGGGAAGGAAAGAAGGGTGAGTGCAAAGCACAACCTAATCCGTATGGAAAGTTAGGAACTGATGTTCGACAGAGAGCTTGAAGCTCACTTATTCATCTTGCAGATGTTACCATAATCAAAAAGGCCACCTTCCAAGAAAGGTACTTGAGCTCAGTAGTGGCCATAGGTTCAAAAGGCTTATGACAACGCAGCGATGACCACATTCAGATCCCATTTGGGATGAGGGGCCGGAACCGGCGGAAAAACATGAAGACCTGCAAAATGTCTCTTGATGACCAAGTTTGCCAGCAACTGTCTGGACAGATCAGATGCAATGGCGGATAGGTATGTCCTGTATGATAAGACATGGATGCCCGAGGATGCAAGGTCTGAAACAAAAGACAAGGTTGTCAATAGAAGCCTGTCAGGGATCAAGCTTTTTGGTGTCTAGCTAATGGCAAAATCGGAGCCATTTGCTCCTGTATTGAGCTCTCGTAGAGGGCTTTCATTCCGCATTATAACATGTTATCCTCGGAGAGGTTGAACTGCGCCAATGATCGGAACTCCGGTACCAGGCCGCCAAGCTGAAGGATTGTGAAGAGGGCTGCAACAACGGATGATTGGTCTGGTGAAGGAGGTCATGAATCTGCAGCCACTGGATCGGGGAGCACACAGACAGGTGCTGCGGCTCTGAAAAGCAGAAACTGGCTGGCCACCAAGCAGCTATGAAGAGAAGAGTGCCTTCGTAAGCACTCCTGAGTTTCCAGAGCGACTGATGAGTCAGCAGCAAAGGAGGAAAAGCGCAAGCCTTCATGTTGTCCCAGGGGATCTCGAGAGTGTACCCCAAGGAAGACACTCCGAGCCCGTCTCTGGAAACATAAAGAGGACATTTCCTGTTCGTTGAGGTTGCAAAGAGGACCACCACTGGAGAACCCCATTGCTGGAAGATCTTGGTGAGAACATTTGTATTCATCTCCCACTCATAACTCGCCACAGACTGGCAGCTGAGGGAGTCTGCGGCCACATTGATGTGACCGGGAATGTGCACAGTTTGAAAGCAGACATGGTGTTGGATAGCCCAATTCCAGATTTGGATAACTGGGTCCACCAGATGAGGAGACCTGGTGCCCTTCTGCTACAGAATTGCCAGTGCAAATTCGAACCACACTGTTGGTGATAGAGGATTGAAAAGACTTGAGCGCCAGAAAAACTGCCAGGCGCTCTAGGTAATTGATGTGGGACCGCCTGTCTTGGGGCGTCCACAAATCGAACATCTCAAGGTGACAGTGTCGCTCCCCATCCTAGAAGGGAGGAGTCTGTAGTAACTTGTGGGCGGGGCTCCTGGAAGGAGGTCCCAATGAAAGGTTGCTGGTGGACGACCACCACTGAAGATCCGCCGTCATGCAGGATGTGCCTGGAATCTTCTTGTATTCCGGTTCCGTAGCCTGGGACCAGGAGCTCCAAAGAGCAAGCCGAGTGTGCCTCATTTTCAGTTGTGCAAGAGGTAGAGCCAACACGCAATGAGGCCCAGGAGTCTCTGGAACCACCAGGCCGACATGTGTGAGGAATGCAGGAAGAGCTGGCACGTGATTGAAAGGTCCGCAATCCTGTCCTCCGTCAGGAACAATCTGGTGAACCAGAAAGATCAGGTCTTGAGCAACCGTCATCTAAGATTTCCTCCAGTTCACAGACAGCCAAAGATGGAGCTGAAGGAGTAACTCCATCACGTTCCAATTTTCATTGCCAGTAAGCTTGCAGGATAGGAAACCAATCTGGATAGAGCAGAGGCGGGCCACCAGGCCGTCGATGACTAGGAAAATCAAAACAAGGTGGCGTCAGAAAGCGGCGTCAGAAAATGTTCATGGCAACGCTCTTGTTAAAGTCAGCTTGTTCCCCGTTCCTTAGCAACCAGGAGCTGCAGCAACAACGTTGAATAGCCATAGATGGGAGTTCGTGCAACAAGGCTGAATAAAGCAGCAAGTCCAAGCGGGAAAGCGGTACTTGTCTCAGTACTTACCCGACATGCGCCTTTTATTCAGTTCTCTCCCATTTATTCCAGCCTAGCTGTCAGTCACCCAGCAGGGTGGCTGTCCTTGCCGGACAGTTAGCTGGCCAATCACTACAGTGTGCATTTGGGTCTCCTAGAAGACTAATCACAGGGAGTTTCGGGCACCTCCCTCACTTCCTTCCCACCCCAGACACCCTAGAGCCAGAGGCAGGATTCACTCGTGAATCCTGCCAAAGGCAGAGTGAACAATGGGACTAAACCTGGTTTGGAGCGGAGAGTAAATCTCAAGAAGGACCTTTCCACAAAGAATTGGCGAAATAAGACGACCGGGGCCATTCTGACAAAAATGGCACCCTTGGGTGCTTTACTGCAGCTGCAAACATAGCACACCAGACTGACTCAGCAATCTCTGAACTAAAAGCCAGTGTTGACGCCTATCTAGCTCTGCGTCTGGGATCTTATCTGCTTTGTGTTGCACGGTTGTACTGACACCGGCTACATCCTCCTTGACTTCACATTCAACTTCTGGTCTTTAGAAAGCCTCAGTCCCTGTCTCCAACCTTGTGCCATCAATGCAAGAAGAAGAAAATCCATCTAATCCAGTCCCTTCTTCCCTAAAGTGGTCTCCGTCAAACTCTTCCATCAAGCCCCCTTACAAACATCAAAACTCCACCACGGTCCAATTTTCATTCTTTCATTCTCAAGCGTAGAAATGGGAATTTCCCGATGTAAGACCAATCGTTCCAGTGTCTTGAACATCTTTGGTGACAGATTTATCAAAAAACCTAATCTAGATCCTAGTAATCCGGCTAACTACAGGCCCATCACCACGGTGCCTCACCTACTCAAAATTCTGGACCGAGCAGCTTATCTCCAAATCCAGGATTATCTTGATACCAACAACCTATTAGGGCTCAGACAATCCGGCTTCGGTCCCAGACATGGTATGGAGACGGCCCTGATTGATCCGAAAACCCAAATCGAGGACCTGAAAGACATGGGCAAACAAGCTCTTTTGCTCCTCCTCGATCTCTCAGCAGCATTCAATTTGGTCGATCATCAAATCCTCTGCCATCATCTCAAGATTGCTGCTCACTTTTCTGACGCAGCAATATCCTGGATCAGCTCTTTCCTGGCAAACAGATCTATGAGGGTCTTCTCCCCCCTAGCTGCAGCTAACCCGACACATGTCCCATGTGGCGTCCCACAAGGTTCTTGTGCATCTCCCACACTTTACGTGTTTACTAAACCGCTCTTTGATATTCTGGACTATTTGGGTGTCTCATATACTAATTATGCTGATGACACCCAGATACTTATCCCCATCACTGGCAATTATTTAATCGATGTCAAAGCTTTAAATGCTGTTTATACCGTCATCCAGGCCTGGATGGCACATCATGGGCTCTGCCTTGATGAAAAAACAGAGTTACTCATCATAGGCTCTCAGTCCAAACTTACTAAACTAGACACCAAATACAAATCCTTCACTATTGATAGCAACATTATCAAAGTCACCAGTGTCACCAAAACTCTTGGAATTTACCTAGATTCCACTCTTTCTCTCAATAGAAAAACCAATTCAGTCACTTCAGCGTCTGCATAGACTTATAAACTGATCACAGCATGCTGTCCTTTCTTGACAATGGGCAATTGTTTAATCCTTGCTAGAACCCTCATGTCCAAAATTGACTATTGCAACGCCCTCTACCTTGGGACGAGTCAAAGAAATCTTGATAAACTTCAGGTCACTCAGAACAATGCCATAAGGGCAGCTCTCAATATTCCTAGGCGCTCCCACATTTCCTCTACCAAACGCAACCTGCAATGGCTACCCATTACTCAACGCATCTCCCTCAAAGCACTCACCCTAACTCACAAGGCCCAGAATAACGCAGCACCCGCCTATCTTATCAATAACATTCTCTCCCCCTCATTCATGCCAACATCACCACAACACCAACAACATAAAATGTGGTTACACCAACCCTCACGCCCAGGTTTCTACAAATGTGGGGGCTGTTCTGTGTGCCCACATGCACTTGAGACCACGGCCATTGACTTTGGTCATATAGGCACACACAAGATCAATTCTTTCATTAATTGCAATTCTAAATTTTGCATTTATTGTATCAAATGTGTTTGTGGTCTTTATTAAATTGGCAGTACGATTTGTCCATTGAAAATCTGTATTAGGGAACATCTCTATTCAATTGCACAATCTGACTCCAAATACCCCTTAGCCATGCATTGACAACGTGTCCATCAAATGGACAACAAATCAATGATCCAATTTGCTGGGATCATGAAGGTTACACTCCCGCAACGTGGAGGCAACCTGCTATTAAAACTCTGGCAATTAGAAGCCCGCTTAATATGCCAATACCGTATTGTTGAATTTGGTCTAAACACAGACCATGAACTATCTGTTTTTCTGTGACTACATATGCTTTAGAACTCTACTGCATGTGATTTGTTATGTGTCATGAATTAAGGGTTTGCTTAAACCACTCTATACTTGTAACAAGGGAGATCAGTCAATTGATACAGGTGTTTGCATACAATTTTTTAACCTTTATTTTTGACCAGGTTATGTAATCAGTAACCATCATCGATTCAAGGTAGGATTCGCTAATTGGCTCCTCCTCTTGCTTGTTGGCTCCGGAGTCCGTCACTTGTACTAAATGACTTCAATTTTAATGTTCACAACACGGACGGTCCCCTGGTCCGGATGTCCTAGCTGCCACTTTAATATGTGCATTTCACGGGCCTGGTTACATTCAGCCCTTAAATTACAATTTGTATACACATACGATGGTTTTAATTATTCATCCATTCAAATGGATTCCTCCATTGGCTGGTTGATTATACTTCCAAAAATTACCAGTGGCTATTGCCACTCTCTCACATACTATCTTTTCCATTGCTTCTCTTTTGCACAATTGCAGAGCACAACACTAGTTTAACATGGTGGCCCTTTTGCCATTGTTACACTTCGGGCTTCCCTGCAGGCCTCCTTGCAGAATATGACTTCTTTACAAGCTCCTCTATGGACCAGATACAGGTTGCCATGGCGCCTGTACAAACTACGACGGACTCCGGGTCAGCTGACACGTCCTGTACGTGGAAGATGTACGGCAAGACACGCCACCATACGGCTATAAAACCACCGTCTTTCAAGGGGCTTGTTGCTGCTAATTAGCGTTACAAGCTACAAGCGGTTACGTCCGTTACTACTTCGTGTCTTCTCCACACGATTCCTCATCTGATTTCCTGGTTCTGACCCTTGCCCGAGTACCGGATTGACTTGCCTCCTCCTTTATTCCTGTTGTGCTCGTCTGGTTTTTTGACTCGGAGCGTTTTTGGATCCGGCTCCCTGCTGTCTCTTGCGGTACTTCATTCCAGGTTGCCGCTTCTGGACACGGAACCAAAGCCTTCCTCGCAGATGACTTGCTGACAACCCTCCGGAACTTTTCTACACCTACTCTGGATGCATGTGTGCTCAGGTACATACTTATAATTGGCAAATCCCGTCTTTGCTACTATTTTCTCTCCACAACTTTGTTTGGATATTTGTCTTTTGTTGATTTCTGGGACATTGAGTGACTATATTGTGAACTTCAAATGCATATAAACGCTCTGCTGAAACTGCACCAACCCGGCACTAGTGCGATACTCATGCCGTTCGGGGCTACTTCCCTATACCAACATTGCTGTTTGTTATTTTCTCCTTTCTTTGTCTTCGGTTTCCTGGATTCCTTTCCTCAAAATATACTTATTCAGGTTGTTACCACTTCGATATATTAGTTGGGATTGATACTTTAAAAGGCTCTTTAGAATATTCCCACTCGTGTTATATTTTTTGTAGATCCACCCCGGGGAAGCTCCACTTCAATACTTACCTATGTAGTTTCCCATTAAATTCAACTGTTCCGATTACTTGCTTTAACTTCAACACTGTCTAAAATCTTTGTATTCCTTTGCAGCATTGGTATTGGCGGTGTGTGTTCTCCCCACTCTTATTCAATTGACACCTCTGTCTGTCCCAACTTAAACAGCAGAGAAGTACATTGTAGAAAAGAGCCCCTCTTTGAGGAAGCCCGAATCTTGTATTCATGGGAGCTGGGATGGAAGGCTGAATATCGATTCTTGTACCACCATCATCTCCAAGGTCACTCCTCCACATCTTCGGCCTATTTCGGAGTGGTGAGTAACAGCCATACTGTTTGTGTCAGCATTTGGCCTTTTTCGCTGTTGCCGCCCCTTTCTGTTCCATTCAATTATGGACACAGAACCTCACGCGAGAGGCTCCATTCATTTCCTTTAGCAGCGGACACGCTGGTAAGTTATCGCTCAGTTTGTAGATGAACCCTAACCTATACAGGGACCTAAATCAATTCCGTGTTAGTCTAGACGATCGCCGGAGGCAACATCCAATTTGCTAATTGATGCCTCTCTTTTGCTCTTCTTTCTCTTTACGGGATGTTCACCACTTGGATTTTGGCTACATTTCAGCATTGCTCTGACTGACTAAATACATTCTCCGTGCAACTGCAAGTTATTGGTATGTTGCCTTCATTTTTCAATTTCAATTATGTGCTATTTTTGCTCGTTAGGTCTGCTAATAGGCGCTCAAAATTTTCTCTTTTTTTCTTTTAAAAAATGTTCTTAAATTTTTCTCATTTTATAGGGAGCCCACGTATTACTTTTCAATTCTATTTAAGGTTCAATACCTGGTAAGCCCTTTACGCTTGACAAACATTTTTGTTATCCCTTGACTCATTTTCATTTCAATTCAATGCGCAATTACTTCCATTGGCATGAGATTTGCAGATTGACCAAGATTAAGGTACCCCTATACAATTTGGGCTTTACCCATGTACTTTCTGGCTGATCACCATTGCAACCCTTTCCCCTCAATTAATTTTCTTTATTTATTTTTTTATTTCTCTTTATCAACCTGATATCCTCCTTTGACAAACAATGCTGCACTCCATTGGTGATGTGTTTTTTACCTTATGTTTAATTCAAATGTACGTATTGCTAACTTTCTATTCAATTACTATGGCATTGTGGTTGTTCTGACTTTAATTTGGTTGGTACACCCTACCTGTTCCATGTGTTTTGTGTCTGGGTGTTTTTGTTCTATTTTTACTATTGATTTTGGAATTGTGTAATAATTATTTTCAACAAAATTATGTCTAAGCAGCCTCAGTAGAAGAGCATGAAGCTCGAAACACTTGTCAGGCTGCAACGTTGTTGATTAAAATCACTCAATATAATCAGCAAACTGTGCTTTCCATTTGATATTGTGTGCGCAGTGTGAGAGCAAACCCAGTCTTCCCTTTGCTTTTAAGTTGGCCAAGAAACCCAGGAAGATCCTGCGGACTCCCTGGAAGCAGGACTGACCGAGCCTGAGCCCCCTCAGAGTGCGGGACCCCAGAAGCAAGGAAAGTCCATCTCGAAAGTCAGGAACCGCGGTGTTGCCATTTGCGGTAGTAGCGAGGAGCTGAAACACCGAAGGGCCACTTGTTGGAGAGATTGCCGGTTGCGAGCGGTGACCAATTGCAGTGCAGGAGTCCCCAAAAGTCTGTCCTCTTGTCCCCAAGACGGAGGCCCAGGAACAGAGAGAAGTGCAGAGCTGCTCAGGAACAGAAGTCATCTGCTGAACTTTTTCTTCAATAACAAAAGCTACTGTAAAATTCTGAGAGAATTTACCTCTCATTGTAGAGTTGCTTGCATCTTCTACCACTCACAAGTCTAAACAGCATGTGGCTATACATTTGATTCTTCTTTTCTTCAAAGTCTTCAAAAACATTGTGCAAAGACTTTTCTACTTACCTACCAGAGGTGCTTCATCCTATATAAGACTTTTTCCCATTGACTTTGGCCTAGCCTACTATATTGAATGACTGACTAGGGGATCCAAATGTATTTGCCTGTATAAGAATATTTGTGCTCTTGTTTGTTGAAATAATCCTTTCCTTTTACCAACTTCTAACAGTATTCTAAATGCAAACAGTAAGATATTAATGTCCCCAGCACCCTAGCTAATGAAGTGACCTGAGGGTGTAGGTTGGGTCTGTGGGCCATCCCAAAAGGGTCTTTGCTGATTTAGAAATTAAGAGTATATAGTATTGAAGCATATTTGTGTGTTTTTTTATGTTGCTCCCTTCTGAAGAAGGCTTATTCTTGTTTATTTAAATACTTGTCACTGAATCTCTGTGCCACTCCCCTACAGCTCATATTGACCCCTCTTGAGATAAGCCTGGCTGCTCAACACGCTACCAAACTTTATAGTACAAGCTTATACCAAAGGTTGGGTTTCCTATTACCTGTAGTCAGAGTTGTTGTAGTGCACCCTAAGGGTACTGCATACAAACTTTGCCTAACAAGTAGAAAGAGATTAAAATTGGATAGGTCAAGGATAGAAGTTTATGTACCCCGGCTCTGAGTGAAGGCGATCCAGTCTGTTGAAGAGGAGACTAAGAGGGTGGGGTAGGGGCAAGGGGAAGCCCACCTGGGCGACAGACAAAACCCAATCGATCTTCTGCGATGGTGTGCCACGCCTCCAGATGAGACTAAATTTGTCCTCCCAGAGAGTCTTGTGCGACTGATGAAAAACATAATTTAGAGGGTTTATCAGCAGGGAGACCAGCCGTTGCTTAAGAGGAGACTGTTGCCCGAGAGAAAACCCGGCCACCTTGCCTTTGCTGCTTGCGGTGAGATCTGCCCAGAGCGCACAGCGGTCCTGAAACCCACTGAAACCAAAGAAGGACCTTGTTTGAGACCACGACCCCCGAGTATAAGCCAATTTAGCTGGGGTTTTGGCAGGTACTGACAATGGACTTATCAGTTTGCCTGCTTGCCTTGGTTAGCTCCTCATCAGCCGAGGAGTGGAATAGTTCCTTACCTTCGTAGGGAAGATAAAGTACTTTCTCCATGACCTCCTTTGATAACTTCGTTCCACGCAGCCATGCTTGGCGGGAGAGGTCTACTCCAATCATAAGGTCCAGAGGGGGAAGTGTAAACATGATGGGCCGTGGCCTTCAGCAGGTCTTGTTCCAGAATTTAAGGCATCTGATAAGCCGCCCTGAAAATCTTCGAGGTGGTCAGGAGGAATACATTCCTGAAAGTCGTCAAGCTCTTTCCCCAGCTTGAGATTAGCAGCCGCCAGGATGAGCTTGGCATTAGCCTGACCCAGCTTAAGAGCAGAATTGGACAAAACTTGTTTCCCTAACGATTCAATAAGCTTGTCCTCCTTGGAAAGTATCCGAGACCCTGCAGTGGAGGATGTAGAGGACGGCTAAGACTGGAG
The DNA here is from genome assembly GCF_040938575.1 of Ambystoma mexicanum. Taxonomy (NCBI): domain Eukaryota; kingdom Metazoa; phylum Chordata; class Amphibia; order Caudata; family Ambystomatidae; genus Ambystoma; species Ambystoma mexicanum. The sequence goes on along the minus strand of NC_090925.1, from coordinate 947,631,150 downwards.
CGTAGCTGCTGCCACCACAGTCGATAAGGGGACTGAACATGCAGTCAAGGATATCTGATCACACACGTGCAGCTTGTAGCAAGCATCAATTTTCTTGTTTAGGTGTTCCCCGGAATTAGGTTATTCCTAGACCTTGCAGGCTTTGGCCAGGACATCCTTTTGTAGGAAAATGCAAACGCGCTCATGTTTCGACACAGTAAAAGCTCACCTTCTTGTGGAGCCGGAGGCTCAGGTATTGGGATCTCTAGAAACACTATCATATCCACAACCCGGTCGTGAAAGGCTCTAATAGAGCGGGTGGGTTGTCGCTGTCCTGTCCGCTTGATCTTCATCCATTGCTGCGAGAACAGAATCCTGATCTGCAGCATGTGCCACCTTAGGCTCAGGGCAGGATTGACTGCGCAACCAGAGTCTTTAGTACAGATGAAAGTGGAGGCAGTGGAGGAGGGGACCCCACTGGAAGTGGCGGAGGAGGCTGCACTACCGGGACCTACAGAGGGATTGCCAGACCAGAATGCGGTTCCGGTGGCTTAGGATACATTTCCGAGAATAAATCCTTAAAGTATGCCTTCATTGGCTCAGAGTGCATAAGCATGTGAAACTTGCCAAAAAAACGCAACCTCAGAAGAAGGACTAGGTGCTGGAGTGGGTAGAGGCCACTCTGACTGGGCATACCCCAGGATTGCAAAGAGGATGGTTGCCAGGGCGGCACTCCACCAACTGGATTGTGTTCTACCACGTATTTCTCATTTTATGTTAAGACTCCCAATGCAGTAATAATTTGGAGGTGGGAGTACGAATTAAAGTTTTTGATCTAATCATGGACCGAATGCAGGACTGCTTTTGAAAATCGTCCTCCTTGACTGGAAGATGAGTGCAGACAGTAATGTCTCGCAAAAGTATGAATGGCCAACCAAACGGCCGCTGAACAAATATCTTTGATTGGGTCACCTCTTTGAAGAGCAGCAGAGGTTGCCATGCCTCTTCTGGAATTTGCTCTTAGTCCTTCCGGCGGGTCCTTGCCTGCTAATCTGCAACATTCACCAATAGCCAGGATAATCCATCTGGATATGGTTTGTTGAGTAACAGCTATACCCAATTTAGGGCCGGTATAGCCAATGAATAATTGGTTATTTTGGTGAAATCTAGCTATTCTGGAGATGTAAAAAAAAAATAGCCCTTTTTGGATCCAGTCTACGCAATCTTTCCTCCGCCTTCCCCGGATGGGAAAGTGGATAGAAAGTTGGTAAAGTAATTTTTTGCGATAATAACTTCAGTAAGAAAGAAGGTTTCACCATAAGAATAACAACTGTCTTTATGGAAAACTATATGAGGAGGCTTACAGGACAGGGCCTGCAACTTGCTTACCCTGGGGATGATCTTATTGCAAAAACAAAACAGTTTTTAATGTTGGAGGTCTTCATGTGCATGAGCGTAGAGGCTCAAAATTAATGCATGTTAAAAATCTTAGCACCAGATTGAGATCCCATACAGGTACATTCAATGGAGCAGGTGGAAATGCATTAGTAAGGCCTTTTAGGAATTGAACAATCAGGCATCTTAAAATATGAATCCTCCTCTGAAGAGCGCTTGAAAATAGACAAGCGCCACCAGGTAACCTTTAGTTCTTCCAATCTGGAGCCCCATATTTGCCAAATTTAACAATAAAGAGCCCTATAGGTGTGTCACATAGAAAGAGATCCACATTCATATCCCTGCACCAGCTGCTAAGCTTGTTCCAATGGCAGCAGTACAAAGATTTTGTTCATGGCCTTCTGGCTGAAAACAAAATCTCTGTCAACCCCTGCACTTGGGGACTGTTTTCTGTATCCCTACAGACCCATTACCAGCACTTTGCTGGCCGTACTTTTACTTATTGTTTATTTTGTTTTTCTTCTTATCCCATGTACTGCACTGTCCTCTTCCCGTCCCCCCCTGCACTTCTCCTCCCTCCCCTTCCCATGCACTTACACGATCTGAATGACACCTGGCCTAGTAGGATCGTTGTCGGTCCTCCCTTTGTTCCCCTCCCTTGCCTCGTCGCGCCTTGAAACACTTATGTATAGGCGCGTTATAAATGCCTTATCATATCATAGAGTCATCCAGAAGATCCCAATCTTTATATCTAAGCCTTTCAGAAACCATGTGTGAAGGCCGAGTGTCTTGACCTGGATGGAGAACTCGACATTCCTCTTGCGGAAGAAGATCCTCTCTTTGAGGAAGACGTATTGGAGGGCAGATGGACATGTCCAGAAAGATCAGCTACCATGTCCTCCTAGCCCAATCCGGAGCAATTAGAATCATGGATTTCCCGATCTTTTTCAACCTCCTGATCACCTAACGAATGACGGGGACTGGATGAAACGTGTACAGGAGTGGAAACTCCCCAGTCCACCACAAACGTATCCCCTTGAGCTCCTCTTGGAGGAAATTCCCTGGAGAAAAACAGTTTGCACTTCCGGTTGACACTGGTCTCGAACAGATCCACTTGAGGGGTTCCCCCAAAGGGTGAAGATCTCCTGAAGGACTTCCTGAGCTAGTTCCCACTCGTGGGAGACTGCTCTGCCTGCTCAGAGCATCCGCCGCTGTGTTCTCCTCTCTGGCTAGGTGAACTACCGACAGGGAGATTCCTTCTTGAATTGCCCAGAACAAAGCTGCATTACTTCTCTGCACAGTGGTAGTGACCCTACACCACCTCTCTTGTTGAGGTAGCACATGGCCACTATGTTGTCTGTCAGTATCAGGACATTCTTTCCCCGTCCAGAGGGCAGAAAGGCCTTAAGCACTAGTCTGATTGCCCTCAGCTCCAAAAAGGTTGATATCTACTTTGGATTCTGATGGAGACCAATGACCGCTGATTGTCAGATCATTCGTGTGGGCTCCCCACCCCGTGAGTGAGGCGTCCGTCACTACCGTCATCTCCGGCCATGGCTGCCAAAAAAAGATTCCCCCTTGAGAATGTTGTCTTTACAAGCCCACCACAGAAGGTCCTGAGAGACTGCTTGGAACTTTCAGGTGGTCTGACATTATGCCTGAAAACTGGGACCATTGAGTCCAGAGAGCCCATTGGAGGGATCTCATTCTCAGGCGAGCCTCTGGGGCCAGGAAAATGCATGAGACCGAGCAACCAAAAAATAAATAAACTTTTTTTTTTTTTTAAACTAAAAATAAAAAATAAAAAAAAAATCGAAGGCCGAAAGATGCTGGGCATTCTGGAATTTGGTAACCATCTGCAGAATGTTTTGGGCTCTCACCCCAGGTGGCAAGGCTTTTCCAGAGGAAGCAACCAGGACTGCTCCAATGAATTGGGGTCTTTGAGATGGTATCATGTGGGGCCTATTGTAATTGAGGAAGAAGCCCAGTCTGTGGAGCGAGAGGCTGGTTACGCCGAGATGTTCCCAGGCTTGCTCGGGTGAATGAGCACTGATCAGCCAATCGTCCAGGTAAGGGTAGACGTGAATCCTCCGTCTCGAGACTCGATGCCACCACTGCCATCAACTTGGTGAAAAACCCTTGGGGCAGAGGTCAGCCCGAATGGCAGAACTCGAAACTGATAATAAGAACCGCCAACCGCGAACATCAGGTACTCTGTGCTCAATATGGTCAGGCACATGAATATTAGCACCTTGAAGGTCCAATGACAACATTGAGTTTTGGAGTTGGCGAGTCTGAAGGATTTGGGAAAGGGTAACCCATCTTGAAATTGTCCTTCCTGAGGAACTTGTTCATGTTTCTTAGATCCAAGATGGTACTCCATCCTCTGTTCTTTTTGAGAATCACAAAGTATGGGGAATACCAACCTTTGTTCCTTTACGCTACAGGTACATGTCATATTGCACGTTTCTCTAGCAGGGTCAACATTTCCTGCACAAGGGGCGAATCCGGAATGTTGAAAGAGTTGTTCCGCGGTGGATCCTGCTGTGGCCTTCTTTGGAAAGGAAGGCAGTAACCTTGGGCTACAGTTATCAGTGCCCAAGCATCTGAAGTAATGCGTCGCCATTCGTTCAGATGCCGAGCAAGTCTGCCTCCTACTGGGGTCTTGCAAGTCAAGGCCTCGGAGTGGTTTTGAGGTGGCTATAGCAGCGGCTTAGGGTAAAGCTGCCGCTGCTTAGGTTGGCTTAGCACCTCTCCCTTGACCACCATGAGGGAATCTTCTCTGACCTCCTTGTCCTCTTCAAATTGAGGAGTAGAATCGAAAGGACTTACCCCTCCAGGAAGATGAGCCAGAGTAGGGGTATTGAGGCTGTATGATGGCGGTGCTAAGGGTTTTAACCGCCGCTTTCGAGGTCTGTAGCTTTTCCGTACTCTCATCCGCCTTGCTGCCAAACGGTCTCGAGCCATCAAAGGGCATGTTGAGTAGCCTAGCTTGCACATCTGGTGCAAACCCAGACTTCAACCACGCACATCTGCGTAACACTGCTAGCTGCCTTGGATCTGCTGAGGCTGTCTGAAGCATCCAGACCTGACTGGACACATTTACCCATTGCCTCTTTGCCATCCTTGATTTCCAGAAAACCAGGTCTTTCCTCCCCTTCTGGGATGTGGTCAGCCGCCATAGCTATGCAGTCCCACAGGGTAAACATAAACCTTGACAAAGTACAAGTCACAATTGTAGAATCCAATGCCATACTGCAACCTGTGAAAACCTTTTTCGCCCGGGCATCCACTCTCTTATCATCCCTATCAGGAGGGATGGATTGGTATGCTGACTGCTTGGTAGATTTAGCAGCCTGTACCACCAAACTTTGTGGTGTTGGGTGTCAAAGTAGATACTCTGGATTGCTGCTGGACAAGGTCTGTATTTTTGGCAATATTTATATTTTATGCAGCCGCAGTTTCTGGTGTCTCCCAATTTGCAGAGACCCTTTTCTGTAATGCAGAGTGGAAAGGTAAAATTGGATCTTTCGGGGACCTTGGTTCAAGATATCTGTCATGTCATATCTTGTTCAAAAGGAGTAGGCCTGCTCCAGTCTAAAAACTCTATAAGCTTACTCATTAGTTTTCTATATGAAGAGTCAGCATGTTCAGTTGGATCTGGTTTGCCAAACTAACTCGGACCCACTGGCTGACTGAAGGTTGTCGTCCCTTAATCTGGACTCAAATTAGCTCTTCCTGCACATTAGGGGTGCCGAATTGTAGCCCAAAAGGTGATGTGTTAGCAGAAGGATTATCTTCCTCCGATGGCTGATAAAGACACAAAAAAGTATTTTTTAGTTAAAGGTTTGTAAATCTTTTCCTGTACCACCACTGGCTTTGACAATTTTGAAGTAATCGAAGTGTGGATCGCCTTAATAGGGTGGGGGTTGGGGGAGGTGTCTGGGTCGACTTCGATACCGGTGTCGACAGCTCCGACGGAGTCAGCAAAGGCATCGACATGGACTACTTCTTGTGCTTCTTCAACAGAACCCTTGATGGGCAGGTTTCCTAAAGAATGGCATGATCAACTTCTCGATTGAGACCGCTTTGATTTTTTAACATCGAGAGGAATTGCTTGAATGTCTTTTTTGAACTCTTCGAACGAGACTTCGAAGTTAACCTCCCCACCGCTAATTTAACTTCACGCTCCGAGAGCCTTTTCGGTCATTGCCTAACAGGAGCTGCAGTCGGAGGTACGATGCCCGGAAGCAAGGCACCACAGACGTACGCGGTGGGGGTCAGTGATGACCTTTTTGATCCACATCTTGGCACTTCTTGAAGCCAGCCTTCAACGTCGATTGTGCCAACGAAGAAGACCTTCTCTAAACGAAAATAACTAGCGATTCACAGAAGAACCGAAACGCGTCGCAATTCTCTCGAAGCGTTAGCTCGGAAAAACAGAACTGAAGCCAATGGGCACTGCGTGCGCTACTTATACTGAAGGCATCGACAGTCTAACGGAGGCCCTTGAGGGACATCGACTCGACTAGCCTCCTCCCCAATCTACCTTCTTCCACTCCACGACACTTTCAGCTGATTCAGAATAGATTCAGAATCCTTGGACTTGAGCCCAGGGGCCGGAAGTCTCCTGCCCTGAGAAGCCTCCACTGGCTCCCGGTTGCTGCACGGAGCCAATTCAAATCCCTCTGCAAGGCTGTCTGGGGCCGGGGACCACACTATCTGCAACTCTTACCAAATACTCTCCCTCCTAGACTGCTACGCTCCTCTAGCACCAACTCCAACTCAGTTTCTAAAGTGTTTGCTAAACAGAGAGCAGGAGGCTGCTCGCTTTCCTCAGTTGGATCGCTTCTCTGGAACAGCCTCCCCATCCCTCTGTGTCTTGAGCAGGACCTTCTGAAGTTCCATAAACACCTCAAGACTCCTCTTTTCCTCCTCCTTACCTTCTTTCCTCTGCTAATCCCACAGTTGCTGCAAATGGTGTCTTGGAGCTTTACGCATCATCTGGACCTCTGACCATTCACACCCAATCTCCCCAGCATCTGTCTTCCTTCAGCACTTGCCTCGGCACACCCTCCGCACTAGAGATTTGCACTTTCCACCCAAAGCAACTCCTGGCTGCATCGCACTTACAATACCTTGCACTTCATCTGTGGCTCACCTTCGAGCAAGGACACCACAGCACCTACACCACAGCAGCTACCCCACTGCCCTCTTCCTTCCTCACTTGCACGTTCTGAATACTTACAAGGCATAGTAGGCTCAGCCGTCCCTTCATCATCTGTATTTTTTGTATTTAATTGTACTGCTATAACATGTTCCCTCCCTCCCTGCTGCCCTGTGGGCGCTTTGAAACAGAATGTATTTTCTGTATAAGCGCATAACAAGGAAACAACAAATAAATAAATACTTCTCCACAATGAAGTCCCTCAGGTCTTCCGGAAGAGTACAACAAAACACTTCCTGCCACCTCTATAGTATTCTCTAAAGTGCACCTACCGAGAAGAGTCGCAGTAAAGACAAGACCAACACAGTTTAACAAACAATAAGAGGAACAACAGTGCTATGTGTGAGGTAAGATTTTCATATCAATGATAAATCTTCCTGACATGCGTCAACCCCAGAACTTTTTGCTTTTACCGGTGGATTCTTTTTCCACACTCACAGAATCTTTTACTCTTTTAATGGGTGTCATTTTTAAGACTCTCCAAAGGGTCTTTTAAAGTTATCCTCTGACAACTTTTTGGCAATAAGTGACTATTGTTGCTGGGTTGCCCTAGGGGATCCACTTTTAAATTTCTCTGGCTAACCTTGTGTTAACTACTGTGCCCAAGGGTAGAACGGATCTTTGGATCCCTTTTACATTTAGTTAGATGAGGCCAGCACCCCCCACACCTTATGTGGAGTGTTAGGGAGATGCTGAGTATCCCCTTTCTCCTTTTAAATGTAACATTTATGTCACAAGAACAAACATAACTTTAATGGCTGGTGGCAGTGAACCCTTTTATTAATTTGGTGCACATTTACCACAGGCTATTTCCACAGTGCCGCGAAAGGCTCCCATGGGTGCCAATTTTTACCACGATGGCCTTGGTTCTTTTTTCACCATTTTAGTGTTTCTTGTTCCTTCCCATGACATCCAGGGCAGGAAATTCCTTTGTGTGATGTTTATCTTCGGCGTGAGTCCAGTGGACTCCCCACCCAGGCTCCAGAGTGTCTGTGAAGACAGGAAGCGAGGGAGGAGTACAAAACTCCACAACCCTTTGTCTTCCAGCCTGACTGCGAGAATACAGTTCAATCTGAAAGGCTGGCTGCCCTGAAAGGACTGCCAACCACCGTTTGATTGGCTGGGCTCCTGCATTAAAGTCTGATGCTGGAAGCCAAAGAGGTAGTCGACCGTTAGAGCCAAAACTGGCAAGGAAGAAGAAACTGCAACTGAGACTATATCCAGCAACCAGAAAACCTGCTGTATAACCGAAGCCTGTTGCAGCCCTTCCTTCCAATCGACCCGGGAGTCCCAAACACGATGACTCCTACCCAAAGGCTGGTGGGATCCACAAGTCACAAGAAGACATGAATTTTGAGTCATCCCAGGCCCTGCTGCCACCTTGCGGGCCTGCAACACCTCAATACACTAGGATCTCAAGCCATTGTGCTGTGCATACTCTTCCGAATCACGCAGAAACCTTGTGGGCATCCTGCTCAATCGCCAGAGGCACGATTCCAGTCCAAAAAGTACAGAGTGCTGGGCCTGGCAAATGACGAAAATACGACCAGCAATATTCTGTCTTCTTCAGTGCCCCTGAAAAGGCGCCAAATCCAGAGCCACAGGGAAACTCTTGCCTGGAGCCTTCTCCTGTGATCCCTGCTGCAAAATCATTCCAAAGTCCTGTCTTCTGTCTTCTTGACAAAGGAATGCATCAACCGGGTTTTTGGCTGCATATCCAGGTTTTTGGCTGCATATCCTGATGTCTTCTTGCTGCAACTCCTCTTCTGTGCTGAGGTATTGTGTTGGCTGGGGTATTTTACCTACATAAAGACTGATGATTTCTGTATAGCTTGGGGTTGTTTTCTGTGAATCGGAGGCCACTCATTTAGTTCACCCAGGCCCACTGCGGACTCCCCCTAGGGTGTCTTCTCTTAAGTCTCTGGACCCTCAAATAACTTTAAAGTGAAATTCTTACTGGTTTGAACAGTCGTCCTCTGGAACTCTGACTTTGCCTGCAACTGAACCCTATCTCACCCTACCTACAGCTGGCCCCTAGACCACTAGAGTCCCTCTACTGCCTCTGAGTTGACTCAGGATATAGAATAAGGGAAGGACTGTATGAGAAAGGGGTTCTACCTTGAAAAGAATAACAAGTGTTCAAAAGTGACTTACTTGTAAAAGAAGTTGGTTGGTAACTAAGTCTGAAAGGGAACAGTTACAAAGGTTCTCTCTTACTTTGAATGTGTGTTGCACTATTCATAAAAGTATATATAAAGGTTAGGTTACTCACCTGTGAATTGGTTGCGTCTCTTCCCCAAAAGTAATGCTGTTGGCTTCACTTTCTATTCCTGTTCGGATAGATGTATTCCTGTTCGGATAGACGTATGAGGGTCCCTGATTGGGTCTTGCTTCCCCTGACTTGCTGTTAGCCTGTACAGAATAAGTCTGCCTAAGGTTATACTTAGCTTTAAGTTGCTGATCGACCCTTTAAAAATTATAAAGGTTTTACATACCTTGTGTTAGCTGTGTGCAATCCAAAAACAAGTTAAAGAGTTATTGCTTATCTCAATTTGTGTTCCACCAATCTTAAAAAGCAGCTTTAATGGTATGTTACAACATTAAGTTTTTACGGAAATGGAGGTCAACAGGGCGTTTCTGTAATACTAGCCCTATTGTGACGTGTACAGTACCCATGATCCATCATGCGTCGAGGTCCTCAGATTATTTTTCTGACATATTGTTTGCATGAAGTGTATAGTGAAATGGATTGGGTTGAAAGACCGAAGTAGAAATGTAGAAAAGACAGATTTTTCCAAATAACCTTTGGCCTTTCCTCCCCTGAATATTTCTGAGTTGGCCAAACCCCTGCCCACACCCACGCCCCTGCCCACACCCACGCCCCTGCCCACACCCCTCACCAGACCCCACACCCCCAATTACCTTGTGTCCCTGTGACGCCTGTTCCCATTCACTTCCGTGATCAGGAACCGGCGCTGGAGGCTCCTTTCCTTTTTTTGGGGGTGGGATGGCTGCGCAGGGGGGACACCCCCGCTCGCAATATAGTGAGCAAGGGTGCGAGGGATAGCCCTGCAGCCCCCAGCACCAAAAGCGTGATTTGGTCAAACTTTTCGGCCATTCGGAATTTTCGAACAGACGAAATTCAGCCAAATAATGCATTCAGTGATTTTTATTGTCTTTTTGGATGAACCCTAGTGAAATATGAATGAAAAATGGTGTTGAAAATCCTTGGATAAAACAGGTCTATGGTACCTTATACTCCCAACGAGGGGAGGATGGGTGGGAAAATGTGAATCTAAGCAGATCCTAACATAAGAAAGACTATTACATGTATGTAAAGTTGGTCTTCTGAGGCTTCTAGATCCGCTTAGAATAACAAGCTTTGCATAGACTAGCAAGCATTACAAGATGAAGGCTGTGGTTTGATAGAACAGCAGCAAATGTTTCGACACTGCTGTCGAACCTGCAAGTCACTTCTCGCTTTTAAGTCTCATTTTTGCTATCTGCAAGGCAGCCACGTGGAGTTCAGAGCACACTTTCACACAACATTTCTGTGCTGACACACACTAATGTGTGAAAGTGTGCATTGAACTCCATGTGGCTACCCTGCAGATAGCATCCAGTGGCATGCGTGTGATGAATGCCAATGTAGCTTCTGTACTATGTGTGGAGTGTGCTTGGTGTAAATGGCATGGTTTTGTTTGACGTGTAACACTGCAGTATGCATCTTATAATCCATCAAGCAATGGAAGCCCTTGAGACAGAAAAATAGAACAGTTCTTTATGCCTCTAGCAGCCGAACGAGAAGGGTGTTGCTGAATGGTTTTGTTTTGAGGTAGTACATATCTGCTCTCTGTCTAGTGTATGGAGTGCTCTCTACCCAGAGTTCTGTGGATCATGAATGAAAGCTAGCAGTCCAATGGATTGGTTGACATGCACCTTAAAAATGTCATTTGGTGAGAAACATGGGCGTGTTCTTAAGACCACCTTGATCATATATACTGTGAAAAAGGGTTCCGTCATAGACTACGCCTGAAGCTCACTTACCCTCCAAACAGAGCTATAAGGAAAGGAGCTTTGTAAGTGAGATCCTTGAGGCTTGCTTTATGCATCGGTTCAGAAGGTGGGCCCATGATTTTGCTTAAGACAATATTTAAAATCACAAACTGGGAGTGGGTTTGCAATCAGAGGGTCAAGCCTTTTTACTCGCTCCTCCATGAAGGCTTTCACTACTGGAACTCTCCACCATGAAACTTTGCTGTGCGATGTAGTATATGCAGATAGTAATGCTGAACTGAATTTTAATTAATTTGAATGTCTAAACTTCTGCATTTTAACACATGCACTAACGCTGCCTTCAACAGTACCTTTTTCATTTTGTAAACATTTCACTCTGTACTTGTTCATGATGCCTGAAACCTTGTCGTTTAATATCACGCTTTCTTCTTTGAGAAAAGTGCGCAAGCAGCCAAAGGTCTACCTGTCAGCCTGCTGCCCATTAGCAAAGAGAACCGTTCTTCACAGACAAACTAAAGGAAGCGGATAATCAAGCATACTCAACTGGGGCCCTGCGCGTTGGCATTAGTCCCAAGTCGTGGTCTCTTCGGAAGGAAGTTCCACTGTCTTCCCCCTCCTCAGCTAATAAGTTGTTACAGAATCACAGCATTGTTTCGCCGGAGCCTTTCATTGTTCCTGCGAAGGGACGCTTGGGCGGTCTGCCTGATTCCACAAATCCGAGAATGGCAGACTTTAGGACTCTGCGCCTAAGAAAATCCAACATGTCAATACCCCAGGATAAAGCCATCAAAGCTCTCGTTATGGATAAACAAAACTTTATCATTATTAATGTTTTGAAACTTTCTAAGAATGAACCCAGAGACGCACTTCGTAACAAAGTACTTGCTTGGCTTCGTGCAAGAACAAGGCCTGGGGTAGTGCGTTCCTCCGACCTGAAATTCCTGCGCATGATAGAACTGGTTAACTGGTGTGCCCAAGGGAATAGAGATCGCATTCTGGTGGCGTGTGGAGCCTGCACCCTGCCTATGTAACGGAGCCTGTGTAAATATCTGCCCATGGGCTCCACGAACCTTGATCTTACAGTTTGACCTGGTCTTATCACCTTTAGTAGTAATTGATGAGTTTCCATCCTGTATTTCTCTATTTGCCCCATTATAAATGCTCGGTTTTGAGTTTTTCCATTTAAGTATTGTTTGCATGTTGTGTTCTTTTTTTGGAGGTGCATTGAGACCTATGGGCATATATACCACTATATAAGAATTCTAAATAAATAAAAACCAAAAGCCAAGTCAAACAAGCGTAGTAGATAGTACACTTTATGAGGAGGTGAGCAAAAAATTAAGTTTGCATTTGACCTTCTACACCACACTAGAAATCTATCCCCTCTGTTAAAGTAGCAGCGTCTAGTGGTAGGGTGTCCAAACTAACTTCAAGAGCTAATCTGCTAAGTGGGTTGTCTGACGTTGAGGATGCAGTATTAACCCCAGCTTTTGTTACAACATGTTATAAGGGAAAAGCGGATTCATTGGTGGGCAAATGGGCAATTTCAGGTGGCAATACCACACCAGACATGCCCTCATTGGAGCTATTAGGATCATTGTCAAGTGCTCTTGGTGCATCTTGTGGATTACTCAATTCAAGAGTGGAATCAGAGAAAAAGTGTATGCAAATATCTTTGACCCACTGAGCCACAGTGCATTTCCCCTTGGCTCCCTTCTGCGCGAACCTGGAGGCGTAATTTAGGCTGTTTGAATTTTGTTTTGTGGCAAATATGTCGATGTCAGGTAGCCCCCCAGCCTGTAAAAATGTTTAGAATGTCTGAATGTAACTCCCACTCATATTCGGAGGGTTGATCTGCGTTTGTGCTCAATGTGCCTGCTAGGCAGTTGTGTTCCCCTGGAACATGTTGGGATAGGCGATGTATTCCTCTTTGGAGGCTCCATTTCCAGATCTTCTGTGCCAATGTGGCTAGACTTATGGAGCAAATCCTGCCCTGTTTGTTGAAGTAAAACTTGGCTGTCATGCTTTGTTATCAGCACATTTTTCCTTATCATGTGATGTTGGAAAGTGTAGCGCTTTGTAAACTGCTAGCAATTCCAGAACATTGATGTGTTCCTTGGAAAGTGTGCATGTCCACATTCACTGCGCGGTCTAGTGGAGACAACGGGTTACACAATCTGAGAGTGATGAGTCTGTTGTGATTGTTATATATTATTATTATATTAATATATATTATTATAGTCTCATTGCACTGTTAGTGTAACACCCATGGAGGACCGAAGTCCAGAGTGTTGGAGGTCCTAGAGCACGATTACGATGCCTGTGTGCATCTGGCAGACAAAGGCTTAGATGGGCTGGCCAGGCTCCAGTAGATAAGCAACCAATGCTGCCAGGCATGCGGATGGGTGCTGAGAAAAGTAGGGGTGGTGTCAGTGCTCGAGACTGGCTATGTGCTCAGCGTGCCTAACACTATCGCAGGACTGCGCTGTATTCTGTTTAGGCGTAATTGGGTGTAAGTAGGCTTAGAATGTATGTGAACAGCACAACCACATTTCGGTCGTAGTCCTTGCTGTATACTGATCTTTGTGGTTAGCCATGCCTGTGGCAGTGAGGTGGTGTTTTATACATACCTTGCTGCCCTTGGTGGTCCTTTGATGTTAGGGCACCTGCTCAGTTATTTTGGCTTCTTCCGTTTCTTGCTACTGTGATAAAAACGGTTAGCAGCAACAACATTCTATGCTCCAACTCATCGCCACAGGGGGCACTAATTGTGTTTCAAGATTCTTCAAGGTGGGTCGGGTGTACGATTGCAGTGGTAGATACATCTTTCATATCCAGTGTTGCCATAAAGTCTCCCCTTTTGAGCAGCAGGATGACTTCCTGTAAATGTTGGTGGTTCGACATAAGTGTTTGCTGGTCTTAGATCAAGCCCTGGATGTTTTCTTTGGAAAAAAGAAGTACACAAAATAAATACCCTAGTTTACACCTCTGATGGTGGGACCAGTTCTATGGCACACTTTTTCACTAGTGTCTATGCTTATGCTTGTAGAAATTGATGATGTTCTAACGGCATTCGCTTGTGCCTTGGAAGACTGCGCAGTTCTTGAAACTCCACGCAATACCCATGTTTTACTGTTGACAACAGCCACTTGTCTGATGAAATCACTTCCCATACGTGGGCGAATTATGTAATGTGATCGCAACCGTGGTTTTTATAGGAGGGGACCTGAAACGGGGAGCTATTGTTTTGGGGGTGTAGCTGAACCTCTTGTCGTTTAGCCTCTTCCTCCGACGCGTTCTGTTCTAAATTGTCTTGGGAAAGAGGACTGCGTGGTAGACAATTGTCCCTGGATACTGAACCATGAAGAGGAGCCCGCACCCAATTGCTTGATAAACACAGGGTCCGCAGGTGCCGGATTGAACCTTTCTCTCAACTAGTGGGTTAACCAGCTTTGCTAATACTGGTGTAATTAGAGAGGTATCTAGCCATCTTTGAACAGATTTAAGTAGCAATGCGTATTGGCTAACTTGCATCTGCTCATTAAGGAAGTCGAAGTAGTCTACAAAATCTGTGTCCTCCTCGGAGTCCTGTGTATTATTAACGTGCAGCTTTTTTCAGCAGATAATTGTGCAGGATATTGTTAACTATTGGTGATGAGGCAAAGGGGTCATCAATGTCTGGCGAGAGCACAGGAAGGTCTTTCAGGTCAGTGCCTGTGTTATCCTCCTCTTTATCAGCATAGTTCTATTTGCACTAGTTCTTCGTAAGGGACAGTGGGTTCGGTCCTGATTTTTCTTTTCAAAAAGGTACTTCGTCCTCCTATAAGGCCTGCTTATGTTTTGGCGGATGTTTGTCTAAAAACACCATGAAGGTGGCCACCTTATTCATAGTGACTTTGAACCCAAATTTTGTCTATCCTGCAGAAATACTTGGATATATCCTGAGAGAAGAAAAATAACTTGATCTTCTACACCCCCCTTGTTCTTGGGTATGTGGATGCATTTTCATTTTGAGGGCGCCCGTTATAGTGTAACGAGTCTCTATGTGAGTGAAACTTTTCTTTCTACATGCATCGAAATGTGCGCCTTTCGGCATATGCAAAATGTGGCCTTATTAATATTTATTATAATATTTATATTACCCTTGGATGTGGAGACGCCACCGCAGACACTCTTGCCAACGCACGTCGAGTGTGAGGCACTCCAAGCACAGGTTCTTTGTTCCATGAATCCCCTAGGTGGTGAAGATACCTGCTCCATCAAGGATTTCAGAACTTCAACCAATGCGTAAAAAATTTCCTTGTGGGCACAAAGGTTTTTTTTACATGTGACGTGCTTTAATTTGCTCGGTGTTCCTGATAAAGACACCAAAATGGTCCAGTGTACGGGTTTACAGTGTTTATCTTTGTCGCCGGGAAGCCTCCAAAGCATTGCGTGTTGCCTGCCGCTCGGAGCTGGGAACTGGCCCTCAGGATCTTCCATTTGCCGATCAGATACCTCTTGGGCTTCTGATTTGAAACCGTGGCTGTCCTGTTCTGGTTCAGATTCCTCTGCACTGGGGGGGTATTCCATTGAAGCCACAGTCTGCATCTCGAAAGCCGTCCAGCGTTTAGTGTCTTCGGCTTGAAGAGCCTACACCACCTGCATTCATCTTCCAGTTGGTCTCTAGGACGTTGATACACACCTTGTGTGCGTCTTTCCACAAAAACTTTGTTTCATGTGGGACAGAATTTAAATGGGGTATTCAACATGTCGAAAGCTGATGGACTGCAAGATCAAAATTATTACTGGGCAATGTATGGAGACAGTCACTTCTAACTAGAAAGTGTGCCCCCCCCCCCAAACCCTCACTCTCCCTATTGTGTAGGCTGAAGCCTGGAGCTGCAGGCCAAACACTTTACACCAAAGCCGCTGTGCGCCGCATGCAATGATCAATCTGGCGGTCGTCGTACTCCGTGGAGATTTATCAGCAATGACGGTCGAGTAGGCGGTAAAATATAAAGTATTAATATTACGCTCAATCACGAGCAAGTATACTCTTTAGACAAACTCTGCAAAGTGGGACCAACCCGATGGCATTAAAAAAAACTATCCAAGGACCTTGACACATGAAGAGTCATTGGTACAGTACACCTCACTGTAGACCTAATATTCCAGAAAAGTCCCATTGACTTTTTTTTTTTTTTAAAGAAAGAAATCATCTTGTAATACCACTAGATGTCGGCCTATTCAAGGCAAGTGATACTATGCAGACCCACAAGCTTCAAATACTTTTACAGGTAACTAATTGTTCACTTATGTGGCAACATACCAAGAATGGATTTTAAAGCCCTCTTCTTCCTCCATGAATGGGCTGTAGATGGTAATGGTATGGTTGCAAACAGAATTACATTAAATACATAACCAGCTACAGAACCTAGTCTGAATTTAACATCAATAAAGCTTTGTTAACATGCATACAGTATACAGTACATCACATTGCTGGCTTGCAAGTTTCTTTGATCCTCTGAAACATTCCAATCCAAGTCTACTTTATCATTTGGTAGACTGAGCACCTATTGCCACTTTCGCATTTCTCTATGTCACAACATTTTATTTCAAAACAATTCTCTTTATTTTTTTTTTTTAAACATTGTAAAATACATTTCATCATTTACTTACTACACAACATTTACCACTTTCATGCAACAATTTACTTCACTTAAGGGGTAACTTAATTTTGGTTTTCTTAAGTAACAACAATCGTTTGGTTATGCACAAAATACAGGGAAAAACATTTTGGGTTCCCGAATTGGTCGACATATGTTTCAGCCCTTTTTACGTGTACTACACTCTCTCGAAGGCTGTCACTCATTGTAATTTTTGGGCCATCTTCAGGACAAAGCAATATAATCCGAAAGTCAATTCCATTCCCCAGTGGTAGATCTTCTGATCTGTTGTCCACACATTCATTTTCGGGACGTCTGAGCCACATTTTGACAACTGTTGTTCTTAACTGCAAGTCCTGGCAGTGACGTATTCGCAATCTATGCAACTGCTTGTTTGCGTGATGGCTTCTCCCCTCTTCAACCGTGGCACACCTACACAATTTGCATGCTGACTTCTCCCAACCTGGGTTTTGATGGTGTGGGCCTGTTGCTACGCCGTATGTCGCGTTATCACTTCCCGATCTACACACAACGGGACAGACGGCTTAGCAACAGGCCACGGTTAATCTCTGAGAAACCGGATGGCACTAAAATAAAGTGGGCTCCTCCTCGATGCATAGTTTGCCCACACCATCAAAACCCATGTGGGGAGAAGTCAGCATGCAAATCGTATAGGTGTGCCAAATTGTTTTGTAATAAAATGTTGTGACAGAGAAATGCAGAAAAGTGGCAATAGGTGGTCAATCTACCAAATGATTGAGTAGACTTTGATCCTCCTGCCTGTTGTGCAAAAGGGACTTCTATTGAGGGGTAGTCGATCCGTCTCTCCTTTTGCTCTTCATATTGGGGTGGGACACGATCCCATGGTCTCAAATTTCTGAATTGCATCAAGTGGTGAGCAGCTGAATTTGAATGGATTAGCGTGGTCAGCTTCGAGACAGAACATCTGATGAAATAATAAGCCTATGGAGCACCTTGGCTGTTTTGGAGCTCAGACCTCTGCCAAAGGATGCCCAGGAACAAAGCCTATGAAAGGCTGGAACATGCTACGTAACAGAGGTGGTGCGTCTGATTCACCAAGGCACCCACAGGGTCGCATAATCTACTGGCACACTTGCAATGGCAAGGAGATTTTATGAAGGGTGGGTACCATATACATGGGGCCTCATTACAAGTTAGCCGGTCCGGTTTTAACTGTGCCGGTAAAACTGTACCGGCACAGTTTTCTGGACCGGCTAACGAAGAGATCTGTGGCTGTGTAGCGTCACACCCGCCAGGTCTGACCTGGCAGGCGTAACACCACCGGCCGTTACCGCATGGTGCCGGTGTTTCTGCGGTCCCCATTCCTGTGGAGTCCTATAAGTCTTATAGGACTCCACAGGAATGGGGAGTAACGGAATGCCGGTGCCGAATTACCAGACCGCCGGGGCTGTAATACCTTGGCAAGTCCAGCGCCGGTAAATCGTCCCGAGTCTGGCGGCAGCCTGCCGGTTTTACCGGCAGGGCTACCGCCGGACTTGTAATGAGGCCCATGGTCTTTGCTGATGAGTATGGGAATTTTTGAAATGTCGGGCATTTACTGCAAACAAATGTTTGCGGTAAATGACAAATGTGTCACTGTGCATATGTGACCTTTTGGTGGCAGCATTGCAGTAAATATGAAGTGCTTATGGTGGCATGCACTATTTTAACGCACTGGTAAATATTTTGTCACCCGTCACCATGGGGTGAGTGAGTCAAGGAATTTGCTGACTTCTCTGAAATTTTAAGTGCCATTTTCCCCAGCCCCCTCAAACAGATGATCCACACTGGTAAAGGTTTGAAAAGTGCTTAAATATATTAGAAAAATTACACCAAATCATAATCCAAACACAATTTAGAAATGGATTAGATTAAAACTCACCTTTCAATTTTTTTTTCTGTGAAAAAAGGGTTGGTCGCATAAGAATTTCCACTAAAAGCTGTAAAAGAAGAATGCACGGATAAACTGCAGAATACAAAAATGTAATGTGAATAGACAACCATCATGGAATTTCACTTTTTATGGTCTGCGTGTACATTTATTTAGATTATGCAATATGGGATAAATGACTCAAATGGAAATAGTTTAAATTAAGGAAATTCATCCTTGGATTATCTGCTCTGTTCCGAAAGCCTGACACGATGGGATTATCTGGAAATTACACTTCGGTGGCTAGTGTTAAATTCCATCTGCATAGTAATAGTGGTGTAGATGTGGGATGGAATATTTTGCAGTATCTAGTAGATTTACATCTGAAGTCAGGACACAGGCACACCTCGAAGTTGCAAATTAAATATTTACATCAGATTGTCCCATTACCACATTTTAAAGTTTAAGAGATTTGCATTATACATTGTAGCAAATGTTAAACTGATGAGGACCCTGTTACAGAGCCCAATAAATACATGATGTAACTAGCATACATCCAAGAATAGTATAGATAACCTTTATTGGACTACAGTTAGTGTCCTCCACCATACATGCACCATGCTCTCCATCTACCTATATTTCTGGAAACCAATACCCTATCTTCAAACCAGAGTCCGAACAGACCTTGTGCTCTTTGCCTGGACTGAGCTTGATGATCATCTTCCTCCAAGTAGGAACTACGCATCAATCCATGAGATCTCAATCTTACTCATCTGTGAATCAATGTGCAGAACCATCAACCCAGAGCATATTTTACTTATGTTCCCAACATGATCGGGTCTGCTCTTGCTAACCTGAGTCAATCACACTCATCTGAGAATAATGCACAGAACTACAATCCCAGAGCCTAACAGTACTCTTTTTCAAAGATTACAACTGGGCCAGATCATATCATCCATCGGGTATACAAGGTGGTCTCTGATCAAACCAGGTTACCCTCATCCGCCTAGAAAAGCCTGGTCAGACCTGCCCTAGTCTCCTGTAGATGGGCACTATGCCCTCTGATTAGCCGAGCTCCCTAGCACGCAATTCCCAGAAGCAAAAATAATGCAACAATTTCACAACTCAATGCAAAACCTGACAGGAAGACCCATCAACCCGCCACAAACTATTACCCGGAACCTGGAAAATTGGCCCACTAGCCCATATAACCATGTTTCTATAACAGACTGTCCCACATCATGGGAAGACGCTCTGAAGCAGGTGAGGAATCTGAACTCTCTCGGAGAATCAATGCTCCTTGAGAATAAACATTCCACTCATCGAACACTGGAAAGAAAAGAACAGTGGTCTCCCAACAATCTGCAGTGTCATTCATACATAACATGCTTGCTCTCCTCTACACCAACATACAATAGAATGCAGTTATACTCCACAATCAATTCCACCTAGCTGCAAACATACCTACTCACCTACACCTTACACCTCAGTCTTTAGAAAGCATATATATCAACAGGGGAGTGGGGGGGGGGCGTGGGCGACAAATAATAAATACATTTACACATGCTACTGACCTAACAGCCTCTGCGCCATGCCTACTATTAGTTAGAATTCAGCTACACACTGCACTGGCTGCCTGCACAGATACTCTGTCACCTAAGCGCTATATACTACCCTACTCTGTCCACCGACCTGGACTATGGTCCCCAAGGGAGTTCAACCCACAGCACTTGAGATCATACCAATAGTATATAAAGGCGCTTCACAAATGCACAACATATCACAAATTATATAAAGCAAGAAAAATAAAATAAACAGACAAACATTAGGAACCCCAGACTTGGGAAGACCAACAAGGAGATCAATGTCCACAATGTCAGTCATACCATACAAAGCTACACTGATAAGATCAAATTAGTTATATCGGCTTTACGTGCAGAAACAATACATAACAGCTCAAGGTTGTTTGGGAACATTTGATTTTGTCATATTCGAGTCATTTTCACACAAAAGAATGTGAAATGGGCCCCTTTGTAGTCACATTTCTAGAGAAGTGCTTTGAAGATTTTGCACAACCGTATTCTATTCTGTAAAATGAAACAAATTCCCCAAATTTGTTGAGATCCTTCCAGTTACTAATGTTGACTTTCAGTTCCAAAGCAAAGCAAAAGATCTATTTGGTTGAGGCAAGCAGAGTTGGAACACAACAGATGCAAAGATAACCTACAGTGTTTGAAAATTAAAAATATATTTTGCAATGGACCAAACATTTCCAAAAGGGTAGAATAAATTAACAGTAAAACATATTGTTTGGCTGAGCCTCACTGCATGATCAACGAACATCTCAACGCTTCTTATGAAATACTACCACCATTTTGGGGTTAAAGAGATTTTGAATTAAAAGAAGAGATTAAAAAACATTGGACGAAAATGAGGACCTTAGCAACTTACTCCAGATTAGAAGTCTTTAAGCTTCTACTGAGAACAATAATATCAAGTAATTTACCATTCAATCAATTTTTCCCTTAATGAGGTTTTAATTATTCTTATGGATCAGACTACACCAGATGAAATTTGATATGTAAGTGTTGGGAGACATTGATCATATTTGCAATTTTATTAAAGAGTAGAACAAGTTACTCTCTTACTTGGTAACGTTCTTTCAATGGGATGGTCCAATGACGTATTCCATATCTATGACATCTAATCACCACAGCTGTGCTGCTTCGGAAAATCTTCGGTGTCTGCTTCGATGACGTCGATATGCCGCCCTCGAGGACCTCCTGCGACGGCCGACGTGACTGGATGTTATAAGTAGGACGCACGACGCCCGTAGCCTCAGTTGTAGTTTTTTCCCCAGAATGTGTGCCTCCAGTCTTCTGCCAGTCTGACACACAAAGCCTTGCCGAAACGTAAGCTACAATCTCATAAGAAATTCTGTAGTGGGGAAGGCAGGGAGGGAGCGATATGTAATACGTCGTCGGACCTTCCCATCGAAAGAACGTTACCAGGTAAGAGAGTAACTTGTTCTTCGAGGGGATTGGGTCCTCCGACATATTCCATATCTATGACAGACTCCCAAAGCAGTACCAATGCAAGGAGGTGGGAAAAGAATTTAGAAAACAGAAATTTAGAATGCCCAATCAAATTGCAGAGTAAAGGACCGCCTTGCCAAAGGCCAGATCCTGCCCACGGATGCAATCGAGGGCGTAGTGACGTACAAAAGTATGTACCGAAGCACTGGTGGCTGCATCACAGATGTTACGA
The DNA here is from genome assembly GCF_040938575.1 of Ambystoma mexicanum. Lineage (NCBI taxonomy): Eukaryota > Metazoa > Chordata > Amphibia > Caudata > Ambystomatidae > Ambystoma > Ambystoma mexicanum. The sequence continues at coordinate 947,609,726 of NC_090925.1, read as the reverse complement.
ATAGGAACACCCCTCTGTAGGGCAGTAGAGGCAGCCATACCCCTGGTAGAATGGGTCCGCAAGCCGACCGGTGGGTCCTTACCCGCCAAGCGGTAACACTCAGAAATAGCCAGAATAATCCAGCGAGACAAAGTCTGTTTCGTCACAGCCTGTCCCAAACGCTTTCCAGCGTAACCAATGAAGAGTTGATCATCCACTCTGACCCGGGACATGCGTGAAATATAAAAGCTCAACGCTCTCCTAGGATCAAGCTTATGGAGCCTTTCCTCTTCCTTACCAGGATGTGGAGGAGGATAAAACGCCGGCAGAACAACCTTCTGGCCTAAATGAAATTCTGACAGCACCTTCGGAAGAAAGGAAGGGCGAACTCCAAGGACAACCCTGTCCTTATGAAACAGTTATGGGTGGCTTAACTGAAAGTGCCTGTAACTCACTCACTCTGCGAGCGGAAGTGACCGCAACCAAAAATGCAGTTTTAAGAGTTAACAGTCTCAAAGGGAATGAATGCAAAGGCTCAAACGGAGCACCCATCAGAAACTTGATAACAAGGTTCAAATCCCAACCGGGCACCTGGAAAGGTGACGGATGGAACACATTTCAGAAACTTAGAAATTAAAGGAATTTTAAAAATAGGAACCCTATTCAGACGAGCGCTTAAATATGGACAGCGCCGCCAGGTAACCTTAACGGTACCCACTTGCAAGCCCCTGTGGGCCAAAGAAAGCAAAAAAGATAGAACCATGGGAATGTCACATGCAAAAGGATCCACATTCTTAACCCTGCACCAGTCACAGAACTTACTCCAACTGCAAAGGTACAGGGACTTTGTTGCAGGCCTTCTGGCCGAAAGCAACACCTCCATCACGTCTTCAGGGAGGTCCCAATCCTTATACCTCAACCTTTCAGAAACCAAGCGTGAAGGTTGAGGGACCTGACCTCTGGATGGAGAACCTGACCCCCCCCCTCCCGTGAGAGCAGATCATCTCAGTAGGGAAGACGACGTGGAGGGCAGATGGACAAGTCCAGAAGGTCCGGGTGCCACGTTCTCCGGGCCCACGCCGGAGCAATGAGGATCATCTGGGAACCGAACCTCCGTAACCTACGCAGTACTTGCGGGATGACGGGGACTGGAGGAAACGCGTAGAGCAGTGGGAATGACCACTGCACCACGAACGTGTCTCCTAAGGATCCTTTTGGAGGAAATTCCCTCGAGCAGAACCTCTCGCACTTCCGGTTGACACTGGAGGCGAAGAGATCCACTTGAGGGGTCCTGCAAAGGGCGATGATCTCCAGGAGAATCTCCTGAGCCAACTCCCACACGTGAGAGATCGCGCTCTGCCTGCACAGAGCGTCCGCGTCTCGTTTTCGTCTCCGGCCAGATGAACTGCTGAGATCGAAACTTCCTGCTGGATTGCCCAGAACCAGAGCTGCATTGCCTTCCTGCATAGAGGAAGTGACCCTGCCCCCCCCCCACCCCCTTTTTGTTGAGGTAGTGCATGGCCACTGTGTTGTCCGTGAGGATCGGGACATTCCTCCCTCGCACAGTCGGCAGAAAAGCCTTCAGGGCTAGCCTGACGGCCCTCAGCTCCAACAGATTGATATGGAGTCTGGACTCCGACGGAGACCAACCACTGCTGACTGTCAACTCGTTGGCATGAGCTCCCCATCCCACGAGGGATGCGTCCGTCACGATCGTCACCTCCGGCCAGGGTAGCCAAAATGAAGACCCCCTTCATCAGATTGTCTTCGTCGGCCCACCACAGAAGGTCCTGGGCGACCGAGGACGGCACCTGAACAGGGTCCGACAACCTGCCGGAGGACAGACCACTGGAGCTTCAGTGCCCATTGCAAAGATCTCATCCGCAACCTGGTCTCTGGCACCAGACGAATGCAGGATGCCATGAGGCCGAGCAATCTCAAGAACTCGAACGCTGGGAGACTCTGGGCAAGCTGAAACTTGTGCACCATCTGCTGAATGTCATGAGCCTTCACCTGGGGAGGAAAACACTGCCCCAGTGACTTGTCGAGCACTGCTCCAATGTACTGGAGCCTCTGTGTTGGTGTCAAATGGGACTTCTTTAAGTTGAGGGAGAAGCCCAGCTTGTGGACGGAGTGGCAAGTGACTGACAGATGATCCAGGACTTGCTCGGGAGAGCGCGCCCTGATCAACCAATCGTCCAGGTAGGGGTAGATGTGAATTCCCCTTTCCTGAGGTGCGCTGCCACTACCATGAGCTGGTGAAGACCCTCGGGGCGGAGGTCAATCCGAATGGCAGGACCCGAAACTGAAAGTGCGAGTTGCCAACCGCGAACCTCAGGTACTACTTGTGCTTTGGTTGTATCGGCACATGAAAATAAGCGTCCTTGAGGTGGAGAGAACCAGTCCTGAAGTTGAAGGGCCTGGAGGACTTGAGAGAGAGTAACCATCTTGAACTTGTCCTTCCTGAGGAGTTTGTTCAAACCGCGCAAGTCCATGATGGGTCTCAACCCCCACTCCCCCGTCTTTCTTGGAAATCAAAAAATAAGGGCAATACCATCCCTTGTTCCTCTCCGCTACAGCCACCAGTTCTATGGCACCTTTCTCCAGCAGGGATTAAATTTCCTGTGCAAGGAGCCGATCCAGACTCTTCAAAGAGATTCCCCGGTGGATTGTCTTGAGGCCTCTGTCGGAAAGGAAGACAGTAGCCGTGGGTTATGATCTCCAGAACCCACACATCTGAAGTAATGGCGCGCCACTCTGCAAGATGCTGCGCCAGCCTTCCCCCAACCGGCGAACCATGGGACATGGCCTCATGACTGAGCTGAAGCTGCTGCGGCGTTGCCTGAGGGCAAAGAGGCAACAGCCCGAGCGGCCTTGGCACCTCGAGTACCTTGTCTTCCACCTCTGGCACTCCTACGGTGGCCTCTTGGACTGTCAGCTCCTCTCGCTTTACCAAAGGATGAGTAATAACGAAAGGAACCTCCCCTTCATTGCTGTCCCCTAGGACAAAAAGGCGGAGGTTGGCGAACTGCAGCTCCCAACGACTTCACTGCAGCTTTTGAGGTCTGCAACCTCTCAAGGCTCTCGTCAGCCTTGCTGACAAAAAAGATGTTCCCCGTCAAAGGGCATGTTGAGGAGCCCGGCCTGCACATCAGGAGCAAAACCCGACTTCCGCAACCACGCAAACCTGCGTATTCGGGTGCTTGCCGCCATGGACCGGCTGACGCAATCTGCCATGTCCAAACCCAACTGAATGGCCTCACACATGGCATCCTTGCCATCCTGAACCATGGCAAGGAAACCATTCCGTTCGTCCCCTTCGGGAATATAGTCAGCCGCTAAGGAAACAGTTCCACAGAGTGCGTGAAACGCGACAAGACACATACGGAGTTGGCCGCCTGAAGCGCCATACCCCCTGAAGAAAACACTTTCTTCGCCCAGCCGTCAAAACGCTTGTCATCCCTATCAGGAGGGATGGTAGGATACAACGAGAGCTTTGCCGGGACTGTAGCCGCCTGCACCACCAAACTCTCCGGAGTGGGGTGCTTGGTCAAGTAGCAGGGGTCGCTACTGGCTGGGCGGTATTTTCACAGCAAAGACTTGCCCACTGCCGGGAGACTCACCGGAGCAGTCCAAGCCACCGCCACCCTCCTCTGTAGAGCCATATGGAACGGCAGTACCGGGTCAGTTGGTGGACCTTGGTCGAGGATATCCGTAAGGTCATCCTGAAGAAAATCCCCTGGGGAGCAGACCATCCCAAGTACTCAGTGACCCTAGACATAAGGCGCCGGTACGAAGAGTCGGCATGAGTGCCAGGCTCAGGCCTGCTGAACTGCACCTCCGGAGGGGTGTCCAGCCCACTGGCATCGTGCAGGGACTGCCTCAGGTCCTCAATTTGGCTATGGCCCGAGAGAATCTCGTCTGGCACCGTATCAGGAACCATGCCATCATCAGAGCCCTGACCTTGGCCAGAGCCTTTCTAGGGGGGTTCCACCGAGCCCCAGGGTACCCCCGTCAAAACAGCCTCGAAAGGCGTCGAGTGAATCGGCTTTGACGCCGAACGCGGCGCCGACAGCATAGACAGTGTCAACACAGGCCTCGAGGCCGGAGCCCCGAGCGTGTCCCGCGACAGCCTGGGCGCCGATGGCACCGACGTCTTCCTCGAAGACACCACAGGTGCACACGGTCTCGAGCGCGTCGAGGACCGGGACCTGGAACGGGCATGACTAGAACTATTCCCCTTGTCCGAGCTGGACCTCTCTGCGAATCGTGCCGACCACCCGAGCCCGAAGGCGTGCGAGCGGTGTCTCTCGACCAATCACGACCGACCCCACTCAGAGGCGCAGACAGACCAGTTCCCGCACTTCTTGAAACCCGGACGCGGGGTGGAAGACGAGGTAGACATCTTCACGAAGGATATACTTCACAATACGAACAAGTTCGAAGAACCGAGAAAGAACAGAAACTCCAAAGAGTCGAGGCGCACCGAGATCTCCAAAGCGAACACGTTCGTGGAAAAACGGAACTGAGGCTACGTGCGTCCTACTTATAACATCCAGTGATGTCGGCCGTCGGAAGGAGGTCATCGAGGGTGACGTATCGACGTCATCGACGCAGAAGATTTTCCGAAGCAGCACAGCTGTGGTGATTATATGTCATAAATATGGAATACGTCGGAGGACCCAATTCCCTCGAAATTGAATATAGAACATGAAATTTAAAAAAAAAGACAGAAGGGAACAAAATCAAACAAGCGATTCATTTTGGAAAACCCTCTTCGTGCCAGTCTCGCAAAAATACAGTTACTGTTGTATCAGTGTGACACAAGTTATTAGGTCCAACATCCTTAAGACAATGGCATGCTAATGAACTCTTGCTAGTATTCATTTATTGGACATGTGTAGAATATGTGGAGTTTTAAAAATTAACAAGTGACTTTTCACTAGATATCCACCATGGGGGACTCATTCACAGTATCACATTGGAGAAAATAATGACTGTGATAACATCTTTATGATTGTTCCTTAAATTGGGAACATCTACACCATACTTGTGCATGGGAAATAAGCTAGTTGTAATATGGCAATTATTTGGGTTTTATTTGAGCACACATTTTAACAAGATGGAATTCATTTTTTATTAACATAAAGGAAACATGTAGACTATCAACTCATTGATTCAACTTAAAAAAAAAAACACCTGCCTGGGGTTGCTGTTGGTACTCTTGCTCAAAGGAGGTTTGCCTGGCATTTCGGTGCTGGACTGCCTGTGTGGGCGGTACAAAGACTAATATGCAAATGGAAATTCATCTTTTGTGAAAAGTACAGTGAGCAAAAAGCGACGGCTGCAAACTCTCAAAGTGGGGAAAAGAAAAACACAGAACAGGTTATCATGCCATTTTTTTTTATTATTTATTTGCATTTGTAAAGCGCACTCTTGCCCTCAGGCATTGAGGTGCCACGAGAAGGCTTAGGGTGGCTTGATTCAGGGTTACAAGAATGCGGCCCCAGCAGAGACTTGAAAACAGAAATTAGTTACGGTTAACAAAGGACATTATCATGACAGTTCGGCAAGAAAGCAGTACATTGTCAGAATCATGTTACAGTTCTGGGGCACCTAGAGAGGGGCACCTGCTACCTTTTTTGTATTTTTAAAATGTAGTTTGTATCAAGCTGAACAGTAGATGCTTAATCTTTAGCAAAATAAAAGCACAAATATTGAATACAATCGTTTTTTTCGAATTCATGCCAAACATAGCAATTTCGGGGGCGTGGCCAACAGCAACCAAACTGGCAGCTTAATTCTGGAGCTCAATGGACTAGCTCCAGCCCTTGCGCTTCTTAAGGGCTGCAAAGCAAAGATCAAGGTTCAAAAGAATTGTGATTGAATAGTAACTTCCCCAGAGCAGCTTCAAGTGCTTTCAAGAGCATGAAGAACCTGTGGACAGCACTTGTGGTGTGGTATGGGATGTCAGTGGAGCATATTCACCAATATGGCACCTGATAAGGTACACTTCGCCTGGACTGAACAGAGTTGCTTCCTGTAAGAAGCAAGTCACAGTTGGCAGATGTCAACAGTTGGCAGATGTCAGTGGAACTGGACACCACTGCCGTTCTTAACTGCCCATAGGCCATAGGAGGGCAGGCATGTTATGAGAACAGGTGGCCAGATGTGGCTAACTGGGGCAGCAAGATCCTGGTGGGTGTATCGGCACATGCTGGGGAGGGTTGTGTGGAATGGTGGGGGCCTTACTAGGGGGCCCACTGTACCCCATGGCACATGGGTTCGCTGCGGATTAGGAGAAATCACATTGGCCAGAAATCCTCTGTTCATCATCTTCTATTCGCCCATGAAATTATTTAATCACTTAAGTTTGACGTTCTCCTTTATTTCCTGAGTTTAAGCCACTTGAGAAATCAAGAACTTAATATTAATAAGACCCTGAAGGTTGAAGGATGGTTGCAATATAGATTCCCATGCCATTAGTTGGCTCCATTTGGAATAAGTCTGAGGAACATCCCATCGAAATAACGTTACCAGATAGGGTAAGTAACTTGTTCTTCGAGGGGATTGTGTCCTCCGACGTATTCCACATCTTTGACTCCCAAAGCAGTACCAACGTATGGAGGTGGGAAAAGAATTAAAAAATTTTGAATTTTAGAATGCACAATCAAATTGCTGAATACAGGACTGCCTTACCAAAAGCCAAATCCTGCCCATGGATGGAGTCCAAGGAACAGTGTCTCACAAAAGTATGGACAGAGGACCATGTGGCTGCTTCGCAAATAGGAACGCCCCTCTGTAGAGCAGTAGAGGTTGCCATACCCCTAGTAGAGTGAGCCCGTAAGCCTACTGGAGGGTCCTTTCCCGCCAACTGGTAACACTCAGAGATCGTCAAAATGATCCATCTGGACAAGGTCTGTTGGGAAACAGCCTGATCTAAACGCCTTCCAGCATTACCAACTAAGAGCTGATCGTCCACACTGACCCAGGATATCCGTGAGAGATAGAAACTCAAAGCTCTCCTAAGATCTATCATCCAACCTATGGAGCTTCTCCTCTTCCTTACCAGGATGTGGAGGAGGATAAAACGCCAGAAGAATTACCTTCTGGCTCAAATGGAATTCCAAAACAACCTTCGGAAGAAAAGAAGGCCGCACCCTAAGGACACCCCTGTCCTTATGGAACACAGTGAAGGGTGGTTTGGCAGAAAGTGCCTGCAACTCACTCACTCTGCGTGCGGAAGTAACTGCAACTAAAAATACAGTTTTAAAGGATAACAGACGCAACAGACAAGAACCTAAGGGCTCAAACGGAGCTCCCATCAGGAACTTTAAAACCAAATTCAAATCCTATCTCGGCACCTGGAAATGCTACGGTGGAAACACATTCGTTAGCCCTTTTAGAAACTGTGAAATCAAAGGAATCTTAAAATAAGAACATTCCTCAGAAGAGCGCTTAAATATAGACAGCGCCGCAAGGTAACCCTCAATGGTACCCACACTTGCAGGCCCTTGTGGGCTAAGTAAAGCAAAAAGGACAGATACCAAGCATGAAGGCTGAGAGACTTGACCTCTGGATGGAGAACCCGGCCCCCCTCCCGTGAGAGCAGATCGTCTCGGTAGGGAAGACGGCATGGAGGGAAGATGGACATGTCTAGAAGGTCCGTATACCACGCTCTCCTGGCCCATGCCGGAGCAATGAGGATCATCTGGGAACCGAACCTCCGCAACACTTGCGGAATGACGGGGACTGGAAGAAACGCATACAGCAGTGGGAAGGACCACTCCACTAAGAACGCGTCCCCTAAAGCCCCTCTTGGAAACAATTCCTGCAAGCAGAATCTTTCGCACTTCCGGTTGACACTGGTGGCGAAGAGATCCACTTGTGGGGTTCACCAAAGGGCGAAGATCTCCAACAGAACATCCTGAGCCAGCTCCCACTCGTGAGACTCTTCCTGCTCAGAGCGTCCGCTGCCGCGTTTTCATCTCCAGCCAGATGAACTGCCGAGATCGAAATTTCCTGCTGGATGGCCCAGAACCAGAGCTGCATCGCCTCCCTACACAACGGGAGTGACTCTGCCCACCCTTTTTTGTTGAGGTAGTGCATGGCAACTGTATTGTCCGTCATAATCAGGACATTCTTCCCCCGCACAGACGGTAGAAAGCCTTCAGGTCAAGCCTGACATTCCGCAGCTCTAACAGATTGAGGAGACCAACTACCGCTGGCGGTCAACTCGTTGGCATGAGCTCCCCATCCCGTGAGGGATGCGTCTGTCACGATCGTCACCTCCGGCCACGGTTGCCAAAATGGAGCTCCCTTCATCAGATTGCCATAGACGGCCCACCACAGAAGATCCTGGGCGACCAAGGGTGGAATCTGAACAGGATCCAACATCCTGCCAGAGAACTGTGACCACTGCATCTTGAGCGCCCACTGCAAAGATCTCATTCGCAGCCTGGCCTCTGGCACCAGGAAAATGCAGGATGCCATGAGGCCGAGCAACCTCAAGAACTCCAATGCCAGGAGACTCTGGGCACGTTGAAATTTGTCCACCATCTGCAGAATGTGATGAGCCCTCACCTGGGGAGGCGAACACAACCCCAGGGAAGTGTCGAGCACTGCTCCGATGTATTGGAGCCGTGGGGAAGGTGTCAAATTGGAATTCTTTAAATAGAGGGAGAAGCTCAGCTTGTGAAGGGAGTGGCAGGTGACAGACACATGATCCAGGGCTTGCTCGGGAGAACGTGCCCTGATCAACCAATCGTCCAGGTAGGGGTAGACATGAATCCCCCTTTCCTGAGATATGCTGCCACCACCACCATCAGCTTGGTGAAGACCCTCGGGCGGAGGTCAATCCGAACGGCAGGACATAAAACTGAAAAGGCGAGTCACCAACCGCGAACCTCAGGTATTTCCTGTGCTTTGGATGAATCGGTACATGAAAGTAAGCATCCTTGAGGTCGAGCGACACTAACCAATCCTGAAGTTGAAGGGCCTGGAGGACTTGAGAAAGAGTTACCATCTTGAACTTGTCCTTTCTGAGGAGCTTGTTCAGCCATGATGGGTCTCAATTCCCTGTCTTTTTTCGGGATTAAAAAAGAAATAAATACATAAATTTAAAAAAGAAAAGGGGGGTGGGGGGAATACCATCCCTTGAGGCTCTCTGCTACAGGCACCAGTTCTATGGCACCTTTCTCCAGCAGGGATAGGATTTCCTGCGCATGGAGCAGATCCAGACTCTTCAAAGAGATTCCCTGGTGGATTGTCGTGAGGCCTCTGCCGAAAGGGGAGGCAGTAGCCGTGGGTTATGATCTCCAGAACCCATACATCTGAAGTAATGGCACGCCATTCTCCATGATGCTGCGCGAGACTGCCCCCAACCGGCGAACCATGGGACATGACCTCATGACTGAGCGGACGCGGCTGCGGCAGTGCCTAAGGGCAAAGCGGTAACTGCCCGAGCGGCTTTGGCACCTCGAGTACCTTGCTTTCCACCTCTGGTACTCCTACGATGGCCCCTTTGACTGGCAGCTCCTCTCGATCTACCAAAGGAAGAGTAGTACCGAAAGGAATCTCCCCTCCATTGCTGTCCCCTAGGACGAAAAGGCGGAGGTTGACGTACTGCAGCACCCAAAGACTTTGCTGCAGCTTTGGAGGTCTACAACCTCTCAAGGCTCTCGTCAGCCTTGCTGCCAAACAGATGGACACCATCAAAGGGCATGTTGGGAAGCCGGATTGCACATCAGGAGCAAACCCCGACTTCCGCAACCACACAAATCTGCGTATCACGGTGCTCGCAGCCATGGACAGACTGACACAGTCTGCCGTGCCCAAACCTGACTGAAGGGCTTCACACATGGCATCCTTGGCGTCCTGCACGAGGGCTAGAAAACCATCCCGTTCCTCCCCTTCGGGAATATGATCAGCCGCCAAAGATGCACAATTCCACAGAGTGCGAGTGAATCTTGCCAAGGCACAGACGGAGTTGGCTGCCTTCAAAGCCATACCCCCAGATGAAAATGCTTTCTTCGCCCAACCATCAAAACGCTTATCGTCCCCATCAGGAGGGATGGTAGGGTACGCAGCCTGCTTTGCAGGGGCCCTAGCCGCCTGCATCACCAAACTCCCCTGAGTAGGGTGCGTCGATAAGTAGCAGGGGTCACCACTGGCTGGACAGCATTTTTTGGAAGCTACTTATCCACTGCCGGGAGACTCTCCAAAGCAGTCCAAGACGCTGCCACCCTTCTTTGCAAAGCCATATGAAATCGCAACGGGTCAGTGGGTGGACCTTGGTCCAGGATATCTGTCAGATCATCCTGAAGAAATTCAACAGGTGGAGCAGACTACCGTAATTACTCAGTCACCCTCCACATGAGGCGCCTATATGCAGATTTGGCATGCGTACCAGGCTCAGGCCTGCCAAACTCCACCTCCGGAGAGGTATCAAGACCACTGGCGTCATGCAAGGACTGACAGAGTTCTTCCATCTGACTGTGACCAGACAACAGGTCATCAGGAGACATAACCATCTCCTCATCAGACCCTTCTTCCACCTCTGAAATATTATCCAAAAGGTTGGAATAAATCCAATCTGGGTGCAGGAACAGAGAAGGGCTCAAAAACAGGCCTCACGGTCTTACTGAGGGCCTTCCTCAGAGTTTCCACAGCCCTCCGGGGCACCTCTGGCAAATTCTCCACAAACGGCGTTGACGACTTCGACAACTGCTTCGAGTCTGGAAGCCGGAGCCGAGAGAGAGTGAGAGAGAGTGAGAGAGAGTGAGAGAGAGTGAGAGAGAGTGAGAGAGAGTGAGAGAGAGTGAGAGAGAGTGAGAGAGAGTGAGAGAGAGAGAGAGAGAGAGAGAGTGAGTGAGAGTGAGAGAGAGTGAGAGAGAGTGAGAGAGAGTGAGAGAGAGTGAGAGTGAGAGAGAGTGAGAGAGAGTGAGTGAGAGTGAGAGTGAGAGAGAGAGTGTGAGAGAGTGAGAGAGAGTGAGAGAGAGTGAGAGAGAGAGAGAGTGAGAGAGAGAGAGAGAGAGTGAGAGAGTGAGAGAGAGTGAGAGAGAGTGAGAGAGAGTGAGAGAGAGAGAGAGAGAGAGAGAGAGAGAGAGAGAGAGAGAGAGAGAGAGAGAGAGAGAGAGAGAGAGAGAGAGAGAGAGAGAGAGAGAGAGAGAGAGAGAGAGAGAGAGAGAGAGAGAGAGAGACTCGACGGACATGGCGCCGATGGCGTCAACGCCTTCTTGGAAGGCTTCACAGGTGCAGACGGTCTCAGCGTCGAGGACCGGGACCTGGATCTGGCACAGCTATGGCGATCAACCTTGTCCGATCGGGACCTCGAGGGCTCCCGATGATCGCGCCGACCGCCCGAGCCCGAAGGCGTGAGAGTGATTGTCCTAGCCCGTTCCTTGCCGGCTTCTCTCGAAGGCGCGGACGGAACAGTGCCCTGCGATTCGAAAATTGCTACCTGCTGGCAGAATGCTTCCCATTCGGCTGAGACAAATACTTGGTAGAACAAGTCAACCGCCTTCTGGCGGAGTCCTCGGACGAGGAAGGCGACCAATGCCGGCGCTTCTGCGAATGCCTAAAAGAGGCATAGGAATGGCGGGAACCACTCCGAGACCCCCCCTGGACTTACGCCAACACTGAGAGTCGCCCCTCCAGTCAGTCGAAAGCGCAGCAGATTTTGACTTATGGGGCTTAGAAACCCCACCTACCATTAATTTCTTCTTCCGTTCACGCAAGGCCTTCGATGTCAGGGACTGGCATTCATCGCAGCAGTCGGTGGCATGACTTCGCCGAGGCACCAGAGGCAGACGTCATGCGGGTCCATGATGGACATCTTCGAACCGCAGTTCCGACACATTTTAAAGCCGGACTTCAGGGTAGCAGAAGACAAAGACATCGCAGGATTCGAAGTAGAAGAACCGAGCGTGGCGAGATTCCGAGCAAATGCGTTTGCAGAAAAAACTGAACTGAGGCTACGGGCGCCGTGTGTCCTATATATAACATCCGGTGACGTCGACCCTCGACGGAGGCCCTCGCGGGACAACATATTGAACACAGGACGCCTTCGCCGAAAAAATTCCGAAGCAGCACAGCTGTGGTCATTACCTGTCAAAGATGTGGAGTACATCGGAGGACACAATCCCCTCGAATAAAGGCGCAATCACCCTTGATTGGAGGAGAAAAAACAATACGCAGAGGCAAGCCGCCGACATGAGCATGCAATGGAGCGGCAGAGCTGCGCTGCAGAGCCAGCTGTGGGGTGGACAGAAGCAGGAGAGAAAGATGCCACCAACCGGGCAGAGCTGCACAGTCAGCGAGGAGAAGGAAAACTAATGCAGGCCTTACCTGGAGGCGCCACCACACAGCGGATGTGGTGGGCCAAGTGCCAGATAACTGCTGCCGAAACCAGGACGTGAGTGAGAAATAAATCCTCCACTCAACGCATGAGCCACGGACACATGAAATGCCGAAATAAGCGGAACACATAACCCACTCGTGTACAGACTTGAAGGCCAAAAAGTGGTGGCGAACGCCACGGTTACTGAGCAGATGCCACCTCAGAGAGAAAGAACCAGTAACATTAAGGGTTACAGGAGCACAAGAAACCTGAATAATATAAAGCAGCCAAACAGCTCAGAAAAATTTCCAAGAACCAAGAGAGGCATATGGACAGAGGAGTTTCCAATACTCCAATGAGGGGAGACATTGGGACAGAGATGCCCAAGAAAACCAGAGTGGTCCAGCAACACAAGTGAAGAACAGATTTCGGAGAGCACAGAGGCACCCAAGACGTGATCCAAATGGCGAGAAGTCAACTTGGACATGGTCTTTTCAGGAAGTTGAGACTATTTCGGAAACTTGAGGAACTTTTTGGGGAACTTTGACAGACTGGCCATAACTGTTCAACCAGGGAGAATCGTTTTCTACAGATAACCATTGGATCCAGAACCAGGAGGGATTGCTGGAAGCCCAGATAGAGATGGGGTGAACAACTGAGGGCAGGGCACTGTCTAGATTTTCTTTTATATTTTTCCAAGTTGTAGTGCCAGTTAGGAGGATCGGTTTGTACAGTGGACTTTTTCACCCAAGTATAGTTTGTTGGGAAGGAAGCTCCTTTCTTAGCAATAGGGCTAGAAAGAAGTTTTATTTCAAGTTAAATAAAACACTGACAACATGTCCTCTGGTCAGAGTACGCCTCTTGGCTTGCTACATATGGTGTCAGAAGCAGGATCGGTATCACCGAATACAAGGATGTGACCCATGTTAGTTTGATGCTTACGATCAAATGCAAAAATGGCCAGTTTGGCTACCCTCCCGCCCCAATCTATGGGGTTTGACTAATCAGCACTGATGAGGTATGCATACCCAATACACATTTTTGTGGACCCTTGCTATATAGGTGAGGCAAAGGTTATTTTACACAATCATAGATCTGACCCCTTTGTGATCAAAGTTGGAGATGCAGTGGCGCAAGGCATCTGAGAGCAAGCCTCAACCCCTGTCCCCCAAGAGGTTGAGGAGTTAACAGGGACCTGTGATTTGTAGCGGCAGATACTTCCCTGGCTAACCCCAGGAGACCCGAATCTGAGGATCTTGCTCCTTTAACTGACCAGGCTTTTGACCAAACTAATGACGCAGTACTTACAGAACCCTTTGGGAGAGTCATTTCTGAAGAGCAGGATCGCAGTCACGTAAGGACCCTTTTTTCACCAAAAGGGGCTTTTAACAGAAAAAGAGGGCCTTGCCAGAAACCAACTGGTAATCCCCAAATGTCCAAGAATAGTATTGGAGCTGGCCCATTCACAACAGACAGCAGCTCACCAGGGGATAGGGAAGACCCAGAGCCCAAGTGTTCCCTCAATTCTGCTGGCCCAGGGTATTTTTGGATGTAAACAGTTATGTTGCTGCATCTGACATATGTCAGAAAGTCGGCTGCTAATTCAGTACCCTGCACCCCATTGCAAAGACTCCCCATTATTGAAGTCCCATTCTCCTGCATAGCTATGGACATTGTAGGGTCCATAGAGACATCCAAGTTGAGGAATAAAGTAATCTTATTAATAGTGCACTATGCTATTCAGTACCGCAAAGCATTTTCAATTAGGAACGCCACCATCAAGCACATTTTGAAAGATTTAGTCCCCTTTCTCTACAAAGTAGGATTCCCCAAGGACATCCTCGCAGATCAAGGTACTACTTTTAGGTCTAAAACCATGTAGGTTGGTAAAAAGAATCTTACAAATAAGCATTGCGAATCTCGATATACAACACCTTAACACCACTAACCAATCTTCCACTCCCCCTCACAAACATAAATGCACATAAGCACCAACACACACCCACACAGCACTTAGACTTACCTGCTGCATCCATGGCTCCAGTCTACCACCTGGCTTGGGCGTGCCTGTCAGTCGGTGCGCACACTCGCGTGCAACCGTGGTGTGGCAGTTTGCTTTAGAAAGATCGCTCAGAGTGTTCTCAGTTCAGTTTTTCTAAAGCAATATCTTTTTTCAGTTACGTGAAAGAGGGATTTTCACTCGATACCATTAATTTATGAAGTTTGTGCGCTTCCTGTCTTACGACAGCAACTATTGCCTTGAAAAAGTCCTTTTGTTTAGGATCAAACATGCTGGCTCTAGTGTTTTTGTATTTAGTACTTAATAAAAAAAGTTAAATACAGTAAAGCTTAACGTTTTCAATGTCAACATTTGATTTTACTTTTTGGAGCACATACTTGTCTAGACTTCATTATTAAATCATTTTATTTTGCATGTGCACTTAATCAATGAAACATGTATAGTGTGATTTATATGAGATGAGAATCATGAACTGGTCACCAAGTTCAATTTTTGTGCTGTTTCTACTGTCTTAACATTCATTGTTTTATGGATTCATCCAAAATAAACATCTTGATGCTGGTAATTACAATATGCAAGTCCTATTTCTGGACACTTTGCTAAAACGGGTTTCACTTCAACCCAGTGGTCTTCAAACGTTTTAGGCCACCCCCAACCCCGAGCAAAATGTGGACAGGTCAAGGCCCCCCCCCCCCCAAAAATACCAAATGGACAGTAAATTCAAATGTCTATGAACTTTTGCGCACCAATCACCGCACCCTACTCCCAGTACAGTCATTGGACTCCCTCACCTGCTCCCATCACAGTCTTTGGAGTCCCTCATCCAACTCCTAGCCCAGTCCCTGTGCTCTCCCCACCCCATCCAACTCCTAGCCCAGTCCCTGTGCTCTCCCCACCCCACCACAGACCCTGGGCTCTCCAAACCCTGCTCCCACCACTATCCCATGGTTGCTGCCCATCCTGCTCCCACCACAGTCCCTGGGATTCCCCCACCATAGTTCCAGGACCAGTGATGGCTGGTGAATTTTTTTAAGTGGAGGGGCATAAATATTTCCACCACATATACCATAGCCAATGTGCATAGCGAGGGAGCCCAAACCAATCAAGGGAGTTTGGCGGGTCCCCCCTTAAAGGGTTGGTTAAGAGGTTGCATTTTAGAGCATACTTTTGAAAAAATAATTGGTAAAAAGCCAAATACTTTGCAATAGGTGCTGGGGGCGCAGGCATGATATTTTTTAACGGACATCTATGATACATGTCCAGTAAAAAGATACCATCCCTGTCCCCTGGGCCCCACAGTGCCTAACACAATCAACATGATTATGTATGTATGCAAGGGGGAAAGCATGGCATTTTTGACTAAACATCTATGATATCCAGTAAAAGAAATACCATCCCTGTCCACTGGGCTGCACAGCGCCTCAGAGGAGAGCTGATTTTGGCAGGTGGGTAGGGGGATTATGCAACAAACCCAGTCAAAATGTCTGCAAACATTTCCATAACATCAGTCATCAATTTATCATAAATTTCCGGAAAACTTCAGTTATTATATGTGGTGACCTCAATCACTCATTTGTCGACCCAAATGGCAAGATACTAGACCCCAACTATGAACTTAAAATTGGTCGAGCAAAGAGATGGGTCGACGAACTAGCAAGTCGAACTCTGTACTGATGAATAGTCAAACACACGGAGACATACCAGCCCATACAAAAAGATCCCACTCCATCAAGACAACTACAAATGGGCTTCTCGTGATTTAGTCGAATTGATAAAGAGCCTGAAAATCATGAAATTTTGACAGTGATCACAACGGCGTAAATCTACGTTGGTCTTTGACAATAACACAAAGAACTCACCGGTATGGTGCTCCACTTGAGATAAATCAAGGACTTAATCGCATTAGTTTTAGACCCGCAGCCATTGCCGATCTAACTACGAAATTGGGCTGCAATTTTCTAAACAGCGATAACTCAGTTGAACATGCTCCCTTACTAGCTCAGTTCGCTTCCACCAGAACTGGATGCGGAATGGCAAACCACTTTCATAAACATCCTGTCGGTAAGGAAAAAGCCAGCATGAAGAAACAATTATTAAAATAACATCTTAAGTCACTTAAGGGATCTTGTCCACCAGCCATGTTTCTGGTGGGGGGATGGGAGGGGGGGGGGGGGGTAAATCGGGCGTTCCTGTGGAACAAATTGAAATGTCCTGCCGATTTGTTGCAGATGGTAGTGCAGCTCCACTCAAACACCTCAATGAAAGTCTGGTTGAATACCAATGGTGATCTTTCGCAAGAAATCAAGACGGAACAAGGCGTCAAGCAGGGGTGCCATTGGCAGATTTAATGTTTAAGCTCTACATCGCCGATATGCCTAAAGCCCTGTTAGATGGTAACACATTTCCACTTAAAATTAACGGTCATCATTCGAGTTGGGCAGCATATGCCGATGACGTGGTACTAATGGATGCCACGCAAATTAAACTAGACCTTTACCTCAAAATGAACAGCATGGAGATCAATGCAGAGAAATCAAAGATCAGTGTCTTCGTGACCCGGTTGGAGAACCGGGGGAAATAATTTGCATGGTCTGTTTCAGGAGAAAAACTTGAAAGAACAGAAAGCATTCGATACCTTGGGATCATGTTCAACAAAATCGATGAGTGTGGGAATGGATTGAAGATTTGGAAGTAAAAAACGACAAATCTTTCCCTTCAAGTTGCAAAGCTACAACGCAAATACAGCAAATTTACACTCTTGCCAGTGATCCAGTTTTACTGTCAAAAAGTTGCTGAATATCGATTCAAATCTAGGGAATCGGCTAGAAGCTAAATTCTGGCGAAAAGTCCTATGCCTTCCGTCTAACGTTGCAATAGCAGTGATTAGACACGAGCTAGGGCTGCAGTCATTCCGGGATACAGTGCTATGGAAATCTCTTGCTTTATACCGAAAGATGTCGATATCCGACAATGTTGCCTAGTATGCAATTTTGAAAGAACTTCAAGAAATCCCGTATGACGGATTACTAAAAGTCTGGGAGACAAAAATCTTGGAAAACCCGATCCATGTGGGAGCATGTGTCGATTTGCTCCATAACAACCCATGTGCAGTTAAAAAAAATATAAACTAGTGCAATTGGATTGCGACTCAGGAATTTCGACTAAATTTAAAATCCTGTTTAAAATCCTGTTTACCAACACCTGGTGATGTCTGCCCTGTAAATAATGTTCCAACATTTGCGACAATTCCCTTCAAGATACCATCGAGATTAGTTTATACGGCTACGATTAAAGTTGTTACCAACGAAAGAGATGCTCTTCCTAAAACATGACAAAAACACTCAACTCATGTCGATTCTGTGACAACTACGTCGAATCATTGCCGCATCTAGTGGCAGAATGTTCACCTTTAAGCACAGAATGGACAGTGGCCTTAAGAAAGTTTGTTCCAAGTAATGGAACCATGAACGATTGGTGGAACAATGTAATATCTGGGCACAACTATATACTGATCTGTGCAACTGTCGCTTATCTTGATAAACTATTGATAACTCGATGATTGCTTAGCTAATTTACACAGCTCATCAAAGTTTGATTTCCATTTATTTGCTCTGTGGCTTTCTGGGTGGTACATAGCAGGTACTAACGGACTGGTCAAAGTCCATTACCTTTCTTCCTTGGTTCTGTCTTCTTCCCATTTCCAGCCTCTGTTGCCGTCGGTCGACGAGTGATAACCACAACTTTTCAAAAATGTTTCTTCTTGTGTCTTCTGGGTGCTAATCCAAATGATTGTCTTTTTTGTTAGAAAACTTTTATGAAACTAATAAAAACAATTATGCAAAGGAATTTTAAAAAATGCCTTTGTTTACAACCCTCTTGCCCCCACCACCCTCTACTTCTCCCACTCACCATCAGCTCAACGGACCAAAACAAAAACACACATTCACACGAGCACCCATCACCATACACTCACTCATAACTCAAGCATACACGTATCCATTTACATATTTAAATAAAAAATAAATTAACACAAACATACCTTCTGCAGGGGCCTGCGCGTGGATGCTGAAATGTCCCACTACAGGCTGCTCTGTCCGTATGTGGGAGGAGGCGCAGGAGCTCCACCTCGCACATACTGACATGCAGTGTCCCAACCAGCATTTCCAATGAGCTACGCAAGGCTAGCAAAGAAAACTGACGGCAGCATTGCATGGCTCAGTGAGCATGTGCAGCTGGGGAACTGAACTATCAAAGGGAAACAGTGTTTCCCCTTTGACAGTTCAGCCAGCCCACTGGGTGGATACTTCCTCGCTCAGTATGGATGAGCCGCCAGGCTTGGACTGGCCTATAGGGCAATGCCATACCAAAAATGCAAAATTCTAGTGTGGGTCAGTCAAAATGTGCCACTTTTTTGGGGTATACAGTCTTTATAACAAAAATGTAATAAAGAATTACTTTATAACAAAAATGATATAATGAAAAAAAAGAATGAAAATGTATGTGGTGGTGGGGGAGGGTTGAATCTTGTGGGGAAATGTTGGGGTGTGTTTTTAGCTGTGGGAAACAGGGGTTTGGAGGGACACCTCCCTCGCCCCCCCACAAAAAAAGAAAATGGCCATGTTTTTTCATTATATAGTCATTTGTTATAAAATAATTAGTCATGAAGACATGTAACCCTTTTTTGGTCAGTGTGGGCCAGTTTGATGAGTTACTTTACCATGCAGCTAGTAGTTTTGACCATTGTTGATTTGCTTACATTTTTTTAAAAAACACCCCCTTGGGTACTATTCAAAAAGTCTGACTAAAGGAATGCATATCCATTTGCAACTGCGGGCCCCTTTTTCATTGGTGCCTTAGACAGTTTTATGCTCCAGTCCGACTATGTGAGCCGCCCCTGCCCATTTCTGCCAATCCCCCCTGGGGGGTAGAGGGTGCGCCTCACAGTTTAAACACCTCTGCTGTAACCTAAAGCTCCTTCAAGGCCTCAACAAGACTGCTTCAAATTGTATGAGGCCATTGCTCTACTTGTGAAATAAGTATTGCCACCTTGGTCAATATCTATTGCATGGTAATTGAGCATGGCATACAGATGGCTTAGTTACATGGGTATACCCAGTTGAGTTATCAGGAAGACCCCACAGACTATTGCCAAGCCCAGGGTCTACCACCAAAGGCAAACCGAGGGATGGCTGTAATTGAATGCCTCAAATCAAATTTTAAAGCCCGTTGGTCAAGGTGGCCAGAACACCCCCAGGAGCCCAAAAAGGATGACCAAGAGCTGATTCAGGGGTGAAGGCTTTACCAATGGGGCTCAGGGGTCACAAGAGGCGGGGGGAGCTAGGTTCTGATGTAGTGATTAGGTCTGTGGTAGCATTGGTCCCCATCATACAGAAAAAGAGTCACAGTAGCGGGTGATGACAAGGCTTGAACTTCAAGATCCACAATGAAGGACAACCGCTTTCTGGCAAGCCATGACTATGTAGGGCCCAGAAGATGCAGGAGAGTAGTACAATTCAGGTGCCCCATGCAACGGGTCACAGCAGGGCATGATGGACAAAGACCTCAGCACCAGCAGACCCACTCGACCAGAACATTAACAGAAGTGATGCAAGGAAATAGGATGCCCCACCAATGCTTCAGCAACCTTTTAAGGAAGCATGCTGCCCCTCTCAGAATGAGAGGTCTTCCTGTTCCCCTTAGATTTAGGGGAGCCCCAGTGGCAAAGTGTCCAGAAATAGGACTCTCATATTGCAATTACCATCCTCATCATCACAGTGCTTATTACCTGTTCAATGTAGGGAATCACGCCAACATGCTTACTCCGATTGAGGCATAGCTTTGGGGGACTGAGACAGACAGACAGACAGACAGACAGACACACACACACACACACACACACACACACACACACACACACACACTTAACCTCCAGCCCTTCTAATCACTTGGCATGCTACAGCAAAGTAATGGCAGCCAGTCAATCCTCACCGACAGGCCAAAGTTCTCAGAGCATCATGCACGAGTAGCTGTGAACTAAAGTCTCTGGGAGAACCCTACCAAGCCAAATTCTGTTCCCATTCAAACAGCTAACATTTGCAGAGGCCCAAAAAGCGAATGGCAAGTTAAATCATTGTAATTGGTTATTTATAACGGGCTTAATACCCAGAGCTTTCTTAGGGCAGGCCGGGGATCAATCATGTGTAACCCCACGTCGTCTTGCTGCCAAGGCAAGCGCGTTGCTGCTGAGCTATCCCTTCCATTCCTTCTGCTAAATGAGAGGAAGAAGACCAACAAAAAGATGCAGACTATATGCACAAAACAAAACACTCAAAACAAGTCTACAAACCTAAGAATTGTCAAAATTGTGCAAAACCTTCAGGTCATGGATGAAATGCAATTTAGGTAACAGAATACTGCGTGCGCCCTGAAAAAGCACTGCAAAAGGGAGAAATATGCACACAGTTTGTGTTCACTGCATGCTATGTAAATATAAACAGTTACACACATCATGCACCAGCTGCAAGCAGTTTTGTTAACCCAATAACATGGAGAAGCATTCTCTTGCTTCCACACTCCTGCCTTTTCGACGAGTTAACAGAGCAGGATGGCAGAATATTGTGCTTTATACAGAGATTCATTGGCCATCACAAATCTCTACTTAAATCTGAAAATTCGACAATTAAAATATAATGTGCAAGTTTAACAACTGGGATAGCCGTCAGAAACAGAAAGGTAAATGTTTAAGCCGAGGCTACTGGGCATTTTGGAATCACAGCTTACTTATCCACAAGCTTATTCAAATCCAGAGATTATACATACACAAAGAAAAGGAGCAACCATCACCACTTACATCTACTCCGCCAAAGAGGTCAAACGTATACGTGTTTGGGAAAGTGAATTCATGAGTTGGTTTCTTTTCTTCCGTTACAATAGCCATTGCCTCCATTGACAGTAGAGGAGAGATTTCCTTTAAATAAAAAAAAAACAATTGTTTAATGGCAAAATGACCATCCTAGTTCACATTTGAATAGATACATCATTGTGTCAACATTATGTGCAATGGAGACAGCAAATGTACAGCTAGTGCACAAGTAGCAACATTTAGAAGCTGACCTATATAAATCGATGCAGCACCAGAAGAGTCCAAATATTTGATGGGTAAATACATGGGTGCAGCATTTCTATAGCCCCAATCTCAGGACAAGTTATTTTTTGTCAGGGGACAAAAATAAACATTGTCCAATGGGCAAGTAGACAGTAGGTAAAGTCTGTATAGTTTCGCACTCAAAATACAAATATTTAACTGTTGTGCAACTAGGAGCATCATGGCTACCAAGTGCATATTATGCACTCTGGTGCATCGCTCCAGCAACTGTGTGTTGGTTGCAGTGTGGTGAGAGAAATCTATTAGCAGAGTGCATAGGATTGTCAAAGGTCTCTACCATTTAAAAATCAGAAGTAGTCTCCTTTGAAGTTGAAATGCTTGTCCAACACTGGTTGCCATTAAAATGCATTGAACTGAAATCCTATTTTGGATGGCCACAGCATGAAAAGGCCTGTTTTTTTTAGTACAAAGGGTTAAGTTCTGGTCCATGTACAGAAGCTTCAGTGGGGGGAGTTTGTAACACTGGGAGACGTGCCTTTAGCTCAGTGAGCCAATGAGGAATATCTGCAGAGTAGCAAAACCCTATTTTCCTCGGCATAGCTCAAGTACTTAATTGTGCTGTTCAAGACTTTTCCTACAGTGCACCGTACTTATTTTTCAGTATAAAGCAAGTTTTGTTTACAGTTAAACATGCGGTGTTGCATTAACTTACAGGCATGCATCTATCAGGTATATTCAACAGTGACCAAATCTATAATTGTATGCTGTGTCTTTGTATTTGAGGGTTGCAACCCACTGTCTGCATGCAACCCAAGGTGGTGGCCAGTCAACACCCTGGTGGTACAATTCTTTTCCCTAAGAGCACTGCACCAGCGAAGCAAGAACACCACAGATGCACAGGGTTTGGATGAAAAGCCTCGAGAAACACTGCCTGCCTCCCTTCCAAGCTACAACAACCAACCAAAATTAGGTTAAACATGGGACATTAAAGTGTCAAGGTGTTATATTCAAGGACTCCTGCCACAAAACCCACCATGAAAAAAAGTTAGAACAATGTATCCGAGAAGGATACATCCTACCTGGAGCTCTAAGTGGTCCCTAAGCCAGAGAACCCGGCTGGTGTAGAATAGCCTTAACAGGCAAAATATAGTTTGAAGGGGGCGGAATCCGCAGCATGGGGATGCTACTACAAAATGGAGCACACAGCCCAAAAATACAGTTAGGTCCTGTATACAGAACCTAGTCCTTTCTACTTCCAAGAGTTCAGCAGGCATAAATGTACAAGGAAATAAGAGAGGTGCTGCGAGGGATGCCACAAAGTAATCTCAGACAAGTCAGGAGGGTTCAAGTCGAGGTATACAAACCATAGAGCGAGACAAGAGGCAGGGGCTGGGATGTAGGCTGGGTCATGCATAGGTAAACCACATGCAGCGGTACAAGTCCAGCCCTCCAGATAAGGTGTGTATAATGCCTTTTTAAGCATGCAATTATAGCAAATAAAGGCCATTTCATTTTCCACTGCATACAGTCATTTAATCATTGAAAAAAATAAAAAAATATTCCCCTTTCCTCCACTGGATGGAACTGCAGGCTGTATCACTAACACTCTGCAACACAACTTCAGGGATTCCTTTGAAGTTGGCCAGCTTGGTAAGGAAGAGCAGGGCCTTGTCAGAGGCCAGGTCCGACTGCCTCACTCTACCTACATCCAACCACATTTCAACAATTCCCGATCTGTGACTGACCGCATACTTTGGCCAATATGAAGACAGGGTCTGCTGTCAATCATGCACACAGTCAAAAGGAAATGTAATGCAATGGAAAGGCAGCCATACCCTTTCATACTGTCAAACAAGTTGTTCCGTTTTGAAACGTTACGTGAAGTATTTTTTGTATGTGCAGAGGACAGGCACAGTCGGGGGGGGGGGAAGATGTAGCGATTCCTGTCATGAGACTCAAGAGTCGCCAAACGCAGCCAAGCTGCGCTCTGTACCAGCCAATGAATGCAAGTGATAAACGTACCGCCAGATGGATAGGGATGCATGTGCCCCTGCCATGTGCTATGTCAATGATGCAACGACCATTGGGCACATCAAGCTTTAGCCCCCGCCAAAGGTTTGGGCTATGATGACTTGACCGGGAACACTTAACGGGCTGTGGTCGGAAAGAACAGGAAACAGACGGCTCTCAGGGATGCACTGTTAACAAACGCCCAGCAATTATTAATGTAAAGATTTTCATTCTTAGAAACTTTTTTCATATGCAGACATTTTTAGACAATTGAAATTGTGAATGGGGTTAGTACTTGCATGTCAGGGGAGTGATTGGAAGGGGGGCAGGAGACTGCTCATTCTCACAGCAGCCCTTAAGTGTGTTGTTTCAGGCATGAAGAGAGTTAACCAACATTGAAGCTTTTCCCTCCACCCACACTGTCTCTGAAGTTAGTCCCTCCAACTATAAATTGGCAAATATTCCCAAAAAATTTAAATGGGGAATACAAATATTTAACAAAAAATAGGAAAAAGACATGTAGAATCTTGCACCCCTGCGTTCACCCTCACAGCTCCATAGATCTTTTTGCAACAGTAGTGCACATAGTACCGCAGGAAGAAGTTACTTACCCATGGTAACTTTCTTTCGACTGGATGTTCCTCCCACGCATTCCTCATCTCATGATATCTCCAATATCCAGCTTCAGAATTATTTATTTTTCCCGGCAGAGGGCACTGTGCGACGATGCAGTCGACTATGTCCCTCGAGGGCCTCTTTCTCGAGGACAATGTCAGCAAAGGCATATACAACACACGCACTGACTGTTGGCTTCAGTACTGTTTTCTCGTGTCATTCTCAAGTAGAAATACCCGCATAAACACAGGTTTGACCGCACTAGGCTCTGAAAGAGCGAAAGCTGTAATAGCATGAGAATTTCTACTGAGGGGTAGGCTGGGAGGTCGATGAGGAATACGTGGGAGGAACATCCAGTCAAAAGAACGTTACCATGGGTAGGTAACTTGTTCTTCAAATGGATTTTGTCCTCCCAGATATTCCTCATCTTATGATAGACTCCCAAAGCAGTGTTTGTCTTGGTGGAGGGAGTACGAATTTTGACGTCAATGGGTTTCCATCAACAGAACGGAGGACAGCTTTTCCAAAGATTCCATCCCGACTTAGGGTAGAATCGAGTCAGTAATACTTAGTGAAATGGTGTATTGTAGACCACATAGTGCCTCACAAATGCTTTAAATAGGAACACCTTTGCAGAGCAGAGGAAGTAGCTGTTAGGGAGAATGTTCGTAATGTGCCAATTCCTCCCACCTTAGAGCTCTCCAGCTCTTTTGCTAGACTTTGGGGCTTTGAACTTTTCCATTCTGTTTGTTTTCTGTGTTGGTTTCTTTTTGATTATGGAGTTTTAGACAACTCCATAGGCATCATCTTTTCATGTGTGTCACAGCACCCTCAGTGCAGTGACACAGGGAAGCCTTTTAGGCTGTCTCAAGGTGTAAACACCTTCTCTGGGATAAACTCCTGTTTCCCAGAGAATGTAAAGTTAAATTGACTTTGTCTTTTTAAATTCCTAGACCCAGCACACTATCTTACAATAGAGTGCTGGAGGGGCTACCTAGTATCCCCTAGGTCTAGAAACTCATGTAACAGTCAAATGCTACAATTTCCTATCGAAATGGCTGGTGGCAGTGGAACTACAATGATTTTTCCTGACCGCGAACACCGGTAGCTAAAAATTGAGGGAGCCATGTTTTTCAAGATGCCGCCTGAGCCCCCTTTGTTTAAACAGGTCCTGGTCTTCTTTTTTCACCATTTGTTTTTGGAAAGGTCCTTCTAGAGTTTGTCTCTGCGCGCCAAACTAGGTTTGGGCCCTTCGTTTCTATGCCTTTGCAGGCTTCAGTACTGAAGACCGCCTCTGGCGCCAGAGTGTCAGGGATGGGCAGGAACTGAGGGGGGTGCCTGAAACTTCCTGTGCTTAGTCTTTTAGGAGTCCCAAATGCACTCTGGCAGGCTTGGCTTGCTAACTGTCCGGCAAGGACAGCCACCCTGCTGGGTGAGTGGCAGCTAGGCTGGAATGAAAGGAAGAAAACTGTTCAAAAGGCGAGTATATTGGACTGGAAGGCAGAGTCGACCACTGGAAAGAAAGAACCGAAGACGAGCTGGAAGACGACTGCTGCTGCAAATCCTGGACCGTTGGGTTTGCCTGGTGAAGTCCTGCTGCAGGGCCGAACCGCCAAGTTCATCTCAACAGAAAAGCCATTCAAGGACGACTTCTTCCTTTGAGTTGGTAGGACCAATCAACTCGTAAGCCACCTGGACACCATTCTCAGAGCTGGTTGTATTTTCCTCAGAGTGCTGCAGGAAAGAATAACCAGGGAGAAGGACACCAGTTTGTGTGCTTGAAGACAGCTACCGGAATCGAAGATTTGCCAGTTTGCCAGCTTTTTGACCATTCCCTGTGCAGTGCAGGCGTCCCCCAACGTCCTCCCTCTTGTCCTCACGACTGAGGCTCAGGAACAGCAAGATCTGCAGGAACAGAAGTCTTCAGCTGCATCTTTTTCTTCAATATAAGGTACTGTGAAAACCAAACCGAGAGAACCTACGTCTCACTGCGAAGGTGCGTGAAACTTTGGCAACCTGCAGGCCTGGTCAGCTTGTGACCCGACATATGAACCTTTCTTCCGTTAACTACTTCCGAGAACCGTGGCAAAGACTTTTCCGTTTAAATACCAGAACCGTTTTTCTTATACAAGACTGTAGCCCATTGACTTTGGCCTACCCTACCTATTACATTGAATCAACTCCTCTGGTGAACTCAAAACTATTTGCACTGTTTAAGAGTACCTCTACTCTTCGTTTTATTAGCTTATGCCTTTTTGCTCATACTTCAAATACTCTGCATGCCATTTTGCTCCTACTTCAAAGTAGTCTGAATGCCTCAGAACCAGATAGTGTTAAGTACTGTGGCCTATTTGTGTGATATTGATTGCCTCCTTTTAGTGAATGTTTTCTAACTTACTGTGGAATAAATTAATAAGTTTTACCAAGAAACCTCGAGTATAAGTGTCTATCGGAATACTTGTAATTACAGACCTCTGTAACACCCTTACAAGCTCACATTCCCTCTTGAGATAAGCCTGGCTGCTCAGCTCGCTACCAAAAACTGTGTGGTACAGACTTATACCAAAGGTTGGTTTTGCGTACACCTGTAGTCCTAGTTGTATAGTGGTCCCAGAGGGTACTGCATACAAACCTTGCCTAACAGTACCCATGTCCCTGGTGGAATGGGCCCTCAAGCCTTCTGTGGGGATCCTTGGCTGCCAGCCTGTAGCATTCTGTAATAGCTAGAATAATCCATCTGGATAAATTCTGCTTTGTTACAGCCTGACCCAGTCTATGACCCGTATAACCTATGAATAGCTGGTCATCCAGATGAAGTTTTGACAACCTTGAAATGTAGAAGCTCAGAGCCCTACGTGGTTCGAGCCTCCTCCTCCTCCTCCTCCTCCTCCTCCTCCTCCTCCTCCTCCTCCTCCTCCTCCTCCTCCTCCTCCTCCTCCTCCTCCTCCTCCTCCTCCTCCCCCCCCCCCCCAACCCCCCCCTGCAAGGATGTGGTGGAGGATAGAAAGTGGGTAACACAATCTTTTGTCCTAAATGAAAGTCTGAAATGACCATGGTGGAAATTAATGCTTAATCCTCACGATGATCTTGTCCTTGTGAAATACTTTAAATGGTGCCTGCAACTCACTCACTCTACTTAGGCTCAGTTAGCACTACCAACAAGATGGTCTTGAAAGTTAGTAACCTTAGGGGACATGAATGGAATGGTTCAAATGGTGCACAAATAAACGAACATCAGATTGAGGTCCCAAACAGGAATCTGAAAGGGAGATGGAGGGAACACATTAGTGCATCCCTTCAGAAATGGTATCACCAAAAGGTACCTTGAAATATGAAGTTTTCTCAGACGAACGCTTGAAGATGGATAGTGCAGCCAAATAAACTTTAATAAATCAATCTGGGGCTCCAGGTTGGGGCAAGTACGGAAGAAAGGATAACATCTCTGGTGTTTTGCATAGCAAAGGGTCCACATTATTGTCCCTGCACCAGCTTCAAAATGTGTTCAAACAGCAGCACAAAGAATTGTTGATGGCCTTCTGGGCGAAAGCACAATCTCCATTACGTCATCAGGGAGTCAATGCAGGGCAATTAGGATCATGTGTTTCCCAAACTTTCTGAAATTCCTGATCATGTGAGGAATGCCAGGGACTGGAGGAAACATGTACAGGAGTGGAATCTCTCAGTCCACCACAAACGGGTCTCCTAGAGCTCCTCTTGGGGGAAAATTCCCTGGAGCAGTACAGTTCACACTTTCTGTTGACACTGGTCGCAAACCGATCCACTTGAAGGTGTTCCCCAAAGGGTGAACACCACTTGAAGGACTGCCTGAGCTAGTTCCCACTCGTGGGAGACTGCTCTTGACTGCTCAGCGCGTCCACTCCCGTGTTCTCTCTGACTAGGTGAACTGCTGATTGAGAGAGAATCCTTCTTGTAGTGCCCAGAACCAGAGCTGCATTGCCTCTCTGCACAGTGGTAGCGACTCTATTCATCCTCTCTTGTTGAGGTACTACATGGCCACTGTGTTGTCTGTCATTATCAGGGCGTTCTTTCTCCATATAAAGGGCAAAAAAGCCTTCAGCGCAAGTCTGGATTGCTCTCAACTCCCACAGATTGATGTGCAGTTTGGACTCCAATGGAGACCAAGGACCGCTGATTTTAAGATCGCTTGCGTGGGCTCTCCGCCCCGTGAGTGAGCGTCCATCACTACGGCGATGGTTGACCAAAAGTTTCTCCCTTGACAAAGTTGTCCTCGCAGGCCCGCCACAGGAGATCTTGTGCGACCCCGCTTGGAACCTGAAGTAGGTTCCGTTATGTTGCCCGAGACCTGAGAGCCCATTGAAGGGATCTCATTCTCAGGCGAGCCTCTGGCTCAGGAAAATTGCAGGGTGCCATGAGGCAGAGCAACCTCAAAAAGTCAAAGGCCTGGAGACGCTGGGTACTCTGAAACTTGGAGACCACCTGCAGAATGTCTTGAGCCTCACCTCAGGTGGCAATCTCTTTCACAAGGATGTATTCACTACTGCCCCGATGAACTGGAGCTTTTGACATGGCGCCATATTGGACTTCTTGTAACTGAGGGAGTAGCCCAGTCTCTGGAGAGAGTGGCAGAAGACTTGGAGATGATCCAGGACTTGTTCAGGAGAACAAGCCCTGATCAGCCAATCGCTGAGGTATGGGTTGACGTGAACCCCCCCCCCCCCCCCCCCAACTCACTTGAGACTTGCT
This sequence comes from Ambystoma mexicanum, assembly GCF_040938575.1. NCBI lineage: Eukaryota > Metazoa > Chordata > Amphibia > Caudata > Ambystomatidae > Ambystoma > Ambystoma mexicanum. Next base: position 947,580,932 of record NC_090925.1, on the reverse strand, counting down.
GCCACCACCATCAGTTTCTTGAAAACCTTAAGGGCGGAGGTCACCCCAAATGGCAGAACTAAGCTGATCATAAGAACCTCCAACGGCGAACCTCAGGTACTTTCTGTGCTTGAGATGGATTGGCACATGAAAATAAGCATCCTGAAAATCCAATGACCCCATCCAATCCTGGAGTTGGAGGGCCTGAAGGATCTGAGAAAGTGTGACCATCTTGAACTGGTCCTTCCTGAGGAACTTGTTCAAGTAGCTCAAGTCCAAGATGGGTCTCAGTGCTCCGTCCTTCCTGGGGATTAGGAAAAATGGAGAATACCATCCTTTGGTCCTCTCCAGGTACTGGCTCTATAGCACCTTTCTCTAGCAGGGTCCAAATTTCCTGCACAAGGAGCGGATCTGGAACCTTCAAAGAATGGCTCCCAGGCGGATGGTTCTGAGGTCTCTGAATGAAGGGAAGGCAGTAGCCTGGGCTATGGTTTCTTTTTTATCCCTCCTCCCTTGCCCACCCCACCCCCCCCCTCCCTTGCCCTCCCCTTTACCCTCTACACGACTCGTAAATCACCAATGCAAAGGTCCAGATCTCATAATCACCTCTAGGAGACTGCGCATTCAGTAATTAAATTGTACACTCCACACTGATTCCGCGCAGTCGCTGCCCCACTGAGACCCGCCACCCTCCATCCCCCTAATATACAACTTTATTCACACGCCCCCGAGGACTGCAGACCGAGCCTCATCCGCCATGTAATGTCTGAAAGAGGACCAATAGTCCAGTGGTCGGCTAGTGGGGGGCAGCGTCAACGCATATCTGCTTTCATTGAGCTCACACAGTCTCATTCTCAAGCCAGACTGCGAAAGTTGGGGGGCTGCTCTTAGACCAACAGTCTCTTATCAACCCGAGAATCACCTTCAATTAGTGCCAATAGCCATAGCACCGGCGAGTAGTTCTGCTCCGTGGGAAGCATTTCCATCACAGTGCTTTCAATTTCCTCCCAGTAGGTTCTCATGCGGGGGCATGCCCAGGCCATGTGACAGAAATCTGTTGCCTCTTTACCGTATCTTTTGCATGCTATTATGTCCTCAGGGTAGAAACTGCTGAGATTCTGTGGCGTATAGTAGGCCTGGTGCAAGAATTTGTAATGAACCAACCTGTGTCTGGCGTTTAGTGAGATTACTCTTGTTTGCATACACACAGACCTCCATTGCTTATTGTAAAGACTGGAGAGGGGTGTCTGTACTTCTGCTCTCTATATGGTAGAGGATAGGCACAGAGGACCCCAGCCAAGATTCTCTATTATTGGTAACGTAGTCGAGCAATCAAGGCCTAGTTTCTCAGGAGGTGATGCAGGCTGGTTCTTAAGTACAGTGTAGTCCCCAAGCCCCCACAAAGGAATGTCCACACACACTATTACTGAAAACAGTCTTTATATAATTAATATTCAAAGGTATGTACACCATCACAATAACGCACTTTGTACTCAGAAATCAACAATGGCAAATATATACAATTCTAAAGTGGTACCATCAATATTATCAGATCTCATTAAAGTGCATCAACTATGCTGTCAGAATGTCACACAGATCAATAACAAGGAAACCAGCAATAGAAATAGGAAGGAAAGCAAGATGGTTGAAACAATAGGCAGAATTCTGGCCCCTACCACTAGAGACAGTTCTGTGTGGAGATTCCCCCCCCCCACCAACCTGGGCAACCTGTAAAATAAAGATATAGCACAAGCACAGTCCACATATTGCTCAATAGCCTTATTTCCTCCTATAATGTTTTTACCCCCCCAATGTACCTGTTGGGGCAGAGTTCTTCGAAGAAGCGTCGATGGATCCTTCTTGAGTGACTCCCTTTCAAGCAGGAGTCACGGATCGTCGAGAGGCGTTGAATAAAGTGAACTTGGAGTTGATGAGAAGTTCGAGGGTGCCGAGACCACGGCGTCGATCCCGGCGGTGCTCGTCGGCGATGTCCTGCGAGGATGAGGTGTGCGGGGCACCTCGATAATTGATTGTTCAGGACCGCAAAGAGTTTCTGAAGAACTGTGGCCCAACAAGGGCATCGAGTCATGGAAGTCTTTGTGGCCTTCGGGTGGCGGGAAACCCACTGGCGGATTCTCCTCGGCGTGTCGGCGGCCTGGACTTTCTCCGGCAGGACAAAGCGGTCGACGATGCGGACAAGGGAGTCCTTCGATTCAAATGTTCTTATGCAAAGGAGCGGGCGGCTCCGGTCGTCGGCGGCACGGCATCAAGCGGTCCCCGCGTCTGGGCAACACAACTTCGACGGGCCTCCAGCGGTTACACAAACCTTTGAACCCTGGTCGACGGCAATGGACTTCGTCGGCAGCGAAGTCCGGGTGCTTCACTTCGATCTCCTCAGCGGTCCCATCTCGGGTCGGCAGCCTTTCGAGGGTCTGACTTCCAGGAAGGCTAGCGGTGCTCGATGGTCCCTCGGAGCACGGGAAGAGGGAGCCTTACCAGGTTCTCTCTCGGATCAGTCTTCGACGAATTCGGCAGCTTTCAGATCAGGTCGAAGCAAATGCAACAGCAAGTCTTCTTCCAGCTGGGCGTCGAGGATCAGCAGTTCCAGTTACTCTTCCAGTATAGAGACAGCTTCTGAACAATTTCCAGTGGTGAGAGGTCCTCAGATATACTATCCTGTCTCTCATCCACACTGCTGGGTCACTCTGAGCAGCCAATCATACAGAAGGGCATTCATGCAGTCAATCAGCCAATTAGGCATACAGTGCATTCAGGCCATCCTCCTCCCTCTCAGACACTCACAACAAGGAATGTGGATTGGGACAAGTACCCAGCCATTCAACACTACACACTGCATTCAGGCCAGTTTCGGGCAGGGCTGTCTCAGTCTTTGTCTCTCATACCAGAAACCAGACAACCACAACAAGAAGTACATATTGGTCACACACTCCATTCACCCAGGTCCCACCCACAGGATGTAGTCACAACATAGTCACTGGGAAGGCTCCAGCCGGTCTGGACTGGACTTCACAACACCACCATATATGGAACTTCCACCCAACAGCCAGTCAGGGGGAAGGGACAGAGTCAGGGCTTCCCAGGACTTTGGGAAAACAAGGTAGCAGGCAATATAAAGCAAGAGGCCACAGGGGCCATCTTCTTTTCCATCAGGAATCAACTGATTCCAATGGCAGGGCCTGGGTATCCCAAAATGAAGGATACTCGGAGCACCAGTAATTCAGCATGGAGCTGCCACCAGCCCATACCCTGCTCTGTGGGCCACCCACAGGTGCTCAAAAACATACACTAGGGGTACAGAGTTGTACCCCCACCCATGGGTGCCATAGGGTATCCCATGGGTCTGTTCACCAAACCAAAAGAGAGAGGGCTGCACCGCCAGGAGTCCCACATGAACTCCTGCGTGGAAAACACGACAGAACACATGATAAAAAGGCAGTAAAGGACAAGGATACGAGGCCCTGTCCCTCCGATGCATTTCCAGCATCACACTTATCACTTAGCTCCATTCCCAATGAGGTCTCCCGGGATGCTTTGAATCCCTGCCTCAGCATCCCCCTTTCGCTCCTAGCCATCTTGTATATGGTAGCAACTAACTTCCTGACTGCCAGAGGTTGAATAACATTGTTGAACCACATGTGGCACGGGAGCCTTCAGGAAGTCTGGCCATTTTGTTTTCATCAACCCTCTCAGTCTGTAGTACTGAAGTAGAGTCACTGTGTTATGCTCCCCTTGTGCCCGCAATTTGTCCCAATGTTTAAAAACACCCATCCACTACCAGATCCCCCAGTTACCATACCGCCAGCTTCTGAAAGTGGTCCTTAAATGACTTCTCGTGCGAGAGCGGGACACCTATTATGTCATATTCTGGGAGGTCAGGATGGTAGTTCGGTGAGAATTTCAGTAATTGTGCAAGGTGCACCCAGGCCCTGCATGTCACAGAGATTGGGGGGACTTCATCTCTCTGAGTCTGGCCTCTATTTCCCCACAGCGTGCCCATTAGGTTGCTTGGATATGAAACTGCTGCAGCCACCTTTACATGCGGCACATTAGATTGCACATCATTCCAACCTGCAACATACTGTAGCTGAGCCGCCAGATAATATACTTGCAAATCCGGGTACTCCAGGCCTCCGTGTTCGTATGTAGCTGTCATAGTTTCATATGCAGTGCAGGGTTGCTTATCGCCCACGAAAGTCTAACCATTTTCTTAACGCTAGACCAGAAACTGACTGGGGGCCATTGCGGTACATTGTTGAAAATATACAGCATTTTGGGCAGAATGACCATCTTGGCAAAGGCTATACAGGTGGCTTGCGAGATCGGGAGGAGAATCCACAATTCTACCCTCTGCTCCCCAGGGTCTTTATGTAGTTTTCATTATAGAGGTTTTCCACCTTTTTGGAGACCATGATACCCAGGTACCGAAGGCCTTGTGGATACCAACGAAAGTCCCAGTCCACATCCCCCCCGTTGCAGCCCCGGGGCCAGAGGGCCAACCTTTGATTTGTTCCAATTGATTCCAAGTCCTGACAATTCCCCAAACCTTACCACCTCTTGTGTCAGTGGGCCTAAATTCATGCTAGGATGCTTAACATATAGCAGGATATCGTCTTCATATAGTGATACGATGGTGCACAAGCTATTCACCCATATACCCTTCTGCATGTGAATTTCCCGATTGTGGCAGGCTAATGGCTCCATGGCCAGGGCAAATAGGATGGGAGAGAAGGGGCAACCCTGTAGAGTTCCCCACGTGGGGTAAATAGTTTCCGGGACCACCCAGTTTGAGTATAGAGTAGCCCTGGGAGTTGTACATAGTAGTTTAATCCAATTGATCTACGTGAGGCCAGATCGGCGGAGCACCTCAAAAAGAAAGGGCCACTCCACCGAATCAAAGGCCTTTTCTGCATCAAGGGCCGCTATTGTTATTGGGACTTTGGGGTTCACATTTTGCATTAGGTGGAACAGGTGCCTAAGACTGTTCTGTGTAGATCGACCCGGAATGAAGCTGGCCTGGTCCGGTAGTATCAGGGCTGGCATATGTGGCAGCAACCGATCGGCTCAGATTTTCGCTAGAATTTTATTATCAGCGTTGATTAAAGATAATGGTCTATAGGATGCCAATTGTCGAGGCTCATTACCCGGTTTGGGGCGTACCGTCACCAATGCCGATCTGGTATTCTCCGGGAGGATACCCTTTACAATGGCCCCTTCATACATCTGCAAAAGTTGGGGAACGAGAATATTTGCATACTCTTTATAAAATTTGACTGTTATCCCGTCCATTCCCGGTGCTTTACCATTGGGGAGAGCCCGAATAGCTTTATGAATTTCCTCCTCAGTGATTGGGTCATTTAACACCTCCCCCTAGTCCCTTCCCAACCAACCTAAGGCTACTTCATCCAGGTATTGTGCCACAGTGTCATGCCTGCACATGCAACGGGACTCAAACTGATATAGTATTCCCAAAATTCCCTATTTATCCCATGCAGATCTTTAACGCCGCTACCATCCCGCCCCTCGATCTCTATGATGGGGTATTATGATGTTCCAGTCGTATGGCCCATGCCAGGGTCCTACTCGGTCTATCACCCTCTCCATATCTTGTCACAGCTATTGGGTCGCCCAGAAATTTTTCTTGGCTTTCAACTAACTACTTAAACTCCTCGCTACGGTCCCTCAATTCCCGTTGGAGATTAGAGGAGTCTACTCTGCCCTGCTCATTCTCCAGCTCCCGGATAACCCCCTCAAGTCTGCTCATGGATCTGCGGATCGATTTCAACACTCGCCTTCTTTTGAAATGCAGCAACCTCTTATGTATGTTTTGAAAGCCTCCCATATCGTGTTCTGGTCAAGGAGCAAACAACATTAGTTTCAAAGTAGGTATGTATATCTTGGTTCATCTCCTCCCTGAATGCCCGTCCTCTAATGCCGTGGCCCTGAACCGACATCGGAGCTGTCTAGGTGCATGTGCGAGGCCTTCGAAGCAGGCCAGCACCAGTGAGTGGTCCAAGAGGGTACGTGGGAGTATACTGGTTGACTTAACCATACTCACCATGGAGCTGGTCGCCATAATATAGTCAATACTTGATGAACTATGGTGGACCCAACGCCGATCTGGTAGTCTCTTGTGATATGCGGATATGGCAGCCCATGCCTTTGCCGCTTGGGGGGGGGGGAAGTGCCCGTTGCGTCGTGACAGATCAATCCATCTCCAGAGTGAGAGCCAGATTGAAATCCCTCACCCAGACATTCTCATAAGATGGAAATCTATGTATAATGTATGGAAAAAGTCGTGTGAGTCTGTATTGGGTGCATACATATTTATAAAAACTTGTGTTGTATATCTCCCCCGCTAGGATGAGGCATCGCCCTTTCTCATCCCCCATTTGTTTATGTAGTCTAAACTCTAAGGAGTTGTGTATGTACGTTGCGGCCGCTCTAGAATGTGCGGAGTATGATGATCAATATCTATGCACTCCCCAGCCCGGGAGCAAATACCGTTGACCCCCCGTGTTGCACACGCAGTATAGCTGGGTACATCATAAAGTAAGTTATCCCTTTTTTCCGCCGGATATTTTTCGCGGCTTGAAAGGTTTTCCTCTGGTGCTGGACTAAAGTCCGGGTACAGGCGTATAGTGGAGCCTTCTCCACTTTAGCTCGCTCTTCTCCTGTGCCGCACGCAGTATTGTGTCCCTGTCCTGATAACAGAAGATTTTGGCAATTATGAGGTGTTCCGCAGCTCCTGGAGGCGGTTTCGCCGCCAGCGAGCGATGTGCTCGTTCCACCATGTACATGTTTGACAGTGGAGAATTATCTAGTATGTCAACGAGGAGTTGCTCTACGAATTTTTCCATATTGTCTATGTTCATAGACTCGGGAACACCCATGACTGATATTATTCCTCCTTGAGCGGCCCTCCTAGTTCTTCGCCACTATTTTTTTTAACCGTCTGTTGCAGGCTGGACACATCGCGCTACAGCAACGCGACGTTGTCCTCTGTTCCAATTCTCTGTTCCGCTTCTCCCATGCACCCGCAGAGCTTCTCTATCTGGACCGCGGAAATGTCCACTTTACTTGTGAGGGCGTCTATCTTAGCACCAAGGTTATCAGTGCTGCCCTTTAACGCCAGGAGTGTCTGCTTCAGGGCTGGGATGTCCACTTGCTCTGTTGCGTGGGGCTCTGGATTAGGACTCGAGCCTTGGGTCTGGTCAGCGCATGTGAATTGGTCCATTCTTGCCTGTTTTTTTTTTGGTTGTCCATGTTATCACAGGGATGGGGGGTCCCACCCAACTCCTGATATTCTAAGTTCTGTTCTCATGGGTGTTGCTCCAGTTCAGCCTGTCCTCACTGGTTCTGATCACCGTCTCATACGGCCAACTGCTTCACCGCCCAGCCTACAAGTAGAAGCTTTGGGGTAGACGGTGCCTTTGGAAGGAGGGCAATTTTATTCCCCCTATCCCCCAGCAGTCTCTTTGATAATCACCAGCTAATATTACAGGACCAAATTTGGAAGCAGCCTCAATCTTCTTCATGTTATGCCAGTGCAACCCTCTGTTCGCTGGGTTAGGGTGCCCAGTTTTGTTTCTGCACTAGCTGTTGGCGTTGACTCTGATCACTGGGCTCCTAGTGTCCAGAGTTCATGAATTGCAGACATGCGCCAGTTATTATTGCCTAGTGCTTTGGTGGGGTGCACAGATTCTGATCAGCCAAGGAGTACCATTTGGTATTCCCAGGTGTTTGCTCCACCCCCCCTCGATTCCTTTATGCCCGAGGGCCCACCCACCGCCAGGGCGAGACCGATCCCAAGTTCAATAGACACCCCCAGTCTCAGAGAGGGGCCTCCCAATGATCCAGAGAGAGGCCGCGAGCGGGAGGCAACTCCGAGCGGCAGCAGACTCAGCCGCGGCACTGGCTTACCAGCAACACTGCCTCCTCATCCAGCTATGCGGTTCAAATTAGGGGCAGGCAGCTCTGCCGTAGTAATAACAGGAGTTGGCGCCTGGGAGCAGAACAGGTTTCGTCAGGGGACCCCAGCGCCGCACTTAATGTCTTTATTCAGCAAGTCTCCCAGGATGAGCGCGCCGCCACTCCACTGTTTCAGTGCGGAGACTGGTCACTGATCTCCCAGCAGGCCCCTTCTGTGCGGTATCTGCCACGTCGCAAGGGCGTACAGTGGGACGTCCCCCCACTACTGGACACGCTCAAACCCACCCCACTACAGCGGGAGAAGAAAGAAACCGCCGGCCAGGGGCAAGCAGACAGCACACCCCTCCCCCCGCTTCCCGGCTGTTCAGCGCCCCGTCGGGTAAGCCACCGTGGAATCCACGCTCCGCCCCTCCACCTCCGAGACAGCTGCACCAGCAAACACACCCGCTCTCAGCAGGTGACTCAGAGCAGCCCCGTTCTTAAATGCGGTGAAGTGAACCGGAGCGACTGTGTAAACTAGCTTCCACGCACTCCGCAAATCCAGGCCGCCGGCATCTCCCCCTCACTTTCCGTCTGTGCTCTGCATTTCCACGCACTTTTTCTCACCGGGGCAGCAGGATGTCCCGGGATTTTAGTTATGCAACGCCGGAGTCCTCAGCCGTCCCCTCCGAGGGGCATTAAGCAAGTTGGGAAGGGAAAGGATATTTAGCAAATTTTACAGCCGTCATTGCCGGAGCTTTTCAGGCAGCGGCTATCTTGGTCTGCTGTGCAACAGCGCCCCCCTTGGGCTACGGTTTCTAATGCCCAAGCATCCAAAGTAATGTCTCGCCATTCTTTCAGATGCTGAGACAGTCTGCCTCCCAGAGGGGTGTCATGAGGAAGACCTCATAGGTTTTGAGGCGGCTGAAACAATGGCTGTTGGCAAAGATGTTGCTGCTTGAGCGGGCTTAGCACCTCTCCCTCGTCCACCACAAGGAAATCATCTTTGGCCTCGGTGAAAAGGCTGAGGCTGCTTAATAGCGGCAACCAAAGATTTGGCTGCCACCTACAGGATCTGCAGCTTCTCAAGGCTTTCGTCAGCCTTGCTGCCAAAAAGATGAGACCAGTCAAAACGCACGTTAAAGGGTCTAGACTGCACATCCAGTGCAAATCCAGATTTCCTTAACCACACAAATCTGTAAATTACGATGCTTGTCATGGCTCTGCTGATGCAGTCAGCAGAATCCAGACCCGACTGAAGAGACTCGCACATGGCTTTCTTGCCATCCTTAATGGCCAATAAACTGTCTCTTTCCTCCCCTTCGGGAATATGCTTAGCAACCATAGACATGCAGTCCCACAGAGTGTATGAAAACTTTTCCAAGGCACATGTGGAGTTGGCTGATTTAAGAGCCATCCTCCCAGCAGAAAATACCTTTCTTGACCAGGCATCTACACTTATCATCCGTATCCAGTGGGATGGTCGAATAAGCTGCCTGTTTTGAGGAAGTGGTTGTGTTACGCTCATCTGGCTCCCACAGGGGGCGTCGGTCGGACCCAGACAGCTGCGGTCTCCACCCACGTGACGCGTAGTGCAGTGATGACTGACTGGATCTGCCATCCTAATCTGGTCTGCTTAACCCGTAGAAATAGTCTCCTGCAAGTGGAGAGATGGATTTAGCCACTTGTGGATTCAAGTGATGGCACCCCCACAGTCCTCCCCAACTAATCACCTCCGAAATGCCCTCACAGCAATCTCACCTTATATTCTTGAAAGATGAGCTCTCCATCCTGCGTGGATTTGCAGGGGTGCGTCGATTCCAGTTACTTCACTGGTTTGAAGGCTCGGGAGAGTTCCGGAGAGTATTGACTCCGAGGTTCCTGGTGAGGACCAGTAAGTATTAAGTTCATAGAGTTCAATATGTCCGATGTTCACTCTTGTTCCCCCCCTTCCTTTCTTGTCTTGCAGCTGGCTCGTGAAAAGATGCTCTTGTGGCAGCTGGTGGTGTTCAGGTAAGATTCTGTATTACCCGGCGCTGTCCGGTAAATGTTGCACGAGGAAAACGTGTTGTTTTGTCTCTCAGATGCGGCACGTGAAAATATGTACAGTCAAAAAAGGATGCCTCCGGTGGTAAATCAGGTAAGTCTATGGTGGTAAGAATTATATTTGTTGGTTCCCTCGGCTCACCTTGTGGTTTTCTTTTGTCTCCTAGGTGCCGAAGCTCCGCGAAGAAATGATGGAGGCAGCGCCGACCCGAAGGATGCTGTGAAGACTGGCGAGTATGGCGCGGCGCTGCAGCTGGAGGTGCGGCGCGTGCAGAAATGATGTGCTTTACAGGTCCGGAGACAAGATGGATCCAGAATCAGGTGTGGAATAGAAATAAGTTTGTTTTCTAACCTTGTCCCTTTCTTTCCTCTTTGTTTTAGGAGCTCCGGATTCGAGGCGGGCGTGGCAGAAGACTGGATGCAGGCTGCAGGCACGGTGAGTGTTACGCTGCTGGATGCAGAATAATGCGAAGCGTGTGTTGCTGGTCGGGTGTGGTTTAAATAGCCTCAAAAGTAGTCCCAGGTAAGAAGTCCCTAGAACCACACCCGAGTAAAAAATAGTCCCTGTAGAAAAATAGTCCCTGTAGAAAAATAGTCCCTGTAGAAAAATAGTCCCTGTAGAAAAATAGTCCCTGTAGAAAAATAGTCCCTGTAGAAAAATAGTCCCTGTAGAAAAATAGTCCCTGTAGAAAAATAGTCCCTTTCAGGCTTCATGTTGGATTGGAGTCATTTGCAGCATGGTCTGCCTGAGCTAAGTAATGACTATGAGCCTGGCGCGTTAGGCGCCAGGACTGATTCCTACTATGAACCTGGCGCCTAAGGCGCCAGGACTGAACCCAGATAGCCCCTAGCCGGGGCTGCTGAGGTTTTACTAAATGTCTAGATGCCTGCTCCCGGGGCTGATGGACTTGGTCCGGATGCCTGGGGGTAGGCATCATGACAGGTTGCTGCCTGCACCACCACTTTCTGGGGTACGGTATTTCGATAAGTAGCTGGGGTCACTACTTGATGTGCAGTATTTCCTTTTCAAGTACCTATTTACTACCGGACTTGACTCCAGTGCTTCCCAATTGGCAGTTACTCTCTTCTGAAGAGCAATGCGAAAAGTTAAGAGGGGATCCTTTTGAGGACCTTTATCTAGGATGTCTCTAAGGTCATCTTGTTCGAAAGGGAGGGCAGGTCTACTCCAGCCCAGGTAATCTACTGCCCTGATCATCAACTGCCTGTAAGAGGCATCTGCAAGTTCATCTGACTCAGGCTTTCCAAATTCTAATACCAGTGAAGTGTCCACTCCACTGCCTGTCTGCAAATTTTCATATAAATCTTTCAGTCTGGACTCCTGAAATTAAGCGATCAGGGCCATACGGCAAACCAAAGGTCGCATCATTATCAGATGGCTCATTGTCCTCCTAAATAGAGGACAGAGATTTAAAGAAATCCTTTCTCTGTGAAAGTGTTAAAATGTCTGAGGGGAGGAGCAACTGGAGAGAAGGAGGAGCAAGGAGCAACTGGAGGAAGAGCAAGGAGCAACTCTGCCGAGGAGGAGCAACTCTGCAGAGGAGGAGGAGCAACTCTGCAGAGGAGGAGGAGCAGAAAAGCCGGTCTGTGCCAGTCTGTGTTCAGACGTGACCGCTGCGCTGCCGACTACCTACCATTGGAATATGGGTGTTGGAGGTTCTAGCAGCAATTGTGGCGGAAAAAAGTAAGCTAACTTTCAAACCTTTTGAAGTGTCACGTCATGACACACTAAGTTCCTCACGGAGGGGGAGATGAAAATCAGTTAAGTAGAGCTGTGAACCCCGAGGATGTTATTGGGGGAACAGCAAGAACAGATGCAACTAGGACTCCAACAAATTCAGAGGATGTCCTAAGTGGCACTCGTACCCAATGCCAATTATTTTCTGAAAAAGGGAAGCCAGCAAATCTCTTGGGCGCAAAGACCTATAGTATCAGACCCTACGGTGGAAGTGACATCGGACAACCCACAATACGTACCCCAAAAGGAAAACCCACATAAACAGCAACTGACTATTAATGAGACTTATATGCTCTATGGATCCTTACGGGAAGCACACACAGCCGACAACCCTGATAGAAGGGACCATGAGTCGTGCTCTACTTTCAGTCTAGCGTACACTAGTTCCGAAGACTTTAGAGTACCCTGCATTAATAATGTAGAGAGCCACCATGAAACTACTTGCAATAGGGTACAAGGAACTCACCAGGGGAATAAACTCCTTATAGAGTCACTCCCTGTGCAGCCTCTGAAGCTCGCATTACTGAATCCAAGATACTTAGTGAAGCATACCTTAGATGTACAAGACTACATTTTATAACAAAGTAGATCTAATGCGCATCACAGTAACATGGCTATCAGAAGCCTACAGTCCCGTAACTGAGCAGGTAACACCCCCAGGCTACGTATTTTTCGGTAAACACGGACAGGATAGTCAAGGGGGAGGAGTGGCTATGATTTGTAAAAAAAAAAAAAAAAATTAGGGATATACGAGATGAAAATGGATTGTGAGGGATGAGACATACTTCACAAAAAGATCATTCCAAATCATAATCACAGCATTAATTTCTTGCCGCTATATAGGTCTGCTGGGGAATCGACAACATTCAATAAAGACCTCATTAACTTACTGATACCAATGCAGACACCAAACTCTGCAGTTTCGTACTAGGAGATCTGAATCTTTGGAGGGGGGACAAAAAAGATAAAAGCCATAGAATTAGAAACATTTTCGAAGAAAGAGAATATCACAGTCTATAACTCTGAGCCAACACACATTAAAGGCAACACCTTAGATTGGGTTGCTAGTGACAATATACCACTGACTGAGGTAATACCAGCCCCATGTGTGTGGTCCGACCATGCTTCCATCAGATGTCAAATCATGCTGCCTGCCCGTTAAAAACACCAACACAAAAAGTCTCAGAAGGTGCTGGGTAGAAACTATCGTAAATTTACAGCAAGAGACTTGGCAGAGTGTAAGCATGTGTGGTGAAAGCAATAAAGAAGCAGATCACCATGATCATCTTGCTGATATTTACAACAGAGAGATGAGCCACTTATTGGATAGGCTAGCACCCAATAAGCTGAGAAGTGCAAAGGATAAGCCTAACCATCATGAATGGTTTTCAACTGAGGTGGCCCAGCTGAAAGCAAAAAAGCGACAAGCAGAGCATACTTGGCAAAAACATCAAAGCTCCACTAATAAGATAGCATGGCAAGGCAAAGAAAAAGAATATAAAGAAAAAAAATCATTGAAGCTCAGCTTTATTATTACAACGACCTAATTAATAAAGCTGCAAACCAAAGAAAATAACTCTTTACCTGGGAAAAAGCCTGAGCACTGATGCAGAACATTAATCCCTCCAAGGAGTACAAGCACTCGGACAAACTTCTGTTCACAAAGAATAAGATTAGGTAGGAACTCGCCGGGTGGGAAACCGTCACAATCGAAAGAAATCTTAGAGGAGAACAAGTAGACTAGGTGAGAGGTTTATCCCTGGTCTAAGGACAGCTAATCAGGATATATCCTCCAGTGGTTTTAGTTTCAAAGAGATAACGGGGCAGGGAATCAAAGATATTCTCAAAAATATGCATCCAACTAATTGTCCAGGTAACCTACCCTCAAAAATCATTTTTGAACATTAGGACATTTTTCTCCCATTTCTTTGCAGATTTAGCGACGCTTACTTTAAGCATAGTACCATTCCACAACTTGTAAAAGATGCTGCAGTTACTACCTTGCTGAAAAAAACAAGGGCTAGATCCAATGGACACAACAAATCTGCGACCGATTACTAATACCCTGTTCCTTCGCAAACTAGTGGACAAAGTCACAGCTTCACAACATCAGACACACATGGAAGTGGCAGGAATATTTTATAGGAAGCAGTCAGCATTTAGATGTGCTGGAGCCAGGCCACGATCACCTACATGGCCCTCAAGGGCCTCTCCATCCCTCCAAAGACCCACTTGGAGTCAGACTTGGCACTTGTGGCACCAGACTCACTCACTCCCATAGGATAACATTGGGGATTGGCCTTGTAGTGCTTTGATGGGGACAAGATGGATGCCCCCACATATTGCGGTTCCCAGAACTTCATGTGCAGTCTAGTCTTTTGGGTGTGGTTCAGCCCACAGACACCTGGGATACCCAGAGACTATTTAAGCCACGCCCAGGCTGAGAAACATGCTTTGTGTTTTCTGCACCTGCAGCGTGACACTCACCGTGTTCAGATCGGTCTCCAGTAGGCCTGCATCTTTCTTGTGCGCTCAGCTCCTGCAAGAACAAGAACACTGTTAATAACAGCCTTCTTCGTGGCATCTTCGGCGGTGTCATTCCCATCCCGGCACGCCGCTTCCTAAGGAAAAGGGAAAAGAACAGAAAAAAGGCATTAGTAAGCATTCATCAGATCTTCGCTTATTTTTAAAGACTGTACAAGCTTCAAACACTTACCTGAATCCCAGCCGCTCTGGGGGAACACTGTCTCCGGAACTTCTCAACTTCTCATCCATCTGCAAGAGGGAAAAGACACTCCAGGTTAGCGTGGAAACATCTAGAGGCACCACATACCGCGCTTCCTCACCGCATTTCTTCTTCATTACCGGCATCCACGCTGAAAATGTCGCGGCACCTAAGACACAGAAAAAGAACTCAGTTCAATACAAATTCAAAAGGGTCGCATTGCGCATCGCGCTTTCACTCAGCTTCAGCACTACTCATCTCAGCGGCACGTCGCCATCCCCGGAGGCCGGCCATCATCTAAGGAAGCAAAGGAACGAAGTTCGAGAACTGTTCAAAAGACTCATTATACTTCCCTGTCGGACTCTTGCTAGTGAAGTAACTAGGCAGCAACGAGCCTGCATCAATCAACGCGCCCCTGCGCTGAAAGCAGGATGGCGAGCACACTATCCAAGAAAACAAAGTGAGCCGTGGATCAAAGCGAAGGGTAGGACCCTGGAGAAGAAGGGGGTTCAAGCACACAGACAATAGGGAGTTAAACTCTACCAATCCTGTGTTTTCAGGCCCAGTCTCCACTCCAGGGAAGGGTTTGAGGTCGTAAGAGGTCAGAACAGGCTGAGTGACGTCCCTGTGGATACCAGGTGAGCGTTACAATATATATGTATTATATCCAGCCATTGTGCCAAAAGTTGGAGAGATTAGGATTGTTTTTCTCCAACTATGCTGACGATTTTCAGCTCACAATGGAATGGAGTGGAAACTTTATAGAGGACCAGGGGAAGCTTAAAAACATACCAGGAAATTAAGAATTGGATGTCCACAAACTGGCTATGTTTGAATGCAGCTAAAAGCAAGCCAATAATTTATGGCCCGAGACATGCAAGGAAAAATCTGAGCCAGGCCTAGGAAAGCATCTTGATAGAAGAGAATCGGATAAAGTGAAACTGAAAGTTGTCGGATGACAAATCAAGAAGAAACTAACGAATCGAACAAACAAAGAAAACGAAGAAAGGAAGGACGAATAAACTGGAAAACTTAGAGACTCCTAAAACAAAACTTGCAAAATCATTGAGTTGATAAACGCAAAAAAAGAAAAAAAAAAGAATCAGATAATAGCATAATAGCAAGGTCAAGACTTTGGGCGTCTACAGGGAGGCAAAACTTAATGCGGATGCACATCTTCAACTGTGAGTGAAAAATAACTTATCTTAGAATTCTAAGATTGATTAGTCCAATGAATTCAAAGGAGAACTGTGCCAAGTTGGCGAGGGCTACTATTCTTTCACAGTTGGATTACTGTAACTCCCTTTTAGGGTTAGCGAACGAAAAGTCCATCCAAATTCCCCAAAAAACACAGAATGCAGCTGTACGAATTGTGTACCAACTACTACGAAAAGATCCAGTATCTGTAGCTAGAAAAGAGCTACACTGTTTATTTATTTCTAATGCGTACCAGACCCCGGGGGAATCAGGGTGCAGCAGTTGAAGCAAGTGCAAGGCTTAGGTTACAGAAATACAATATACAAGCAAGAATAAAACATATATAGGTTATAAGCAGGTGAGATACAAAATCAAATATGCAGCAAACATTTGTCAAGAAATATTTTGAGGGAATGTGTAGAAGCATTTCCAGGGTTAAGATAACAGCATTCAAACCTACAGATCCGTGGATTTGATCAAGTTGATGTAGTTGTGTCTGAATGTCAAGTAAGGTTGATCTTCTCTAAGGGGGTGTGGCAAGGAGTTCCAGAGATTGGCTGCTTTCACGGGAAAGCTACTACCAACAGCCTTAGTGAGTCTGAATCTGGGAATAGTAAGACAGTTGACGTTACCAAGTCGCATAGGTCTGGTGGATGTTCTTCTATGGAATCTATCCATGGGATAGCTAGGGGCAGCATTGTTTAATGCTTTGTGACTGAGGGATGCAGTTTTTAGAAGGATTTTATTATGAGTCGAGAGCCAGTTTTGGTGCCTAGTTGCTGAGATATGTGATCTTCTGGTCACCCCTAGTGTGGCTCTAAGGCGTTGTTTTGGAGGATTTGTATCCTCTGAATAATATCTTTATTAGCACCAATGTAGAGGGCATTACAATAACCTAGCCTAGAGAGTATTAATGCTCTGGCCAGGATCATGCAGTTATCATTTGACAAGAATGGTTTGCCAGACCTAATGAGTTTACAAGTGTAGGCAGTGGCGGAGGCCACTGATTTCACTTGTTTGTCGAAAGAGAGGGCATGGTCAAGGTAAAAGCCCAGGGTCTTTACCTCCTTAGCCACCTTAAGAAGGTTCCCGTCAATGTTGAATGATAAGTATTCCTGGCCTAATTTCTTAAGGTTGGCGTGGGTGCCAAGGATGATAAACTCGGTCTTGTCATCATTCAGGCAGACACTGGGGGTGGCCATCCATGCCTGGATGATGAGATACACACTATTCACCAGTGCCAAATCCTTGTCTTAGTCCCCAGAAAGTGGGAGGAGAATCAGAGTATCATCTGCATAGTTAGTATAGGTGATACCCAGAAGGTCCAGATCATCGAACAGGGGCTTGGTGAATATATTGTATAATGTGGGGGAGACACAAGAGCCCTGGGGGACAACACACGTGATAGGGATAGGGTCAGCCACTGCTGAGGGGGAGAAGACCCTCATGGTTCTGTCACTCAGGAATGATTCAATCCATCTAATGACCTCTGTAGAGAAGTGGGCCGCAAAATCCAGGTGGCCACATAAGACCTTGTGATCCATGAGGTTGAATGCGGCCGAGATGCCCAGCAGTAACAGGAGAGCAGTTTTGCCTTTGTCCCTTAGCTCATCAACCTGAGTTGATAGTCGATGAGGGCGGTTTCCATCCCATGTTGGGGATGGAAACCTGATGGTCTTGCTCCCAGGAGTTTATCGAGTTCCAAATATTTTTGATCCGAGCATAAGCAACCTTATCAAGTATTTTGAGCAGGAAGGGTACCGTCGTTATGGGACGCAATTGGTAGGAATGAATGGATCTAGGGTTTGCTTCTGTAACAGTGGGAGCACCAGGCTTGCTTTAGGTTAGTGGGGATGGTGGCAGATGAAAATGAGGCGTTGATGTGTTTGGAAATACTGAGTCTGGCTACTGGCTACCAGTGGCAGCGAGAGTTGCCTTTAAGATACTGACACTTGCTTGCAAGTGTATCTTGGGGATTGCCCCCTTGTATCTCAGAGATAGGCTGGTATTATGCCAACCTACGAGAAACTGTGATCCACAAAAGCATTCAGTTTGAAAGTTGACAGCGTAAAAAGAGCTCAGGGAAGAGGTTGTTCCTTCCCGGTTCTAGCAGCCAAGCATGGAATGCATTGCCTGAATCCATGTGAAAAGAAGATAGCCATACTGTTTTTAGAAAACCTCTGAGAAATAGGCTATTTGAGTAATGTTTTGGAATATTAGAATGTCTCCATACTCTTGTAGTGATCAGCGCCTGGACACCCTCAGACTTTGGCGCCATCAAAATGGTGCCACATATCATAACAAGTGGGGGGGGGGGGGGGAGTGGAGGGGGTAGGAAGAACTGGTGGGGGGGTGAGGAGGAGAAGGAACTGGTGGGGGGGAGGAGGAGAAGGAACTGGTGGGGGGGAGGAGGAGAAGGAACTGATGGGGGGAGGGAGGAGAAGGAACTGGTGGGGGGAGGGAGGAGAAGGAACTGGTGGGGGGAGGACGAAGAGGAACGGGTGGACGAGGATGAGAAAGAACTGGTGAAGATCTACTCAGCTGTAAACTAGCTCGAGTGGGATGCAGAGGAGACTGAAATAGACCCAGAGGTCTAAACTCTCCCCTCAGACAAGGTAGAATTCATCTTCACCTTTGCCTACTAAGATACAAAGGACCAAGTCTTGTACACAGATCTCCTAAAGGGAGCAGCTACAAGATTTAATATCCAAACAAGAACCCCAAGAGGAGACTGGCTTTATGGAGGACGTCTTCAAAGAAAGCAGGTCAGTCAGTCACCCCTATCAAATAGTTAATACCCTCCCGACAAGGAGAGTAAACCGATGTAATCCTTTGAAAGGAGGATTGCCACTTCCGCAGCCCATGAAGTCACAATCACTAACACCACTGCACTTATGGCAAGATACACCAGAAATCAATGGGATGAAATGGAACAGCTCACCAGTCAGGTCATGGAACTCACTGAAACAGAAATGCTCAAGATTATAGCTGAGGGAAAATACAGTAATTAAGAATACTTTAGGCGCCGCAGATGCGGCATGAAGAATCATTGCAGGATCTAGCAGAATGAAGAGGAATGAAGAGGAATGCGTGGCTCAGCGGCTCGGGTTCTAAAACAGAGATACAAGCAGATCTAATACAAACCACAGAGAAGAAACCCGTTTGGGCCAGCGGTAGAAGACGCACTAGAGCAGGCTATAAAGAAACAAGAGACTTTTAATGCAATTATCAGGGAGATCCTTCCAACAGAGGGAATCATTTGGAGGCAGGCTCCCCTTTTGAGCCAAGCCATACAGCCAAACCCAGGACAAACAAACATACAACAAAGATCACCCCCCACCCCCCCGAATTTCTAAAGCACCTACACTCATGGAACAAGTAGATACTTGACCGTGGGCCAAGCACGTGGCAGAGGGCAGGCCTCTATAGGCTCAGCCCCTGCCGCAAAATGACTGCCAAGTATTGGTTCCTCATTTGTGTGTGAGTGAATAACAAGGTTACTCACCACAGTGACTACCTTATTCCTAGTCCATAGTCCCCTTTCCTCCATACTTGTGGGACATTCCGTCCTCTGGGACGGGAGCACTTTTTTAAAAAAGCATCAAAAATGAAAACATGTTTGTCCTTCCCTTTTTACGCGGAGTACCGCACGCAGTCGTAACCCCGCCCTCCTGAGCTCCGCCCGCACATCGGCCTTCAGTCCTTTGCTATAACCAGGTCTGTGACCATTTAAGCAATAATAGAGGATACTTATTAGAGGGGACGGCGGGCGGGCGTATGGAGGAAAGAGGACTATGGACTAGGAATAAGGTAGTCAATACGATGAGTAACCGTTATACTCCTATGTCCTGTCCCCTTTCCTCCATACTTGTGGGAGATGCCAAAGCACTCCTCAGAGGTAATTCGGTTGGATGGCACGTCCTTACTGAAAAAGGTTTTTAAAGAACAGACTGGACATGAGCTCCAGGGCCGATGCTCAATTCGGTCAAACAGTAATGCCTACAAAAAGCTGATGGGGAAACCCACGTAGCTGCCTTGGCAATGGTTTCCCAGGGAACTTATTTTTGGAAGGCAACAGCAGTCGCTTTGCCACACACAAAATGGGCATGAACGCCCTTCGGAAGTTGAAGGCACAGAATGGTATACGCTTCCGAAATACAGGAGGCAATCCATCGGGAGATGATAGCCTTTGAAGCAAGTTTCCCTTTCACGTCTCAAAACGTAACAGAGTAGAGAGGAGCCCCTGAGTTCAGTTCTGTCCAGATAGAACTTCAGAGCTCGTCTGACATTCACATTGTGTAATTCTCTCGGCGTCTGAGGCCGGATTCGGAAAGAAGACCAGCAATAAGATCGATTGATTCAAATGAAAAATCAGTCACTACTTTAGGAAGGAAAGGAGGATGAGTGCGGACAAGGCTTGAAGCTCGCTTACTCGCCTTGCTGAAGTTCCTGAAATCAAAAAGGCAACCTTCCAAGAAAGTTATTTTAGATCTGTCGTAGCCATGGGCTCAAATGGTTTGTGGCATAAGGCGGTCAGGACCACATTTAAATCCCACTTTGGATGAGGATTGCGTACTAGTGGAAAAAGATGTAATAAACCTGCGAAAGGCCTTATGATGACTGGGTTTGCCAAAGAAAAGGAACAGGTGTCAGTGGACACGTAGGCGGCAATAGCAGACAAGTAAGTCCTACAAGACAAGACATGAATGCCTGAAGCTGCCAGATGAGAAATTAACGAAAGGACAGTGTCAATTGTGGCATGTGTCTGGAGTCCAGTTGCTTAGCTAAACACCAGTGACAAAAACTGAGCCACTTGCTCCTATACCGAGACCTCGTAGGAGGCTTTCTGGCTGCTTGGATAATGAGCATACTGTCCTCGGACAAGTTAAACTGCACTAAGGATTTGAATTCAGGCACCAGCCCGCCAAGCTGAAGGATTGTGGGAAGGGGTGCCACATCTGCTGATCGCACTGGTGAAACAGGTTGGGAAACAGCAGTCTGATCGGAGGACAAAATCAACAGATGCTTAAGTTCTGAAAACCAGAATCCGGCTGGCCACCAAGGAACTATGAACAGGAGAGTGCAATTCGACCAATGATCAGAGGAAGAGGCAGGAAGGTATATGCCCTCAAGTTGTGCCATGGGATCTCGAGAGCATCCCCTAGAGAGGAGGACCCGCGACCATTCCTGGATGCATAGAGAGGAAGTTTCCTGTTTGTCGCAGTCGCAACGAGGTCCACTTTTACAATGCCCCATTGGCGAAAGATGGTGGAGAGGACCTCTATGTTCAGTTCCCTCTCATAGCTGGCCGATGTTTGTTGGCTGAATAAATCTGCAGTTACATTGAATTTCCTCAAAATGTGTACCGCCAGTAGCCAAATGCTGTGCTGGATGGCCCATTCCCAAACCTGAATGGCAAGGTCCAAAAGAGGTGGTGACTTGGTACCACCCCGCTTGTTGATATAAAACATAGACACAGTCGTCCGTGCAGATGCGGACCACCCGGTTCGCAATGGATGGTTGGAAAGCTTTCAGCGCCAGAAAAACAGCCAGGAGTTCCAAATAATTTATATGAAACTGCCTGTCCTGCGGCATCCATAGGTCAAGAACCTGTAGATGATCCAGAGTCGCGTCCCACTCCAAAAGGGAGGAGTCTGTGGTAATCGTCACTTGTGGGCATGGCTCCTAAAAGGAGGCCCCCACTGTAAGATTGCTGGTCGAAGACCACCATGGAAGGTCATTCATGCAGGATGGGACTGGGATCATCTTAGAATCAGAGTCCGAAGCCTGACACCAAGAGCGCCGAAGAGCCAGCTGCGTACGCCTCATCTTGAGACGCGCAAGAGGAAGAGCAAGTACACATGAGGCCATGAGGCCCAAAAGCCTCTGGAACCACCAAGCCGCCATGTGCTCTGACAGGATAAAGAGCTGACACATAGCGAATAGATCCGCAATCCTGTTCGCCGTCAAATACACCCTGGAGTCGATCGTGTTCCAACGGAAACCAAGGAAGATCAGGTCTTGGGAGACTGTCATGGAAGATTTCTGCCAATTCACTGACAGCCCAAGATGGAACAGGAGCTGGAGGAGATACTGGAGATTGCTCAAAGCCGTCCAAGGACAAGAGCTGCGCAGGAAAGAATCGTCCAAGGGCAGATATACATGAACACCCTGTAGCCGAAGGAAAGCTGCGATGACTGACATCTTGGTAAAGACGTGTGGCGCCAAGCTGAGACCAAACGGGAGCCCACGGAAATGGAAGTGTTCCCCTCCCAGGGAGAACCACAGATACTTTCGATGAGGTCTCCATATCAGGATGTGTATATACGCGTCCTGAAGGTCCACTACACTGAGCCAATCACCCTTCCGAAGAGAGGACTTTATTTGGCAGGGTGCGATCATCTTGAATTTCTCTTGGGGGAAGAGAAAGGTTGAACTGGGAAAGGTCGAGGATGGTGCGCAGGCCAGCCTGGTTGGGTTTGGGCACCGTGAACAGTCGAGAGTAGAAGCCCTCCTATTGATCCCTCCCCCCACCCTCCCCGAGGGGAACAGATTCCACCACCCAGGGTCTAGAAGCTTCTGAACCTCGGCTCTGAGGAAGGGGTGTCCCGATCTGTTGGGAGGCTTGAAAGGGGGCTGGGGAGGGGGAGGGTGTGGGGGGGGGTGGGAGGGACAAGCGAAAGTGCGCCCAAGCGATGGACAAAACCCACCAGTCTTCGGTGATGGTCTGCCACACCTGCAGATGAGACGAGATTCGTCCTCCCACCCGAGTCTCGTGCGACCGACAAAAAATATAATTTTGCAATTTGTCGGCAGGGACACTACCTGCTCCTGGAGAGGAGACTGATGGGCGAGAGAAAAAACAACTTCATTGTTGTTTGATGGGTGCCACCAACCAGAGGTTCAGTTCTGTGAGCCAGGAGGTCCTGAAACCCTCTGAAGCCAGAGAAGGATCTAGACTGAGACCCCAACCTCTGTGTATAAGGGGCCTTAGGTGGGACCTTTGCCAGGACACCGACAAAGATTTGGCGGTTTGGGTGCTCGCATCAGTCTTTGTAAGTTCGTCATCTGTAGAGGAATGGAACAATTCATTGCCGTTGAAGGGAAGGTCCAGAAATGCATCTTGCACCTCCTTCGAAAACTTTGTTGCACGGAGTCACGCTTGGCTGGAAGTGTCAATTCCCACTATCACACCTCGAGCCAAGGTATTCTCCTGGAAGCTGCGGCGCACCATGTGATCTTGCGCCAACACCCTGGCATCTGACAAACTGTCCTTGAAGCAGTCTAGCCTATCCGTAGAAATGCACTCCTGGAAATCAGCCAACTCCTTCCACAGCTTCATATTAGCTGCCGCCAGGATCAACTCAGTATTTGCTTGGCGAAGCTGCAGTGTTGAGTTGGCAAAGACTTTCTTGCCCAAGGAGTCCAGTCTTCCTTGGAGAGAATCTGAGCCGCAGCCGTAGAGGTCACACAGGCCAGCTTGGATTGAAGCGTGGCTGCAGCTACCACCGTTGACGAAGGGAGCGGACAAGACGGCAAGACGATCTCCTCGGAGTTGTGAAGCCCGTAACGGGCGTCGATTCACTTATTGATATGTAGCCCGGTGTGGGGCTTAGCCCAGACCTTACAGGCCTCAGGTAAAAAGTCCTTTTGTAGGAACAGGCAGGTATGCTCTTGTGGTCACAAGGTGAATGCTCCTGAAAGCACCCCTTCCAGCGGAGCAGGGGCCTCAGGTACTGGAATGTCAAGGAGGGACATCATATCCAGAATCCGGTCATGGAATGCTCTGAGAGCGGGGCTGCTCATCGCTATCCTGATCCGCTTGAGGGTCATCCAGCGAATCGGGAGCAGACAGCTGGGCCGCCACAGGTTTTAAAGTGCTCTCCCGTTCTACCAGTGCGGAAGGTGGAGCTGGAGGTTTAGGGTAGATTTCCTTGAAAAGACCCTTAAAGTACTCTTTCATAGAGGTCAGAATTCATGAGCCTCTGAAATTTCCCAAAAAAATTCATCCTCTGAAGGTTTAGGCGCTAGGGTAGGCAGAGGTCTCTCATATGGGGCATACCCCCACAAATGCAATGAGGATGTTACCAATCGGGTCCGCATAGACGAGCGGAGCAGAAGTAGGCGGAAGTGAGATAGTATGTGACAGCAGCATCCGAGCACGCCAGTCATAAGAAGGACGGAAGAGATTTTTACATTCCACCCGAGATGAAAAAGGCTGCTTAGCCCCGACATTAAGATTACCAGCACCCGCCGTCGAGAACGAAGGTGTAAGGGAAGAATCCAAAATGGCCACCGTGGACCATGAGGGTTCGGCTGCCATTTTGTCGATGCCTAAGAGAACTGCGTCACATGTGCAGCTGAGGCAATCGTCTCCTCATGCTGGTCAGGGGACTTAATTAACATCTTAGCCTTGACACAAGGATCCTCGGCAGAGCCGGTACTGCGGGGGTCTCGGATGTTTACTTGACATCTTGGAGGTGGCCCCAACAATAGCCTCCAGGGGAGGAACCTCGGCAGAGCCGGTAAAAGGAGCTACGGTGCATGACCGCCCTCTTTGCCCCCTCGACAGAACCAGTATCACTGCAATGAGCGTGGGAAAGCTGAGGAATCACCCTTACAGGCAAGACCTTAGGAACAGGTCTCTCGGTTTTGTCGGTACAGACCTTAGCCTCAAAAAGGGGAACCTCGGGTTACGTCCTGGTATGTGTAGCTCCCCCGTGAAGGGCCTCAAGCTGTGGCTTGGCACAGAACGCTCCAGAAAAGGAGGCCTCGGGGTGTACCCCGGTCTCTTTATGGAAAACTCCAGAAACGCAGACCTCTGAGCGAACTCCGGTGTCCAAAGCCTCAGATGAACTGGGCTGACGTTTAGCACTCGACAGGTGAACCTCGGAACGTGTTCCGGTCTTGGCAGGTCCATCGTGGAAACCCTCCGAGAAAACTCTGGCACGCCCATTAGGCCAGCGAGGCACCTCAGGACAAATCCTGGTGATAGAGCTACTCGAGCCCCTCCCGGACCGAGAAGACCCCAGGAAGGAGTCCCCCGGCCAGGGCGCCCTAAAAAGAAAGGAACTTAACAGGCGCCTCTTCTTTTCGTCGATGAAAAGCTGAAGATGAGGTGGAGGAACACACTGAAAGACGTCCTCCCACCGAAGAAGACGGTGCTGGAGTGCCCGGATGGAGAGGGAACCGCAGTAGTAGCACGAATCCCAGCGGTGGTCCGGCCCAAGACGCTCCAAGCAGAGAGAATGGGGATCCACCCTAGCGAAGCGACGTTCGCATGAAGTAGCAAGAATCCCAGCGGTGGTCCGGCCCAAGACACTCCAAGCAGAGAGAATGGGGTTCCACCCTAGAGAAGCGACGTTCGCATGAAGAATAGGACGCAAACCCCAGAAGCTCCGGCATAGACGGAGGACTACGCGACAGCAGAACCGGAGCAGGAGAGGACAACGGGAACAAGAAAATCTCCCGTTGATGCAAGTGCGTCCAGCCCAGACCACGCAGAGATGAAGGGCGATACGCGGGGCGGAGCTCAGGAGGGCAGGGTTCACTGCCGCGTACAGTACCCTGCGTAAAAAGAGAAGGACAACATTTCTGATGGTTTTTAACAAAAGTGCTCCGGTCCCGTCCCAAAGGACGGAATGTCCCACAAGTATGGAGGAAAGGGGACGGGAGATAGGAGTATATATGTTTATTCGGATAAAACATTCATTAAACAGACAAGGGTAAAAAAAGGACATCTTCACAGTTGAGCCAGAATCCCCTTTCTCTGATACATCGCTCTTTTCTTAAAGGACAATGCACGACCTCTCACCGACTCGGAGAATCAAAGACCCAGGTAGTCAAATTCCTGAACTCTAGGCATTATAGCTCCATTGCAGACCATCGGGCACATCTTTACCAGCCTTTTCCTTCCTGCACACCACATTACCGCCGATTTTAAGGTGTTCAAGGAAATGGGCGCAAAAATGTTATGGGCTTAAAAGATGGACAACCCTATGTAAAATGTTTCACAAATAATGTTTAAACACCTTTAAAATCAAGCACTAGGAAGCGTCTATTTTGAGAAATGGACGAGTCTCCTGTGCTTGAGTTAATCCCTGCCCTCATGGCACTAATGAAACAAAATCCACCTGCTGTTAACTTATTACAGAGGGCAGCTTTTGCTTCATTAGCAAGACGCTCAGAAGTGCTTTTATGAAGGCAACCTTGTTGTATTTACGATTGCCGTGGTTAGAAAACCATGGAAATCATAAATACAACAACGTATTTATACATGCAGCTGCTTTCGTTTTGAGTCTCCCGGGGTCCGGGAGACTCAAAACGAAAGCTGCTGCAGTCATAAATACAATGTGATTGTATTTATGCATGCAGTGGTTTACTTTCTGAGTTTCCTGGGCTCCTCCGACCCGTGGGAAGACCGGTAAACTCAGAAAGAAAACCACTGCATGTATAAATACAATCGCGTTGTATTTAAGATTGCAGTGGTTGAAATATTAAAAAGGAAAAGCACTTAAAAGGAAAAGCCTTCCAGCCTGCATTCTCTGCTCTCCGTGTCTCACTAATTAAGCAAAAGCCGCTGCTAATAAAAGCTACCAGCAGGTGGCTTTTGTTTCATCAGTGCAGCGAGGGCAGGGATCAACTCAAAGCACAGGAGGCTCATCCATTTCACAAAATGAGCGCCTCCTAGTGCTTGATTTTAAAGGGGTTTAAACATTATTTGTGAAACATTTTACATAGGAACTTTAATTAAAAAGACATTTATTTTTTTGTATTATTGCCCTGTCTTTTAAGCCCATAAAACCTTTGAGCACACTATTCCTTTAATTTGCAGCCTCATGTTGTTCATGAAGGCCGCATAGGCATCAATCGAGATCTGCAGGGCTCTGGGGGTTTTGGCTATTAACACTGTCATTGGCATAAGCCAGAACCGGAAAGGCCCTACCCCCCCCCCCCCAAACAATTGGGTAATCCATCCAAGCATCCACCAGGGCTTTTAGAAGTCCATTAATATACAGGGTGAATAAAAAGGGGCCAGAACACAGCCCCGATGGACCCCCAACACAACATCAAAACAAGCAATGCATTCCCCTCCCTCCTGCCCCCTGGTCAACTTCACACACTTGCCCGGTTATCCTTAAGCAGTTCACATATTACGGTTAGAATCTTCTCTGGGCAACCCACGTACCCAAGCAAGGCCCATAGCTTCGATCTATCCACTTTATCAAAGGCCGTGCTCCGGTCCATGAATGCCAAATACACCGGCTCCCCCCTGCAGAACACAGAATCCGAGATTGTTAGGGAGAAATTGAACAGAGAATTGTTAAACAGGCCTTCTCTTCCGACTACTCCTATTAATTTCCAGTAATTGGGTTACGATCGCTGCAGGGGTTCGTCAGATCTGATTATTCATTCCCAAAGCCCCAGGCAAAAATCGTCTATTGTGGAGGAGCCTGTGTGATTTAATAAAGTCAAGTTGCAGGGACATCGGGGCACTACGCGACCATTCATGGATCACATCCCCCATTATATTAGCCAAGAACAGAATTGCAGACCCTTCACACAAACCAGAGTGTCCTTCAATACCCATTTCGGGATATTAGGAGTCAGGTCCTCAAGTGGATCAAATAGATCCACTGATCGCCCTACACCTATTCCAAGGTTGAAATCTCCACCCCG
Organism: Ambystoma mexicanum; assembly: GCF_040938575.1. Classification (NCBI taxonomy): domain Eukaryota; kingdom Metazoa; phylum Chordata; class Amphibia; order Caudata; family Ambystomatidae; genus Ambystoma; species Ambystoma mexicanum. Next base: position 947,553,621 of record NC_090925.1, on the reverse strand, counting down.
CACGAACCCAACGCCACTATACTTCTTGTTCCTTAATTGATCATCAATGAAGGCCTTGAGTTTTTCCAGCCTATTTACTTAACTTTTACAACAGCCCTCACAAAGCTTACGTATGGCTACACAGTCCCTCTGGGGAGGTGAGATTAACAATATCTGTAAATAATCCATCTTTGAGTCCCTCACCTTAACCCTACAATTCAACGAGGCCCTAATCAAGATAGCCATGCCCCCGTAACATCTACCTCTGCCATTCTTCTTGGATGGAATCCCATACGACAACCATCCAAAAGAGGCATCGCCAGGGCCCATGTTTCCTGAAGTATTAACTCTTGAGACTTCAAAAACTCCACAGTATCCACCTTCTCCAGTTTCCCTCCTTTCACCTTCTATATTCCATGATACCAGACCCGCCACTGAGAAGTAGCCCCGTCCCCGATTGGGCCCTGTTAAGACGGATTTCTGAACTCTGTCCTGGAGGCGCAGAGGTTCAGAAGGCAAACCTAATTACTTGGAACAGGGTAACCTCTGGACAAGCCAGACCAATCAGGGTAGCGATCGCGGCTGTCAAGACTAGATCTCAAGAGCGGTGAGGGTAACTGAAAGCCCGCAATGAGCACACAAAGCAAGGACACTTACAAACTACTCCAAACAGGTGTTATATTAAAAATATCTACACATTTATTCCAAGGCCTTTGCAACAATGACCGTAGCGAGAAATCACAATACAACTCTAGTAAACCAACACATACCAAACCAATACAATATATATACAAATACAAACGAGTCTAAAGCGTTAGATGCACGAAATGTGTAGTCCACCTAGAAGGGGAGGAAAGCAGGCAGTGCAAAATAATGATTAGACCCAGTCCGCCTTCAGAGGCACCCAACTAAAAGGAAGTCCAAGCCCTACGGGAGCCTTGTGCTCAAAAGTACCTGCACACGCTGGTGCCAACGGGCAAAAAGGGGAGTCTCTTCGAGGGAATCAGGCAGTTTAGTTTGGTGCACAAATGAAGAAGAACAGAGTTACGCGACTCAAGCGCAGCCTCCACTGTGGGAAGCAGAGCGCGCGTACGAAAGGTGTGCTGTTTGACACAGCGGGGAAAAGCTATGGGCTCCTGCAGAAAGGCGACCAGTTCCTAGCTATGCTACTCACCGGTCCCCGATGCAAGCAGACCCAGGCTTCTCCGCATCAGTTTCAGTGCTGGCAGGTTCAGGGGAGCAGGGGACGTCTCGTCGTCGTGTAGATTCTGCAGCAGCGAACCCGAAGTGAACCCGCACAGTTTGCTACCACAGCAGGGCAACGGAGCGGCTGAGTGTATCTCAGCCAAATGTACACTACTCACGAACCCGAAGTGAACCCGCACAGTTTGCTACCACAGCAGGGCAACGGAGCGGCTGTGTGTATCTCAGCCAAATGTACACTACTCACTTCAGACCTGGGAATGCCAATTGTACGAATCGTGTGAGAGTGACAAAGACTCGAAATACAACACAACCTGGCGGCGGTTACAGAGCAAGACTCCTGGGTAGGCTGGCCAGTCTGCTGGATGGCCCAGAGACACTTCTGAAGGCTTACGTGCAGGAGATGGTGAAGATGCCGAGAATAGCTGTCCCCGCTATTCCAAGGGTCGAAGTACAAGTACAGGCCTTCTGGTTCGATCTAAGGTAGAAAGGGTTTCACAAAGCGACAGCAGTGCAGAGGAGCAGTCCTTCAGCGGGTCATCAGCGATTCCTCGGTTCAGCCTTGTGGTTGCAGGATACTTGGCTCCTATATTCCTTTGTTTGTGAGAACTCAGGACATCGACATGGTAGTGGCGTTTCCAGCCCCCTCTTATCCACGGTTCCCTTTGCGCCAAAACGGAGGGGGACAATGGGAGATCCGCTCATCAAACACTCACACCATACGTGGACCTATCACGGACCACGGTGGTCCCAGGCATTCATACCACACTAGACTCTCTGGCTCCCAGGATGTGTATTGGGACCAGACATCCCAGCCCACATCCTGGAGGCACACACAAGGCCTGTAGAAGCCCGCGAAAGCATCTGTGTTCCGCAGGAAAGTACATGCCTAAATAAGGAAGGCCCCGGGTCGGCCCGACCTGGGGAAGGTGAAGGGGGCAAGACGGTCAGCGGACAGGACAAAAAGCCTTGTGGTCTGGCCATTTTGGGAGCCAGGCCACCATTTTGGGCTAAGCGTGAGAAACGCGCTTAAAACGCCAAAAGGAGCTCAAAAACACAAAAAACGATCGCTGCCACCATTCCCATCCGTGAGTCACTTGCACTGATCATTTACAATCCAAAAAGAGTATCTAGGGCCTGTAGAAGACTAGAGACCCAAGAGAGCAGTAACTTGGCTTACAGTGCCCTCTTGTGTCATGTTGCACAAAAGCTGCAACATGATAAAGAAACTACGGAAAACAGCGTTTCCCGGAACCGACTGTCTTAAGGGCATGTCAGTTTCCCCGTAAGAATGGAGCGAAAGCCCAGGAGGAGTGCAGCAGAAGGCTGCACTTCTCTGGCAAAGTCTAGATCATAGTGAAAACAACAGCAAAACGTTTAGGGGTTGCCACATGGAAGGAAAATTGCCCACAATTAAGAAATTTTTCCTAACAGGCCCTCCCCACTTTCAGGGTTCCGAAGCGAAGCGACCCCCCCGGCCCCCCTCCTGTCCCTCCTTGGCTATCCGATAATCAAAATAAATGGCTAAGGGTTGCGTCCATTAATCCATCTATCTTCAATATACAGTGGGTCAAACCAGTTGCAAGATGCCAATTACAGAGGGGTGGCCACCCTGTTCTATCAATGGAACAGGGACAGCTGCCGGGCTGTCCCCGTTCAATTGCTAGTCATAAGACTAGCCAGAGCACACATTGGAACGCCGCAATAAAACCCCCTTCTCGCCCTTCTTTCCCCAATTCTCCAGTGGACCACTCACGGTCAGCGTCCCTCACTGGGGACATGTAGAAAAAAATCCAATTAAACCATCCTACTGTGCAATCTATAACTGTGGTTTAAGGCTTCTAGTGAGGTTAGAACACTTGCTTGACACCAGGCTTTATTTTTTCTCGTTTTTGGAGAAACCCAATTCGAAGAGGAGGTTGATCGTTCTCTGAATGTTTGATCTGCAAATTACTGGGGTCTCCCCAGTGATGAGCCAGCCGTCCAGGTAAGGGTACACTGGGATTGCCTCCCTGCGTAGGTGTGCCGCCGCCACAGCCAGTACCTTTGTGAATACCCTTGGAGCTGAGGCTATACCGAAGGGCAGCACCTTGAACTGGTAGTGCTGACTGTCCACCTTGAAACGCAAGAATCTTCTGTGCGCTGGGAACATGGAAATATGAAAATAAGCATCTTTCATGTCCAATGTCGCCATGTAATCCCCTTTTTTAGGAGGGGGGGATTACCTCTTCGAGAGTAGTCATGCGAGGGGCTTGACATACTTGTTTTCAGGGTGTAAATCTAATACTGGGCGCATCGTCTGATTTTTTTGCACAAGGAAATAGGTTGAATAAATACCCTTGTTTACCTGGTTGCCCGGGACGAGTTCTATCGTGTCCTTTGCTAGAAGATTAACGATCTCCTCGAGGAGGATCTTCTGGTGGTCTGAGGAATGTATTTTTTGACGTGGAGGGTGGTTTCGGGGACGCTCGAGTAGTTCTATGCAGTATCCTGCAGACACTGTGGACAGCACCCATCTGTCTGATGTGATCCCTTCCCAAGCTTGGGTGAAGTTAATGCGTCCCCCTACTGGGGATGCGTGAGAAGGGACCCTGAACGCGGCGTCAATTTTTTGCGGGAGGCGTGTCGCCTCTGCTGGGGCTGCCTCTAGCCTTACCACGGCCCCTCTTGTATCCTCTGGTGTAACTCTGGGTAGACTGCTGGTTGTTACCCCATGATGTACCCTTCCCCTTTGAATAGTTGGAGCCTCTGAATTTTGGCCGCGTGGGCGAAGAATATTACTAAGGCCTTTTGATTATGGGGCTTGTTGGTCAACTGTCCCAGGGATTTCAGAGTCTCGTACTCATCTTTGGCATTCTTTAATGCGTCCTCTACCACTTAACCAAACAGTAGATTAGGCTCCACCGGCATGTCAATTAGGGATGCTTGTGTCTCGGGTTTAAACCGTGACGGTCTTAATGAAGCATGCCTCTTACTGACTGTGCTCTCTGCTATTAGCCTGCCGGCGTTATCTGCGGCATTAAAGGTTGCCTTAAGGATGCAATGGGACACGGCTCTCCCCTCCGACGCAACCTGGGCCAACTGGCCCTTTAAGGGTTCCGGTGCGGAGTCGATGAGATCAGCTACTTTCTCCCACTGGTGGCAGTTGTAACTCGCCAGCAGAGTGGTGGAGTTGGCAATCATTGCCTGGTAAGCGGAAGTGGAGGCTACCTTCCTTCCCAACCCGTAGATTTTCTTGCTCTCCTTGTCGGGGGAGCCTCAGATGATGAGAGGCGTTCCCGCCCTCTTCTGGGTATTAGTAACTACCAGGGAGTCCGGCTTCAGTTGCCCCCTTATGTAAAGCGGGTCTGATTGGGCTGCCATGAACAATTTTTCGACTCAAGGGTTTATTGCCCTGGTGATGTTAGGATTGAGAAGGGAAGGATCAATTCTCCGTTGAATGGACTTGAGAATTGGTATGGCCTGAGCAATGGGTTTCTTCTCCTCTACTAGTTCCTCAGCAAAGTCCCTCTCCTCCTGTGCCCCTTGAGTGTCTATGCAGAAGTGTTCTGCCGCTTTAGTCAAGACCTCATTTAGGAGGGGCTGGTTGTCGATTGGAGAGTCGGAGACATGAGGATCTTTGCCTACCGGGGAGTCTATTCTGTAGACTTCTGGGCCATCTTCCTCCTCCTCCTCTTGGTCCTCGTCATCCCCATAATAGTCCACCCCAGTTTGGTCGTCCAACATTACCAAGTCTGGATCCTCATCCTGTAGTGGATCCTCAATATACTGGGTGTAAGGCCGAATGTAAAAAGGGTCCGAAGACCGACCTTGCATTGGGGTCTAGAATAGAGGTTTCTTACCAGGGCGCTGCAGGTCCCTAGACCCTGAGGGAGTAGCCCCATCAGGGGTATAGGAAAGGAAGTGTTCTGGGTTCTTGGAGTAGAAGTCTGTTCGAGAGGACATTCTAGACATAACCCTGTCTATATCGTCACTGGTCCATTTCTTGGAGCTGGGAATGACCCTTTCTTGAGAGGGTTCCCCTTCTATGACTTGACGGGACCTATGGACTTGTGCAGGGGTCTTGGCTAGCTGTTTCTCAGAAGACTTAGCACTGTCTTTATTTAACTGTGGTGCAGTAGAGGGATAGGATGGTTTCTTCTGCCGTGTCCCCCCCATACCACTGAGTAGAAGAGGGTTTCCCTGGTGTTTTCACCCTCTCCGAGCTTTTCGACGCCTGGCATTGAGATTCGGGGGTAGTGTCCCTTTCCTTAGAGTGAGGGCATCGGGATTCGGAAGCAGCCGCCGAACCGTCTGCTGACGCCGACTCTTGGTGAGCGGCCTGGGGCTGGCGGTCGGCTTCATCCTCTAACGAGCCTACCTCCATAACTTTGGCGAGTGAGGCACTCTTGGCGCCTGTGGATGGTTGCCTGGTGTCGTGAGGCGATCTTGACCAAGAACGCCCAGAGGACACAGATTTGGTGGATTGCTCTTTTTGTGCCTCTTTCCGAGAACCCGACACGCGCGTCGAGTCTCGGTTGGATTTCGAGTGCTTAGGTGTGGAAGTGGTGTGGGCAGCGCTCGTGTCGCCGGGTGTTTTCCCCATAACTGCCCTGCAGGGTAGCCTTCCGAGGTCAGGGACTTGCGCTTGGGCGTCTTTCAACGCCTCGTTTCCCTCGCCGTCCGATAGTACGGTGTCGCTGCCATCACTGAAGGTGCCCTCTGCTTCCATGGCCTCGCCTTGCCAGGCGTGGTGGGCCCAACATTTGGTTGAGTGGTCCTTAAGTGTCTTAGCCTTGAACCGGCTACACGCTCTGCAGTTCGCCTCGGGGTGGTCCCTCTGCAAGCAGAGGTTACAGGTGGCGTGTTTGTCAACCCAAGAATACTTGCAAAGGGGTACCCTCCATACGCACCCTGTGGCAGCGGGCTAGTGTGTGTAAGAAAATATATACGAGTGTAGAGTAAGAAAATATATACGAGTGTAGAGTATGTTACCACCCCCCCACTCTCCCTACTTGCAGGACCGAGGCCAGCGGCCTTCCGAGGCCCAAAGTCCGTCATGCAGCCCTCGACAGTCGTTTCTTCTCCGGGTCGGCGTCGAACTTCGAACCTCAATGATTCGACGTGGGAGTGGAAGAAACGGGGAAATATTATTGATTTTAGCAAAATATGGCTGAAAGCCAGGGAACTCCGCGCCATGCTTCCGTCAAGTATGGCGGAAAAAAACAATCCGAGGGTCCTACACAGTGGACGTCACACTAGGGATAGTATTACTAGCACGCCCTGTGTCGACGCCCATTTTTGAAAAACAAACTGTAATCCTCTGCAGCTTCCACTAGATGTCGGCCTATGCACACCATGTGATCTAAGCAGATTCCAAAAACATATACATATATATATATATATATATATATAGCTCTAGGGTCAATACTTTGACACATTAAAATTTGTATTGGTCCAATGACTTGCCTTCTTCATTAGTGAGATTGTGGATTCAAATACATCCCTTGACAACCTTGGTACAACCACAATTGCCCACACCAACGGGGCTGCCACCGGTGGTAAATTTCAAATGGTCCGCTCCTGCAATTCCCCAAAATCCCTGGGATCCTTTCCTTCACCTATTTGCCCCAGAAAAACGGATTCCCTTACTCACTCCTTTTAGAAGACAACCCCCCCCCATGTTAAACTTTATAGAGCCAGCCTCTTCGCATTCTTCACCTACCAATTCCTCCAACCCATCTACCCTTCCCACAGCCTCCTTTTCCTGACCCTGCAACGCCGCCGACACAGGAACTTCCTTTTCCAAGTCCCTGAACCTGACTGACTAAACTAATTTCCTCAACTATTCTCTTCAATTCCCTTATAGAAGCATCCAAAATAGCAAGTGTATTCATTACCCCACATTCAAAGGATTGAAGCGATTTATAGATTATCAGAAAGTTTTTCTCCCGCTTCTCCTCTGAAGCAAGTTCCAAACCCATCTTAAGTGGTACATTCGCTCAATTTGTGAGGGGTTGATAAACGGGCTTGATCTTCTCGTCCAATAGGGCTTCCAACCAGGTCTCATCCTCCTCTTCCGTGGATTCCAAGCTCTGTACCTGCGCTCCCTGGGTTTCCAAACCTCCCCCAACGGAGCTCTTCGCAGGCTCATCCACAGCCTCCTCCCCTACTCTCATATGCCCATGTACTCCCATATCAGCCTGGGAGCTTTCCCACATAACTACGATAGAGTCTTCCTTATCCATATCTCTACTGTTATTGCCATTCGTTTTCCCCGCGCCATCCATACTGGCATTCCACCCAGGGTTTATATCATCCTCAGGGCGGCCCCTTATACCAGAAGCGGCATTACAAAAGGGCCTTTTATGTAACCTGAATACGATTTTTCAATTTTTCCTGCTATATTTTTTGAGTAAAGGTCCAGAGAAAGTTGCGTAAATGGCAGTGTAGTCTGAGATGTTTCCTGGGATTGTTTCAGTTTCATCATGCTTGTAGCCGCCTCCCTCATCCTGGGCTTTTCTTTTAGCCATATTTCGCCACCAACCAGCAAAAAATTATTTAAACCTTTATAAACGCACAATTGTCTTCTCACAGTTTTGCCAACAAACTATCAGATTAACCAGTAAAGCTGGTTCAAACCAGTTAAAGCCAGTTAAAAGCACCTAAAACCATTATAGTGTAATAAAAACATGGACCAGCAGAAGTAAATAACAAATGCAAATTCAAGACAAGATCTTTTTAAAACCAAAATGAAGAGAGGACCAAAAATCCAAAAGTTCAGAGGTTCAAAGAATACAGTTTTCCAGGCAGTCTTCTGCGCAGTTCTTCACAGTACAGGTCTCTACAAAGTTCCACATGTTCAAAACGGGTGGAGGTTTCCCATACGGAGGCAAGGACAACTTGTGGCCATAGACCAGGCGGCCAGGGAACGCCCAATAGCTTAAGGAGCAGCCTTAGTCTGTCTCGCGCCCCTACCTCCAAATAAAGCTAAAAGAGGTACTTGCTTGTGCTCATACGTAACCTAGCCATCAAAACAAGCTACTGAATCCAAGATAATTTAAAGGATCGTTATGTTAGTGCACCACACCTTCGCGCAGAAGCTATGAGCGTGCAGAATTGAACCAAGGACAAAAGTACAAAGTTCGATGAGTCTGGACCATATACACCAACCCCAGAAAGCATGGCAGATTAAACAGTCATGCAAAGTCCAGAGTCCTGCCAAAAAATAACCCTGTGGTTGCTCAAGCATAAAAACGTACCGACTGGTCTTTAGACACCACCCCACCGCTAACCACCAGTAACCACTTCTTCCCCCCCCCTTACTCTCCACGCCTCGCTCCGTGCAGTACTGGAGATTATAAACTGGTAAAATTACAAAACTGACATAAGTCTCCTCCTCCACAGAAATGGTAGCAACAGTAGATAAACTGCCACCAGTAACCACGTCTTCCTCTCCGCCACTTTAGGTAATCTGGGAGTACCTAATTCACAACAAGCTTTTTTCAAAACGCTTGACTACCATCTGTGGAAACAAAGTAGACTCATGGAACCTTTCCTGCATGGCATTGGTCTGCATCTTTAATCTCAGTGAAATGTATCTGCAAGAGCTAGGAAGTGACAAAATCCTCTCACCCACATCCACATCTCCCAACTAACTGCTCACTACTAAAATCTTGCATCCTTAAACCTACCACACACTTCTACAGACAACCTCGAATGTCTAGTGTATTTAACAGATTCAAACCCCATCCATCTTGTACAATAACCATGCTGTTCATTTTTGCACTCCACAATCAGGGGGCTGCCACTATGACTAACCTGCCCAGTCGGTACCAACCACGATTTTCATATCGATACACAGGTTAAAAAGGCACTTCCAACCTTCATCCTCAACACCAAAGGCTTCTGCATATGCCTCCCACTATCCGACTAACACTCTGCCCTCCTTTCTTACAGAGCATTGCACAGCAAGGCCAACATTATTGGCAGAAGGGCGCTATATAAGACTACATTACATAGGGGGGCAAAACCCTCTCATGCTTCCAAAATGTTTTATATATGTCCAATGGTGCTCTGGAGCAGAGTGACCTTTCAGAAAGGAAAACAAACGAGTGCTCAAACAGCTATTTGGAGTAGACAAAAAGAATGCAATTGCATGAGGCTAGAGCTCAAGGAGGAGGAAAGAGGACACCATGTGAAGACGTTGCGGGTGGTCTGGGGAACCAATAGTAGCTTGAATATTTTCAGCTTATCGGGGGAATCTCGCCGGATAAGCCGAAATAACACAAGACACGTTCAGAAAAAAAAAAATTGCATCACACAAACTAAAGAGTGATAAGGGGTAATGGGAGAGGGCCAGAGAGGAAGAAGAGAAAAAACAAAAAAAAATCAACTGGTAAATTAAGAGGGGGAGGTGTCCGGGGCGGGGTGGTGTCCGGGGCGTGGGGGTGGGAAGAAATCACATGGCGAGTGCTTGTGGGGACAGATGAATTTTTGATTTGAGCGATATCGGGGGTATATTGCGAGAATAGTGTGGGAAAATGTTTTTACACCTGCTGTGACACATCTAAGCAGAGCGTAAGGGGTATTTCTGCTACCGGCAATGGCAAAGATGGTTAGTGGGACCCAAAGAAACATATTGGTGCTACATGTACAGTGGCCATCGGCTAGTGGGCCCCAAGGAAACCTATTGGTGCAACATGTACAGTCAGCCATAGAGAGCCTGAAAAAAATATATAGTATAAAGAAACCTTGGAAATTCAGTGGAAAAACATCAGCTAAGACTGAGTGAAGGCAATCGGATTTAACTTGAAAAAACAGATAGCAACAGAACCTTTGAAAGTCAGTGAAAAAAAACCTTGTTTAAAAGAGTTAAAAGTGATCAGATTTAACTCAACGAGATTCAGCACTCGCATTTCAAGCAAGTACACCTGAACTTTGTGCCCCTTGATGTGCAGCGTATGCCCACAAAGATGGCATCACAGATTACATCACTGTTGGCATCACTAATGACATAATACATGCCTTCACTGATGATATCAACAATTCCATCATATATGACATAATTAATTATATAAGTTAAGATTTTTTTTTACCTCGATACACATTTTATAACATTAATAAAAGCAGGACTTGGAACAATACACTGATACAGAAAAACTATAGGATTTTGTGTGGAGCGTTATTCGTGGCCTGAGGCTTCTATTGCAGCAAGAGTGTGGATTCGCACGTCTGCTTCCTCCAGAACATGCTCACGTACTGACCGCTCAAAACACCTTTCAAAAGTACATAAATGGGGGCTCATTCCTAACTATTGCCCCAGATTGGTTATTCCCCCTTACTGATTCGAATTCTCACTGGATTCGCTTTTCTCTTGGGAAGCCTTAATCATGCTACCATTGAATTATTAGGGCAGCGCTAGCATTGGTTACTGCTTTGCCACTCTCTCATTAATGAGGGTTAGTGAGCTTTCAAAGGTTTCTACAACTTGCAGCACCATCTTGGTTTTCGTTTTATCGAAGGTATGAGGCTCTGCAGTGTTCCACAGTCTCTTCTGTCTGCCAGGGATCCTGCAACGTGAGAGACATTGGGATTCAGCACTCACGATCCTTTCCTTGCTTGTTCCCTCTCAGGTAAATGTCGGTCTTCTGTCAGGTGTCACAAACCAACTGTGTTTGCGAATAATAATCCTGTTTCCGGTCAGCGACTCTCCAGTTCTCGTAGCATGGCTGCTTACAGTGCAACCTGCTAGAACACGTTCACCATCACGGTCTCCCCATTTGGTCTGTAAATCAGGAGTTACTTGTCTCCGAGGGAAAAGCGGGCGGTATCCCTCATCCACCTTCTAGAAAGACACATTTGGTAGCAGATGAACCATCCCGCCCCTCTCGGCCCCTAAGCCCACGTTAGGATGGAGAGTTCCTAAAAAACTCACCACAAACCCCCTCCACAATTCAAAAATATATAAATATGCGGTTATGGCAAAATAATAAGGCTACATTTTGAGTGTATATCTATAAATACACATGTATGAAGAGTAAGTTGAAGAACCTTTGTTGGCCAAATCAAGATATTTGTATAGAACTTAAAGTAGCTTGGAATTGGGACTTTGTTAGCGGTTTTCTAATATAGGGTGCCTTGGGGAAGAGAGAATGGCTTAGAATAGGTGTTTTAAACTTTATTCACTGCGCCTTGAAGAAAGTCCCATTTGTGGTGGCCCATCTTGACCAGTATTTGTTTAGATCTGACGTTATTCAGTTGGAGAATATACCCTAGTTCCCAAAGGCATTTATCTAACTAGGTGTTTAACCAACCCCTTCCTGAAAGAGTTTAATAAAGAAGTCTTGAACCTTCTAAAGGTATGTGTCACAACAAACAATTAGAAAACATGAATTCTTGTATAGGGCATCACTGCTTCAGTAAAGCAGAGGACTGTGTCCAGCGCAGCAACTGTAATCATATGTTTCACAGCTGTCAAAGTAAGGAAAAAGGAATCTGTTCAGAATCACCTTTGGGTTTCAGAGCTACATTAGTAAATAAGAAAACTGAAGGTTACGAAAGAAGGACAGCAGAAACAAGAGATATATATTTTCTTTGATATACACACACACACACACACACACACACACATTACCTTGAGGATACTTTGGCACTGAGATAGGTCGCTGTTAGGGTGGCTGTTCACAAACAACTTCTTTAACAACTGAGGAATACCATTCCATTTTGCTCTTCGATCTCTTTCTTTTAACAGAGTCTCTGACATCTAAAGAAACATAATAAAATAATTATATTTTAAACAAAGAAAAATGAAATGGCACCCTAAAAAGTTGACATTTCTGAATAAGAAATCTTTTTCAAAGCGATTACAAGACCATAAAAACATAATGTACACATGAGCCACCATTTGCTAAATGCTTTAGAAGGGTAGCTATTTTTGTTGGCACAAAGATGCGGGAAGGACCACAAAGCACTGCAATTTGGAAGCAGCAGGGTATATAAAGGCACTACGTGGTCAGGAAGTTAGAGGGACTCCTCGCACATGTAATTGTAATGGGTTATTTGTAACGCGCTTAATATCCAGACCCGGGGATCGAACCTGTGTTGCTCAGCGTCGTCTTGGTTCCAAGGCAAGCGCGTTGCACCCAAGCTATCCTCCCGAGACAGGAGTAGATTAAGCAAGGCTTTCTAAGTGAGAGATTATATGGGACCAAATGAAGTGCAGATGTGCAAGCAGGAGATGGTACCCAGTTAATAAACTGTTACTTATACAAGGTCAAAGGAACCACAATCTAGCTAAGGTATTGTTTGCTATTGTAGTGTACAAGCTATATAAAGCGTCCGTTTTGTTTGCTCATGGGTACACATTCTGGTAAGGATATTCTTTCAGTTGTTTCTTTAATTTCCCCCCAAAAATATGAATCACATAGTGACATTTTTCTTTCAATAAGTTGATGCCATAACTCAGATCGCAACGCCCAGCTAAGACGTCAGCACCGCTCCTCCCCGAACTGAAATCCCTTTTGAAATATCTACCAGTGTTAGATAAGTACTGTTCGTTAATTGGGGTCACCATTTGGGCCTAAACTATACTTTATGAAGTAACAGGTGATCGATGCAGAACAGGAGGGGGCTAGGGGAGTATCCCTTATCTGTCCACCACAGCAACTGCACCAGTACCCCATATGCATCCCCTCCGGATGCCCCAGTGGAGGTTAACAAAAGTAAATTAGAAGTGGCGCTGGCAGCGGCGCAAATACAATTGACTAGATTACAGGCAGCACAGATTGAGGCATAGCAGGCAGCCCAGACTGAAGGGAAAACTGATAAACCAGCAGTGCAAAAATCAGATGAGTGGAAAGCAGGAGATGTTTTGTTCAGAATGGATAGCAAAGCCATAAAAACAAGGAAGGAAAAAGAGGGGATTAGGTGGTCAGTCTAGGGTATGACAATTTAAACTCCTGCTAAGGAGAGGAAGACGGGTGGAGTACAATTGATCGTATGAGGAGGCAGAGCAGGCGCCTGAGCAAACTCCCCGGGTGGAGAGTTTATAGGAGGGTAGGTTAAAGAGCAGGTTTGGCCGGATGGCAGCCGCAAGGAAAAAAGGTGGAAAAAGGGTTGATGAAAATAAGGCCAAGATGCAGATGCCCCTCATACGTAAGGGGTCAGGCAGGCCACACTATGTGCGCAGATGGATAAAAACAATTTGATAAAAGGTGCTCCCACCCCACACAGCAGGTGCAGGTAAGTTAATTTACGCATTTGAAAAGCAGACAGCCGGCATACCCCTGGCAGTCGTTGACGGAAAATGTTTATCGGTAGCTACTATTGGAGACCAGGCTGGGGACGTGTGGGTAAAAGCAGGATACCCAGGAGTGAATTTATTTAACAATGCACACGATGGAGCACCGTTTAACAAGATCCAGGCAAAGATATGTGACGTGCTGCGGAAAGCGTTCCCCGACATACCTGACCTTTAGTCGATAATGGAATGTAACATGGACAATGACCCCTCTCAGTTTATTCTTAAGGTCCAGGAAACGTGGAGAGCAGAGACAGGTAGCTTGTGGTACCAGACAATATGGTCTTTCTACTTTATCGTTAAAAAGGGTCTGCCCAAAGAAGTGAAGAAGGCAGTACACAAAATGGTGGCCATTGAGGCAAAGGGGTGGGCTGAAATACAGAGCATAATACACCATTGCAAGAGGATAAAGAAGCATGACAAGGAAATGACCAAGGAAGGCGGGAAGCAGCGGAAGTGTAACTAGTACAAAACACTAGCCAAAATCGATGTGGAGGCATCCGCATCGACGCCAGTGCAGACAGAGGCGTCAGGAAGTGCCAAAGATTTTGCAAACACTAGAATAGCTGCAGTATGGTCGGAAGGAGGGGGGGGGGGACAAGGACAGTGGGACGTGGGTCCACAATACCCCAGCCCATAATGGCAGCACAGAAGACAGCAGCCAGGAAGAGGTGGGTTTCAAGGAGCACTGGGGGGGATGGGAGGGAGGGGGCTTTGGGGGAATGGGACCCAGATGAGGGCAATAGGGTCTTCACAATATTGGAACTGTGAGAAGTGGGGGCATTCTTCAAGGGAGTGTAGGAGCAAACAAGGAATGGGGTACAATTACGGCCAGCCGAATTATGGTCCACCACCCCAGGGGCACCCACAAGGGCCAGCACCCAGAATTACTTCTATACCCTACGAGGTACACCAGGCCTACACACAGTTACCCCTGCAGATATCTGGTCCACCTGTGCAGCAGCAGTCAGTGCAACAATACACACACCCATTTCAACAGAAAGGTGGCACAAACCCTTTCAGCGGAACACCAAATGGTACAGTTGCAGCGCTGGTGGGGGGGGAACCCCCTTTACGTTCCCTGGAACAAATACATATCCCGACTAGGACAGCCTACATAACTCTTGCGTGTCCGGTCCTGTCAATGACCATTAACCCTGAAGAGGAACCCTTGGTGGGGGCAGAGATAGGAAACAAGCAATTCATCATCATGGTTGATTCAGGTGCTGCGTAATCATGCATCAGCGAGGTGGGGCTTCCCATTATCGGGCAAAACCCTTGACACAAGGCTCTCTAGGACTATGTAAATTGTTTCAAACACTAAAGATTTGGATGCAAAGGTGGGAAGGACTTCTCCTGTCAACTTGTTGGGCGGGGGACCTGCTCAGTAAATTGAACATAATCTCATTCACTGATCAAGGCATTGTTTGCGCCACGCCAGGAATGTGAGCAATGGTAATAATACATGCAATGGCAGGGGAGGTGGTGGTGATCTGGGGATCCCGTAGACCCAGACAAGTTCATCTATGGATTAACAGTGCTTGTGGAGGCGGTGCCACAAATTGCCAAGGGCTGTTAGAGAGTACCAACTGACTATCTTTTGCCCTGTAGTGAATTGGTGGCGGGCACAATCCTGTCCCTAGACCTGAAAGGGTTGTTGGTGTCGGTGAAGAGAGTGGTCATACTAGAGACAGACAAACATGGGTGTGAGTGGCGCACAGTGCTTTGTTTCGACCCCACTGTACCTTTTAAGGAGGTGACAGATGCAGAATTATTTTAAAACAATGATGGAGAAAATCTTTAGAAAATGTGCACCCCTGTGAGATCATCGCGCAGTACCGAAGAGTGTAGTGTCCCCTGATGGACTCGCCCCCCCTTCATTGAAGCAGACATTATGTATCCGAACAGTTGTGGACCACCAACCCACATGATGTTGGGCTTTTAAAGAAAGTAGTCCTAGTACAAATAACACTAAAATAAAAGCAGGGGAAGTGCTACCCCGGGTGAAACAGAACTCACTATCAAGAGAGGCAGAAGAGGGAATCCGAGACAATACAGGCACTCCTCAATCAAGGCCACATTTTTGTCCTTGAGGTCTTCCTCCGATAGAGAGTGTGCAATGTACTAAGGTCCGATAATGGCACACATTTTTTCAATTAGCTCTTTAAAGGAGATCACAGCACTACATGGCATCAAGTACCGGATGTGTTCAATTTATCACCCCCAGGCCAACAGTATTGGAGAGGATCAACGGGCTTCTCAATAGCAAGCAATCTAAGCTTTGCACTACGTTAAATAACTAGGTGCACTGCTTACCGTTGGTCCTCTTCTGTCTACGTACACAACCCATCAAGGACCACCATTTGTCACCCCATGAAGTGGTCACTGGTCATACATAAGTACGGTCATAACCCCCATCAGAAGAGCATCAGATGCCCATAGGGTGGCAGATGGGGAGCTGGTGCAAGTGGATCTAGGTCACCTGGCCTAAGCCCCGCCCACCTGGTGCCTTCCTGCGTGCCGCTCTTTTTCACCACTTAGCAAGCCACGGCCACCTGGTGTCTTCCTGCTTGCCGCTCCGTTTCCCTACTTAAGGAGCCCTCCAGCTTCTTTTCTTTTGCAGATGGGGATCAGGTGCAAGTGGATCTAGGTCACCTGGCCTAAGCCCCGCCCACCTGGTGCCTTCCTTCACCATCACCGTCTTGTGTCCAATGTTGGATTTGACTTTTATGGACTTCATTCATTCACGGTGCGTCACGCTTTCTCAACTCTCATGCTGGACTTCCTTTGCATCTTGTAATCATGGTGGCCCTGAATCATGCCGTTCCCATTTTCATCTTGTGTCCTGGCTTGCAACATTATGTGTTACTACTGACTTCTGCAATTGTATTCGCTCTCCACTCTTGCTTCTCCACTCTTTTTGACTGCTTACGCTCTCTGTTCTCTCCTCCTTTTCCCTTCTCCCTTCCCCCCCCCCCCCATCTCCTCCCCTTACTTTCTTCTATGCACTTACTCTATGAAAATTATACCTAATATGATAGCAACCTCGTCTGTTTCCTCCACCCTCCCATTGCTGTTTTTTTCCTCCCCATCACCCCTCCAGCACGCACTATATGAAATGTCGTCAGGCCTAGTATGATAGTTGCTGGTTTTGTTCCTCCCATCCCTTTCTGCAACCCTCTCCCTCACCTTTTGTTTTTCTCCGGCTCTACCAGAAATGTCATCAGGCCTAGTACGGTAGTCGCCTGTCTGTTTCCATTTCCTTCCCACTCTCCCCCTCCCTTCCTCATCTATGTCTTAGCACTTGCACTATCTGAAATGTCGTCAGGCCGAGTATGATAGTTAATTTCACATCCTTACTGTTCATGGCCTGTAAAAATGTGGTTGTATTTTCCCTTGTTCCCTCCCTTGCCTTGAAGCGCTTTGAAACACATTGTGTATAGGCGCTATATAAATAAACAATCATATCAGTCTTAGGTGACTAATTTAAAGAGTACCCGACAACCATAAGATGTGAAATTTAGAGTCTCCCGACAGATTGCCCCTCCCGACAAGAGTACACACTGAACACTACAAACACAACAGCAACACACTCGCCACCCACACACCCAACCAACCGCTGCTGCCAGGAGAACTCATTAACATAAGGAATTTTGTCAGAAAATTGAATAATCCCAGGTTCCATGGTCCTTATGTGGTAATATTCTCAACTCGCCTTGCTGTTAAAGTAAAGGGGCTTTGCTATTGGGCCCATTTATCCGATGTTCGCAGGGCGCCCCCAAACAATACATAATCACCTTCAGCGTCCCGGTACCTGCCTGCTTACCCAAGCACCAGTTCCATAGTTTTTGGCCCGTAGTGTATTTGAGAACATACACAGCTAGTTGAATATAACATTTTTCTTTTCTCCCAAACCCTCAATGGAACCAGCAAACATCAGATACATCTGTGTAGGTTAGAACAAATGTTGACTATCAAACTGTTCCTAGATGCTCATTCATATATGTGTGGCATGTATATTAGTGCAGGATTGACCATTTTAATGTTCCTTCTAGGAATTTATTGGGGAGCTTCTTTTATGTGGAGCTCATTTAAAAAGAGGGGGGGGGGGAGTGCATGCACAAACATAACAGTAAATATGTAAAATAGTGAGGAGTGTAATAACAATAGCAAATTAACAAGTACACCTGCAAATACAAGTAGGACTGTGAGCACAGTATTACAACATGTTTTCAACATTTGGTTTAAAAAAATATTTTTCATAACTTGTGATATTAGCAGTAGAAGCCTTGTGAGCAGAACTATAGGGTCCCAACTAGACGATACCTCCGACTCTGCCCTTAGCAACCTCTATCTCTCCATTACCAACAGCCTCAACATCCTTGCCCCAGTCATGAGGATCTGCCTGAAATCTGCCTGCAAGGGTAATGCCTGGTACGACTCCGAACTTGCAAGAGTAAAAACGTAAGTGCATGGCTGCTGAACAGACACTACAGACATTCCATCCGTGCTAAAAAAAAGAGCCCACATGAAGGCACAAGTGCTTAGTGCGTTCAACAGCACAACTAAACTCAAAATCTCCTCCCTTCCCTTCCCTTCCCTTCCTTCTCCTCTCCGGTCTCCCCTGAAGAAGTCACCAGAGTTTTCAATTCCATGACGGTCTCCTCCAAACAGGTTTCCCCATACTCATCCATAACCATCAAGGATAAGATTGCCTCTCGCTCCTGCTCTTGCTGATCTTTGCAATCACTCCTTTGCTACTGGTTCTTTTCTATCCTCCCTCAAGCACACCCTTGTGCGCCCCCACCCCTTTAAAAAAGAAAATCTCTGCATACCCTTCCTGCCCAGCCAACTACCGCCCCATTTCCATCACCCCCTACCTGGGGAAACTGCTTGAGAAGTTTGCCCTCCCCCAGCTCAACTCTCATACCGAACTTGTTGGCGGGCTTCACAACCACCAGTCTGGATTCCGAGCATCCAAGAGGCAGGCAAACTGCTCTTCTGAACACCTGTGAAGAACTGCTTGCATCCCTTGATTCCAACTCCCCTGCTGTCCTCCTCCTCCTCCTTGATCTCTCTTCTGCATATGACAGAGTGAACGATTCCATCCTTATAAAAAGGCTCTATGATCCCCTTGAGATCTCGGAGGGGGCACTGAACTGGCCCAGCTCCTTCCTAACTGATGGTTCCTCCAAAGTCATACTGGGTTCTTTCTCCTGCCGCATTTCCTCCTCCAACTGTGGCGTCCCCCAGGTTTCCATTCTTTAGCCCTGGATCTTTAACATATACTGTTCTCTGCTGACACGCCTCATTTCCTCCTTCTCCCCCAACTTCCAGTGCTACGCTGACTACAACTCTTCTTCAAGCTTCCTACTGACGCCCTTGCACCCTCCTTCAACCCAGACTGCAACTCTGCCGTTCCAGGCCTGGTGTACTGCTAATGATCTATGCCTCAATGCCAGCAAAACAGATTCTCCCTATTGGGACCCCTGCACCCTTCTTCCCTGCATTCTGGCCTTCTTCCAATGGCTCTCCCCCTGGCCCCTCCTCTGAAGCCAGGAATCTCAGCATCATCTTCGACTCCTCCCTCTCCTTCATCCCCCATATTCAGGACATTGTCAAGAAGTCCTATTTTCACAAAGGAATCCTACCTTTCCTCACCTTCCCCAGAGACTCAATGTTACCTGTGATTTGGTTCTCTCCAGGCTAGACTATTGCAATAGCCTTTTCCATAATCTTACTTCGTCCACTCTGCAACCCCTTTAGCTAACCCAGAATAGGGCAGCGAGACTTCTCCTTGGCCTCAAATCTCTCTCCCGCCCTACAAAGTCTTCACTGGCTCCCGGTCTCAGCACAGATTAAATTCAAATCCCCCTGTATCATCCACAAGGCTATCTGGGGCCCTGGACCACTATCTTCAACTGTTCCTGACCGAATACTCCCCTTCTAGACACCTACGGTCCTCTGTTACCAACTCCTTGCGTGTGAATCAGTTTGCAAAACAGAGAGCTGGTTGTCCTTCTGTGGAATAGCGCCCCCCCCCCCACCCCCACCATGCATCTGGAGCAGGACCTCAAGTTCCGGAAAAAAAAGCCTCAAGACCTTTCTCTTTACCTCTTCCTTCTCCCCCTCTCATCCCAGATAGTCACACAGTAGCGTGACTGATGTGCACATTACTTATGTATCCTTGGGGCCCTGACCCCCCCCCTACTCCCCACATCTTATCATCCCAGCCACTGTATATTTACTGCACTTGCTTAGGCTCACCCTCCCGACTGGAGGTTGCACTTACGTTTTCCCTTCTTAGCACTTCTCCATGAGCTTTACAGCACATATCCCTTACTCCTCTCCGTCTGCATTTGCACGTTCTGAACACTCACAAGACATAGTAGGTTTGTTTCACCTCCCTATAACTCTTGTGATTTGTTTGTATTTATTAATTAAATGTATTTACCTTTGCTGCAATCCATGGTGTACCTTCCCCTGTCACCATTCTGTTGCCCTATGGGTGCTTTGAAACAGTTTTGCTAATTGCATAAGCGCCTAACAAGTGACCAATAAATAAAATAGGCTTTGATACTATTGAAGATGTGCGACACCCTGAATTGACCAATAGTTGGTATATGGATAGGAGTGCGGTAGGGAAGGAAACTGCAAACGGTAGCTGCTGCGTGTCTTCACTAATCCACACGCGTCAGGAGCACCCAAGGTATTAGTACCACAGGAAGTACCAATCGGAGGCACAGTGCCTGGTTCATCTTGCGCTATATAGGGTTAAAGGCACCTTCCAGAACACAAAGTTTAACTAGAGCTCATCGATCACGATCCTCTGCAATGTAACGATAATCTGAGGGGCATTAAATGCCTGCAGCAACCATATCTGGTGATCCAACATCTTAAATACATAGATGGCAAGCAACCATACTCAGCTGCTTGGCAGAGCAGCTCCTGGCTCGAGTGGAAGCAACCTGTGCACAAATTTGGACAGCACACATGGCAAAACTAACATGGATTGCAGCAATGGAAAAACCAGTGAAGGTGCACTGAGAAGAAACATGTGAACTTTGTTTCCACATTGAAGGAACAATTTTTTTATCAGTTTCAACAAACGATGCAACAGGACCCTCCCGATTCCAGACCTTAAGAAGGGTACGGCACCTGTGATGGATTACTACTGGGTCTGTGGCCAACAAACAGTTGTACCTCCCACCATCATAGAGGGGCTACTGTTCGCTGGTCACTTACCACTATTAGCAATTCCAGAAGAACACTTGCAAAGGGGGGTGTGGGAGGGGGGGGTTGTAGGGCATCCCCAACCATTTCTCCTGCATTTGAAGAACATAACCCATTACCACCGCCAGAATTTCAGATCTTGCCCGGAAGAGGGCAATACAAGACGCTGCGGAGGAAGAAGAGCTCAAACTACCTATCGAGAGACTCAGCCGCACGGCTCACTGAAATCCCTGAGGAATATAGACCGATTGGCTCAGCAGAAACCTTTGCCTCCCTTCTGTTACCCGGCATGCAAGCAGTGGCCAATACAAAAACGGCTGCAAATTGTATGCTGGGAGTTGATCCAGTTGGCAAGTGACACAGAGCATAGGTTCAACGTCAGAAAAAAGGTCGAGCTGCACTCCTTCAGGGTGACAACTATTCAGAACTGTTACGTTCTCGATATACTGACGGCAATGGAATGAGGCGTGTACCAAAGATTTGGGGAATGCCTTGCGGAGAACAGGTCATTATATCACATAATTGCAGCCGTACCTGGTCTAGGAGTTTGTATGAAGAAAGAAGGAGGAAGACAAAGAAATGATTGGTTCACGTTAGACTCGATTGCGCCCCGTCCTGGTTGGGTGCCATTGAGAAGATGCTGGTACCCGTCATCGTGTTCATCTTGGTCATCTTTTGCACCTGCCAAATGGGCCTCCGGTGTTGTGCCAAAAGCAGTGCCTAGTACGCAATGATGATGGTTTCAAAAGTACCTCGCAATACAAAAGAGTGAAATACATACCGACCACACCATCCCTCGCATGCTTCCCATCCCCTATGGGGATGAAGTGGACAGTCTATCACACCATTATTGTCCCACCCCTCTGACCCTGAGAATTATGAAGAAGTATGGGTTAATCTGGCAGGCCATGGGGGTTGCATTCACATGACATGCATTCCTAAGGAACATACACAATCAGGGGAAAGCTTACAGTCTGTGTGTAGGGCCTGGATACCACACAAGGGAACCCCACCATATGAAGAGGCGGTCAGAAGGGAGAATGAGAGCATGCATTGGGGTGGGCGGAGTTTATTACTGTAGAAGTAACAAAAAGGGGGGAATGTTGGGAAGGGAGCAAATCCATCCCACCGCCGTAGATGCTTTGGTGTGAGGAGACTCCCACTGAGAGAACTGTAACACACCAGGAGGCAGAGGGGTACTCCAAAGGCCCCCACACAACTATAATATTGTCCTCAATTTAGACAGTGTGCGTATATAAAAAAAAAAATCAGACACCATTTTGCATATATGAAGTAGCCATAGGCGAAGCATGGGGCCTGCACGGCCATGCAGTATTTAGTATGTCATACACAGGACGCGAGCTTGGAGAGGAAATCAGAACAAAACCAAGAGCTGATGAGAGAGGCCCATGCTGCCAATTTTCACTTCTTGGTTATAAAATAGTCGCCACGAGACAGTCCTGGGCGCCTTGCTATATGTGTCATCACACACAAGCCAAACTAGGCCTCAGACCCCCACCCAGTCCACGGAGGTATAGCTCCTACAACTGCCTCAGTTTCAAGGCCCCTGAATTCCAAGATATCAGTTGACCACAGACCATAAACCATTCCACCATAAAAGATCTAAGAGCATGGATGTCCCACCTTTATTTCACACTGACATGATTTGTAATGCAAGGTACAGGGAGGGATAAATTATAGTTCAAATGTGAGGGTGGAAGCCTTGGAAGCCGAGAGTCGCGATTGGGCTGAGCGAAGGATGTGTGGGTCAGTGCAACCTTAAGGCTCCCCCTCAAGACTCCCCGTGTGCCAGTCTTTGAGCAAACAAGGAGGATTGTATAGTGATAGAGTATCACCATTTGCAAATGTAACCAAATGCTTCTTTGACCTTGGTCCCTGGAGACGATGAGCTCAGCAGACCCCACATAATGGAAGACGGACGGAGTGGGCTGGGACCAATGACCAATCAACCCCTATGGAGTAGGCCGACCAGGTATATGGTCGCACCAACCAGCCACACAGTTTGTCGCTGCATACAAATGACGCCGTGCCCCCTTTTAAGCTTCTGCTTGCACCCTTCTTGCTCAGAACAGCTGCCGCACCTATTTTTGTAATAATCAAAACATGTTATCCTTGCAAGAGTTTCTTGGGCCTTTTTCCCCCCCAAGCAGGTTGTATTTTTTCTGGCATGAGCATTTAGGGATGTGCCGTCAACAGCCATGTTCATATGGCACCACTTGCCACAAGAGTCAAAATTAGCTCCTGGCAGGTGTTGGGTTTTAAGCTAACCAGGCTTCCCCATCGCTATTACCAGGAGCTAAATAGCTTCCAGTTCCTGGCAATTTCAAACCCTACAATGGTTTATTTAAGCCCAGCCGAGTGCATGCAACCTCCACTCCTCCCCACACCCCTCCATGCCCAACTGCCTCCCGCTTGTTGGTCAAACTGCTTCTTCAGTGATCATAAAAATATATACACAAATTGGTGTGAAAAAAAAAATAGTTTGCTTCAAATTTTTCTTTTTATGCTTTTCTCTCTCAACACTGTGCATAAGAGGTAGAAAAATAAAATCTGACACTGCATACTGGGAAATAAAGTGAAAGTAGAAAAGCACACATGGTCATTGTGAGAGATGAGACATAGTACCAATATGGTACATCCTGGGATATGGAATGGATTTCCCATAGAAGCACCAAGATACTATGACCAGAAACAGTTCTGACAACTGTTTCAGAAAGTCATGCAACAGACAAACACTTGGATAATAGCTTTGAAATATTCTGAAATAGTGCAGTGCCTACCGTATAAAGGTATGTATCTAGGCAGCAGCTGCCCTTCCATAATTTCTGTAGGTGGCCTGTGAACACAAGTGTGCAGGGACTGCATCCCACGTCAATGACATTCTTCCTCCCCCCACTCTCTCTGAAGCCCTGCTGACTCTCCTAAACCATTGATGGTTTGGAGAAGAAAGCACATCCCCCATCACTCTAATTTGGGCAAACAAGAGATTGAGCTCTTGAGAAAGTTGGGTTGTAATCAAATTGTAATACAACAAGCAAATTAAAGCCTTTTGATTTTGAAGACCACAGACTAGGTCAATGAATGCCACAGACTACTGAATGACAGCTCCTTTTATTGCAAACTTGGTGATCCCTCACCAGATATCCTTTGAATCCAAGGTGGAAGGAGCCCTTTCGAACCTTTGGTTGAGTACACAGGAGGAAAAGATTCTTGTTAAGAAGGAGGGCCATGTTCTGGTATTTTACATCTTGCCAAAAATTCACAAGAATCTGACCCATCCACCAGGGAGAAAGATTGTCTCTGGTGGTTTATATACATCCTAGTGTCACCCAGATGGGGCACTACTATTGTCATTAATCTAATGGAGGGTAGTCGTTTTGATCCCGCCTCCCAAATCCTGATTTGTTTGTACATGGAGTCCCTCTACACTCATACCACAAAGAGCAACATGTTAAGTGATAGAAGTACTCAAAAGGTCGGACTGATGATCATTCGGTGCCCAATAGTTTCATTCTTTGGTCCACGGAATTGGCATCAACTACCATCTTCTTTTAGTTTCTAGACCAATTTTGTTCATACAAACTAAAGGGACAGCAATGGGTGCACCCAATCTGTACGTCAACATGTTTGAAATTACTGATCTATGATGTATCAAATCTATTTGCATCTCATAACACAAATGGCTAAGATATATAGATTTGATTGTGTGGTCTGGCTCTTTGATATATGGCAAGGAGTTTGTTAATTGGATTAATCAGCAGGACCGCCATTTGAAATGCACACACATGATGAATACAAAAGGAGGTGAACTTATTGGATATTACGATTTATTATGCCAACAGCAGACTACTGGTGAAGCCTTATCACAAGCGATAAACAAAAATGCTTTGTTACATCAGAGCCACAATGCGAGGCACATTAAGACCAACTTACCTTTTAGATTGAGGAGAAACAGCACTACTCGGAAGGCATACAAGGATGAAGCCCAATATGTTTCCGATAAAAATGATCCAACGAAGATATCCCAGATTGTTGGTGAAATATTCCTCTAAAAGAGCACCGACTAACAACCGGATGGCTCTCCTTGAAGGGTGTCAGCTCAAACCTTTGATTGAGGAAATTGTGATCGGTCGTTGCTCTGTATGCGGCTTGCTTTAGTGCATGTAAGTAACCAGGTTCCTGAGGACCTTAAGACTCTGCTGGGTTCTTATTTGGTCAGTTTCTCCGAAAGCGAAAGAGGCGCGAAAGCATGCACACATACCACATTGAGTATTTTGAACTGTATGCAGGATGCAACCAGTGCAGCTCTTTCCACAATTCAGAGACATGGAAGTTACGCGTCAAGCATTTTGGCGACGCAAATGGCATCATTTTGGAGAACTTGTAATTTTGGAGGCTAGTTTTATTTGCACCTCCCAGCAAGGCATTACAATAATCAATTTGTGGATTGATAATGGCAAGCGAAAGAGAGGTGCAGTTTTTTCTGAAAGAAACATTCTCATTTGCCTCAGTAATTTCAGATGAGAGTTTATTTTTAGAATATAACCCTTGGATGCTGTTTTAAAAATGTCCTCCTCCCAGAAGCATTCACTTTGTATGGAGCACCACTTGGGGCTTCCAGAAAGCCCCCAAGATTCAGGTGAAAAAGAATTCATTGTTTTAAAACTTCTCTTCATTGTTTTGATAACTTGAGACAATAACAAACCCAAAAAACTTGCCCCCCTCCCCGCCCCCCCACCAAACCTTGCCATAGCGCCCCCAGTCTCCCCCTCCCCCATCCTTTTCTCCTCTGGCGACTCAGACGTATAGGTCCAACAGTTTGAGTCTATGGGTTTGCCACTGCTCCCGGAAATCCCCCCTCCAAGTCCAAGGTCTCTCCCCATTCCGCTGCAAATTTCTCCAAGTTGCAGTTAACTGCAAACGTAGCCCACTCCAAAGATACCATCTCCCACATTTTCCTCAGCCAGTCCTGTTCCGTTGGGATCCTGGGGCTCTTCCACCTGGGCAATGAGAGCCATCACCGCTAGCAGGATGACAACTTTTGCCTTATATTGTCACCCCCCCCCCCCCCCCCAACTCTTGCCACCTTCCTAATAGGATCTCCCGAGGGTCCTGACTCGTGCCGTCCCCCAAACGTCTGGTCTAGCGGCCGAGAAGTAACTCTCCAGAAGGGTCTGATTTTAGGGCAATCCACCAAATGTGAGCCTCGTGCCTTCTTCACCACAACCCCTCCAGCATGTCCCGGATGTTGTGAGCCGGGGTATAATGCCATCCAAATGGATACTTGTACCAGGCATCCTGTAGCTGGGCAGCCCTGGCCACCTTCGGGATCAGTTTCCAAAGCCTCTCCCAGTCCGCCCAGTGCGCCCAGTCCTTTCCCGCCCCTAGCAGCCCCACCCATCTGGACATATACAGCCATTTAACAGTCGGGCTGGCACTCTCCAGTAGCATATAAAGATCCGAGATCAACCCTTTGGACCCCTCATGCGTCAGGAGGTATCGCTCGAACTCTGTCAGATCACGACTTGCCGCCCTCCGGACTTCTGTGGACATCACCCAATGTCTGAGCTGAAAATAGAAAATATCTGTGCCGTTCCCCCTCGCCCACCCCAAACTCCTGTTTGCATTCTTCAAAGGATTTCACATTCTGACCTCGAAACAAATCTCTAATGACCCTGCATCCCCTGCTCTCCCATCTCAGGAATACCTCTTTTCCATCCCCGGGGTGAAATCCCTGTTATTGAAAATGGGGGTGAACAGCGACGGAAAGGTAGTAATCCCCAATTTCTCCACCGCCTCGTCCAGATTTCAACCAACCTTTTGTTATGCTGCTCATATATAGATGTGCCGGTCTTAACCTGTGCGGGAGCCAGAGTACCTCTTCCAAATGATGCCAAACTACTGCTCTATTCATCCTAAGCCACTGTTTATTATATTCCGCTGAAAAACATTCCTGGATTACCCCGAGCTGCGCACCATCAATATCGGCGAAAGTTGGTAAGGCTAAGCCCCCCGTCCTCTTAGATGCTGCCAATAGCCGTTTGTCTGGGAGGGCAAGAAGCCGCGCTTGTCTCAAGTCCTTAACTGCCTTGTCCAATTCCTTAAAAAAGGGAGCTGGGACCGGCAGCGGAACTGCTTGAAATAGATAAAGCAGCCGTGGAAGGACCAACATTTTGAGCACCGAACCTCTTGCCCAGCACGATATCCTTAGGGAGCTCCACTTCCCGAGGTCTTTTTTAAACAACGCTAATTCACCCGTACCATCCCAACAGTTGAGGGGTGATCCTAATCCCCAGGTATCGTATTCCATCCAGACTCCACTTAATGGTGAGGATGCCCTTAAGACCCTTGCCTCATCGCCCTTCAGTGACATATTCAATACCTTGGATTTCTGCGAATTCTCCCGCAGACCAGAAATTTCCCCGAACTTAGACAGAAGTGCCATACACGCCTCTATGGACTCCCCTGGGCTCGTCAAAGTGAGCAGCATGTCATCAGCGAACGCCACGAAAAATAATGTCCAATGAACAGTCATCCATAAGACCTTGGGTCGCCAATGGTGTAGTAAGACTACTGCAGAATTAAATCAAATTAATATACTGTTGAAAAAATAGTCCATAGATTGCCATTCAACTGGCTAAATAAATAGACTTGCCAATTCTGCAATTAATGTCTTTTAATGTTAGAGGTTCATCTTAAAATGAGGAGGCAGAATTGATGCTAATTGACAATGCATTTCGGACCCAACCTTTGGTCCTTCTTCAGGGCGAATTCTGTCATTGATACTTAGGTTCAAGCAGAGATTCAAGGACGTAAGGTTTCTGCACCGCTTGACGATTTCCATCACTGTTTTGTTGTCCAGTTCAGTGATGTGACGCAAATACAAGCTATACAGGTGTTTCAGTTTGGTGAGGTGAATCACTCCATCAGATGTAACTGAGCATCCCATAAAGCCAACATACTGCAGCTCAGGACAGTGCTCAGCAAAAGCTTTCACTGAATGATCCGTCACCATCGGAATAGGAACGCTATTTTGATTACGCTATGTGCGAGTACACCAATCCAGCAACAGATTTCAACAGTGCCAAAACTTTTCTGAAAGCATGGGCAGTTAGATATTCAGGTTAACCAGTTACAACTGGTTTCTACTGGACCAACAGCATTAGACGCCAAAAAGATAGTGAGGAGCTGAGTGAGGCCGTGACCTTATGCTGATGCCCCCCCGAAAGGGATGCCCTGGATATGTTCAGCCTCCCGAATCGCCACAAGTAGGGGCTCCAAGTACAGAGCGTACAGCAGCGGCAAAAAGGGGCACCCCTGCTTTGTACCTCTACCAAGCCCAACGGGTTGTGACACCGCGCCATTCATGAGTTAGTGAGAGGTAGGGGCTCTATAATTCACCTGCACCATATTGATGAACCCTCCGCCTATACCCATTTTTTCCCCATGGCCGGAAACAGAAAGGACCACTCCACCTGGTCGAACGCCTTCTTAACGCTAGGAGAATCGCCGGGGTGGGGGTCTTCTGCATTTTCACAACCAAGTGAGCTACCCGCCTAATGTTATCAGCTGTTTGCCGCCCCCCTACGAACCCTGTCTGATCTTGATGGATCAGTGTAGGGAGATGCATCTCCAGACGCCTCGCCAAGATTTTGGTAAAGATTTTTGCACCCGAGTTTATAAGAGCGATGGGCCTATAGGAGGTGCAATCTTCCGGGTCCTTGCCTGCCTTATGTGCAAGTGTGAATTTGGCGTCCTCCATTGAAGGAGTAATGCAGCCCGTGGTGCCAAATGAGTTAAAGAGTTGAGCAAGGTGTGGGACCAAAAGGCGGAAAAGGTTTTGTAAAAAGAGATCGGGTAGCAGCCAGGGCCTTATGGCTGGGTAGTGACATAATGACAGCCCGCACCTCATCCTCTGTAATGGCTCATCCCAGATCCTCCGCGATATACCTAGAGAGAAGCAGTAGGGTCAAAGCACCCAAAAAGTCCTTCTGGTGCTGGGTGACCAGGGCCTGAGACGTGTACAGGGCCTCGTGAAATCTGGCTAGTCGCTCCCTAATCTCCTCAGTACGGGTTAGTCTCTCCCCCCCCTTCATTCCTCAGGGCCGAGATCGTATTTTGTTCCCCGCTACCCCTCAGTAGGCGCGCTAGGAGCGAGTCCGCCTTATTTGCCTTTGCGTAAAATTTCTGCCTGACCTTTAACATGGCTCTCTCTGCCCTTTCGGTCCTCAAGATCCCCAATTGTCTCTCTGCCAACCTGTACTCCCTATACACTTTCCTTATGGAAGCCTCCTTCAGTCTCCCCCTTGCAGCCTCCACCTCCCCTTCCAACTGGGTTTCCAAGAGCCTCAGTTATTTATTCCTCTCTGCCTTCAGTTCCCCTCTTAGAGTAGCCTTGAACACGTCCCACCTTGTGCTGATACTTGTATCCGTCCCATTATTTCTCTCGAAGAAAGCTTTAATGTTGTTGCTCATCTCCTCCCTGACCACTTGATCCCTCAGGAGTTCCCCTGGAAAATGCAAGCTCCAAACCCCTGGCCTTCGCCTACTCAACTGCATTTTCATCTGCACAACCTTATGATCGGCAATTCCCACAACGCTAATCTCCACTCACTCTACCCCTCCCACCAGACTCGCCGAAACCGAGATGTAATCAATTCTGGATTGGGTTCTATGCACATCTGAGAGAAACGTGTACCCCTCTTCCTCCCCCCCCCCTCACCGTCCTCCACACATCCCTCAAGCCTGCACCCTTAAACCGCTCCCTCAGCGGTGGGGAGACCAATGCCGCCCCCACTCTGCCAGCATGCTGTGTCCGATCCAACCGCTTAACTCAGGCCAGGTTCAGATCGCCCATCAGAATGATTTGCCCCCTCCAGCTTGCCCAGTCGCCCTCGCGAACTTATTCTGTCCTACATTTGGGTCGTAAACCGAGCTATGGTGTAAGTGGCACCCATGTGCTCCCCCCTTACCATGATGAAGCTCCCATTTTTGTCTCTCAGGATTTCTTGAACACTAAAGTCCATACCTCTCCCGAATGCCAGTGCCACCCCCCTTTCTTTGTGGTACCCGACACAAAAAAAAGAAATCTGTGGGAAACCCTTCAGGTGTAGGCAGCCCTGGTCTTTGCACAGCAAATGGGTCTCCTGCAGGGCCAAAACATCTGGCGCGTGTGTTCGGGTGAATTGTTTTAGTTTGGCCCGCTTAAGGGGGAATTTAACCCCCTCACGTTATGAGTCAGCCACCTGAAACCGAACTGACGTTATGCCCCACGCCCGCAAGCTGCCCTTCCGACCCCCTCCCCAACCCTCTCCTATTCCCCAAGACACCAAGGTATTCTCCCTGAATGCTGTGGCCCCCTCCTGTCCCTTTCCCCACCCCTCCCCTGCCCCCTCCTTGCCCAGAATCCCCAACTTTGGGCTATGCCGCACCCTGCCCACCTCCCCAAATCCCCTAATCCCCCCCCCCACTCCCCGAGACAGTCCTGTCCTTGCTTGTTCCAACATGTTTCTACCCCCCCCCCCCCCAGGCTCCTCAGGCAGCCCATGAGTCCACCACCCCCACATGCCACCCAGGCGTCCGACAGTTAGGTTACCCGTCCCCTGCCAAATTGCGACCTCCCTCCCCTCCGAGCTTTTAACGCCCCCGCAGGGCCTCACAACACCCCTTTCCTCTTGCCCTGCTCCCCCACAGTCGCCCATTCCCAGGGTCTACTCGTCTCCGTTTGACCACCACAGGATGCAGAGTCCCCTACGCTCCCCCCCCCCCCGTCTCATTCTCCAACTCCAAACTTATAATGCTGGCCGCCTCTTGGAGCATGGTCGCTCGCCTCTGAACCCCCTCCCACTCAAACATTAAGCCAAAAGGGAAAGTCCACTTGTTCTTGGACAGCTCCTTCAGTACTGGACCCATACCCCTTCTTTTGAGCAGTGTGCTCACAGCCAGGTCTTGGAACAATATTTCCTGCCCTTTATAGAGGACAGGCTCGCTTTGTCTAGCTGCCTTACTGTATCTGGCAAAGGCGACCATGACTTCCCGAGGTCTGGCGTTGGAACCACCTGGACCCCAGCCAACCATGTCCAGTGTTATCAAGCTCGGGTTCCCTTCGCCCAACAATTCTGCAAATATGCGTTGACACTCCTCCTTCAGGTATTGATCCGTCACTGCCTCTGGAAGCAAGTTAATCCGGATCTCGTGCAGATGCGACCCACGCCTCCTTGCTGGTGGCTGTGCATCACCTTACAGGGGGACGACACGGTGCAGCACCCCTGCCAGTGCGCCTCTCCGCTGTTGCGCTCACCAAGGCAGCCGCCCCATATCCCGATCGCGGCGGGGGGGTGGTGGAAACCGCCAGTGAACCAGGCCCGGGGTACGGAGCAGGCATCGGCACGTCCACTTGTTGCCGCCGGCCATCTTGGAATCCAGAGAATTCATTTTTTTAGAAGGCTATTGGGACTTCCGGGATCAGCTCCCTGTATATTCATAGGGAACTGGGAGTGGAACTTTAGGAGGACCAGTGGGCCATAGCTCCTATAACGTTTTGGATTAGGCTTCAGGCAATTGAGCATGCATCCGTAAAACACTATTTTTGTCAATAATCATTAGGGACAACTGGAGGAAAATCCTGTGGCTCTCCTACATTGATGGCGGATTGCCTAGGGGAAACAAAAGATTCATGGAATCTGCAACAAACTCAGATAGAGCGCATGCAGTGATCAGCCGGGTGGAGGACATCCAGCCCCATTTAATTTGGGGCTCTAATATAAGAGACCGCTGGCTGCTCACTCGTGTGAGATTCAATTGTTTGCAGCTGAAGGGAACCACAAATAAAATGGAGTTATTTAGATGAGGTAGGTTGCCCAGCATGTGGTGTTGCAAGAGAGGACATGATCCATCTTTTATTGTTCTGTCCTGCTTATACCAACATCAGACACTCTACCATACTGCTGGGGCTCAGGTTAGCTAACATCCATACCGATAGGCCGGCTGTTATTAAGGGGTCTTTTTTTTCATTTTGTTTTTTTAATGCAAGCTTCTGGGCTGTGGCCAGCGCCATGTGGCTCTTTGCTTCTGGAGTGGCTGGCTATCAATAAAAAAATAAAAATAAAAAAAAAATAAAATAAAAAACAAGGATTCCACAAGTCTAACACTTTCAGTAGTCGCCCTCAATAAGAAGGAATAGTAATACCAAATAATTTGTCTTTCTGGAATTCTATACAATAATTGCTAGACTCAAAGGTTTATTTCAGGCATACTTCAGGAGGTGAGTTAGTGATTTAGTCTGTTCTTAAACACCTCAACTCAGCCTTTCATCCTTCTGAGGTCGATAAATTAGTACCAACAGAGGTTGGGTAATATTGTATGTAGATTTGTTCCATATAAGGCGCTTAAGCGGAAGTGCCATATAACAACACATCATTATCATTTGGCCATGGACGTCTGCTTGCATTCACACTAATATTAATGATACATATGGTGATACATTCTTGTGTGAAATGTAGATCACATCATAGTTATATCGTAACCATATTTTTCGTAGTGTACTTGGGAACAACGCTATATGATGCCACTACTTTGTCAAGGGGTGAAAGGTTGCGTTACATCACTTCCCATGATATTACTTCGAGGTGAGGTCATAGGACATCACTTCCTGTGATGTCATCAGAGGTCAAGGGTTGAGCAATGCCACTTCCGCTACCCCTGGCATTTTGGTGAAATGAAGTCCCTGCTGTTATTTATCTTCGGACAGCAGATTCTGTCCTGACAGCGTGGCACTACTAGCATTTCTAAAAAGACCCATGCACAAAAGAAAGGGGCTGCTCATTCAACTGCATTGAAAAACTAGTCACCTTTTGAATAATGTGAAGGAATATTGCCTCTAATGCATTGGGAGTATTTTGTGGGTTCCCGTCTCTCCTTTTACTAATTATTTCCTGATGTTAAACACAATGAATAGTTATGCATGCACCTTATTGGCCTGAATTGGTATTGGTGTTTATGTTTTCTTGTATGTTAAGAGATTTTATCTATTTTTATAGAGACTTGTGTTTTGAGCAGTTATTCAATTTTTGGAAACTTGTTTTTACAGTAATTTAGGTCATCATGTATCGTGTTAATGTATGTGTTTGATGGATTATTTTGATCCGAATACACATGTTGACTGACTGAATCAACCTAAGCCTACACCCCAGTGAGGATTCCAAGTCAACTCCCAATGTTTTCACTTCATTGACAACTGGGCTCTCACAGTCCTCTATCAGAATGGTGGAGTTATCTGCCAAAAGCTTAGTCCTGGCTTGGTGGGAGCCAAATGCAAACAGCTCTGTCTTTTTGTTATTAAGGCACAGCCAGTCAGGTGTGGCCGGCCGGGGACCGATGAAGTAGAGAGACAGAGGGGCTTCCGCCATCACCATTAACATCCTTATGGTATCCAGGTAATAGTGCAGGCAACCTGCTCGGAGGGACAGATCCATGCAGTGGAAGGTAGACTGCACCGAGACCTGCCCTCCGTATCGAGCAGGACACAGTTTTGGCTGTAAAATGTGTCCTAAAATGAATGGCGTGGAAAGGACAGGTACTGCACCAAGATGGCAGTCCCCAATGCACGAGCCCTGATAGAGAGGGTCCAGAGAGGGGAAGGCAGCATCAGGCTAATCCTAACAGAAGGGCGCTTTGGGAGATGGCCTGGCACGGCATTGTTGGAGTGTCAGGCAGGGGAGCTGCCGACCTCTGGTACGCGGTGCGCCCCCACAGCAGAAAACGCGACAAGACTGGTGGGCACACAGATAGTGGGCCGGGACACCTGCCCTGGCTGGGGAATGCAGTGTTAAGTGAGAAGCGGAAGGAGAGGACCCCTCCGCTGTCAGACATCGAGAGGATGGGGCGGGATCCTCCTCTCTGGCACGGGTGTCCAGGTACAATCGGCTGCAATAGAAAGTGGGAGCTCCCTGCCTTGCGGGGAGAGAGAGGGAGGCAGACCCCACTCCCGCAAGCAGAGACTGAGCCAGAGCTGGGCCAGGCCTGTGAGCTCAGGAGGAGTCAGCCCAAGCCCTCCGCAGACAACAGGAGAGCGGTGCGGCTCCAGAGGAACACAAAGGAGCTGTTTGCAGTGAAGGCCAGGGGGACACCCGTCTTACAATCTTGGCACTACAGTGGCACAGGTGGGGGGGGGAGGCAGCCCCAGCCATATGAGGCATCAAGAGACCCCCAGGTCCCTTCTACATGAGGGACTCAGCAAGAAGGCAGAGAGGGCCTAAACACTGGGAGAGTGGGGGGGCCAGGGGCTGGCACCTTATCACAGAGACATTGCCCTGCGCACCAGGGGAAAAAAGTCAAGAACAGAGTGGAAGAAAACCACTGGGGAGGTCCACCTTGAACTGAGGGAACTCGAGCCAGGGCCTGGCAGAGCACCGAGCTGAGAGATCAGCGACCTGTCTAGTCTAGTGCTAGGAGCCGGTGGAGGGGGAGCGGGGGGGGAAAAGGCAACGGAGGAGACAGAGACCGCGACTACTTAGCCACTAGGAGGAGCCGGAAGTGGGAAGACGGGCGAGCATTGAGGGACCTACTGCACAGGCTCTCAGCCACCTTGAGGACCCTGCGGAGGACTGTCTATAGTACCACCAAGGCCAGACTTGAGCAGTCTCCTGACAAGCATCTGCATACAGTGAGGCGCAGGGGAGACCCCAACGGGGAAGCAGCAACTGTCCAACCAAGAGACCAGAACGCCCCAGTAAGCCAGACTAGGTAGCAAACCATGACAGGAGGGAAAAGCAAGCAGTCTAAGATGGACAAGTATACGGCCTCCAATTCAGCAGTTGTAACCCACATAGCTTTTGCCTCTGCCAACAGCAAGAGGCGCAACGGACGTCCTTGAAGGGGAGAGTTGCCAAAGTACTACAGGTAGTACAGAGCTCCCAGACCACCTTAGAATCCAAAATCGGGACCATAGTGGAAGAACTGAACCTAATCAGAGGAGATATGCAAAAATCGACAGAGCAGCATAAAAACAAACGATCTGAGGGTCACGGCGACAGAGGTAGAGGTACAGCCCCTCAAGAAGCAGGTGGCCACGCTACTACAGATGACCAAGGTCCTGGAGGCCCGAGCGAAGGACGCCGAAGGAGAAAAACCAGGATAGTGAGCATCCCCGAAACCGTGGAAGGGGGCTCCATGGAAAAACTTCTAGAAAAATGGCCGTAGCATCTGGGTGGGAGGGGCCTCTCGAATGGTTTGCGGTGGAGCACGCTCGCAGAGTCCCTGTGCAAAAACCAGTGCTCGGGGCAAGACCTAAGCCGGTCATGGCCATGATATTCAGTTAGCAGGACCGCAGTGTTCTTCTGCAGGCTGCCGAAAGGAGGGGCCCGATGGGATTCTCCAACTCATCTGCGATGGTATTCCTAGACTACACGAGGAAGGTCCAACAACATGTCAGAAGGTCCAAGACAGTCAGGTCGCAGGAGAAACAGTCACAGTGGCAGAATATGAATCCCTCCAACTGCATGAGGCAGGTGGTCAACTGGGAGGAGGGCTCAACCGGCGCCCAGGGCAGCAATACCCCGCAGATGAAGAAGACCATACAGGCACCAGACTCTTATGGTTATCGTGGGACCAAAACCTGAAGATGTTGGAACTGCTACAGCATGAATCAGGGCGGTGGGGCTAAGGGGGAGCCTGCAATCATGGGCAGTCTACTCGTGAATCGGATGCACCGTAGCGACCCATTGCCTATAGAACTGGGAGTGGATACACGGCCCTGGTATGAGCATGGAGTCTGCCATCCCACTTCTGGGGAGGCGGGCCAATGCACAGTGCCCACATTCCAGGGATTTTAACCTGGAGGACTGCGAGCTGTCCAGGTTGTTTGTTTTTGGGTAGTTCGGGGGACAGGGCTGTTGAGAGGGCAGAGGGGGTAGGAGGCATGTGGTGGCGGGAGGGGAGCGGGGGTAAGCATCTAACTTGGGGACCAGCCAAGGTGTGCAAGGACAAGTTGGCTGCAAAAGCGAAGGGTTGCGGAGGAGGAACCTGAACGGGAGGCATGGGTTCACTGATGATTCTCACCTGGAATGAGAGACGGTTTGGGGGAGGGGGCCCCACTCCCCCCGAATTAAACACAGGGAAGTTACAGGATTTTTGAAGCGATGGGGGGGTGCAGGTTGCCATGCTCCAAGAGACCCAGGAAGGCAGGAATCTCATCCTGCTGGGGTTATTAGATGAAGGGAGACTATGCCTGACCAATTCATATGCGCCAAACCTCGATAATGCCACCTTCCCGGGGTAGTTGACAGGATTCAGGGGATGGGGAGGGGCAGGCACAGGTAGCAGATATGGGGAGGGGACTTTAAATTGCGTACTCCAAACACATTTATACAGGTTGGGCCCCAAAGAACCTAATAAACTGATGGCCTCCAGATCGTTGGTCAACATGCTATCGAAGCTTGACATGGCCGATCTCTAGTGCGAGATGCTGTAACGCTCACCCGATTCCCACGGAGGCGCAGGTCTGGCTTCGAGTGCTGGTGCTTCTTCAATGGTGAAGCGCAGGACACTGAAGATGGACAGGAAGGGCCCCTCTACTCTGGCTTCTCTGGCTCGCAGGAATATTCCCCTGTGCGTGAAAAGGGAGTATTACCTACTGACTGAGTTATGTTCAAGCCTCCCACTCTCTTCCAACCCTCCACGATACCCTTCCACGATTCCCCGTGAAGTCTCACCTTAGGGTCAGGAAGGATGAGCTCTCCATCCTGCTTCTGATGCAGGGGCGCGTTGAAACCCAGTTACTTCACTGGATTGAGGATTGATGGGAGTTCAGGTAAGCTTGACTATTCAGGTAAGGCGCTGTAAAAGTTCTGCTGCAAGTTCAAAAGTCCAAGCTTAATAATAATGTTCATTGTCTTGTTGCAGCAAGCGCTAATGCTTATGTCTTTTTCCCCATAGGGGCCGGGGTCCGGAAAATGCCTGGAAGCGGCAAGACCCGAAATTAAATGGGAATGACCCAACAGGTAAGCCCTAGAAGGAAACTGAGCTTTTCCTATTCCTTTCCTTCTCTCACCTTGTTCTTGTCTTTTTCTCTCTAGGCTCTGGGAAGTGGCTGTGGATCCGGATGATCGCTGCTGAAGATGGAGGCGTCCAGGATAGGTGAGTGAAATGCAGCGCTGCAGCGATCGTAGCGAAATGCTTTTAAAAGTGATGTCTTCCTTTTCAGGATCGTCGGTGTGATGTCTCCGTGGTGCTGATTTAGCAGGTAAGGTCTTTTGTCTCCCTTTGCAGGTGACCCTGGATACTGACACGCGTGGCTGAGATCCAGATGCAGGAGTTGACACGGTGAGCGTCCAGCTGCGAGGAGCAGAACAACGCGAAGCGCGAGTTGCTGATCGGGTGTGGTTTAAATAGCTTTGGAAGAAGTTCCAAGTGTGTATCCTTCCACCGATCAGGTATGTATACTTCCCCGACCACACCCGGGTGGAAAGTAGTCCCACAGGTAAAGTAGTTCCATTCAGGCCTCAAGAGGGCCTGGATGTAGCAGCATGGTCTGCATCAGGTAAGTGCACATTAAAACACTTGAACACATGTCTAGCTTTATGAGCCTGGCGCCTAAGGCGCCAGGACAGGGGTTCAACATGAGCCTGGCGCCTAAGGCGCCAGGACTGCGTCCAAAGGGCCCCAGCTTGGGCCCGCTGGCACTCCCCTGGGGGAAAATGATGCCTGCCTCTGGGGTTGCTGGATTGGACCTGGCTCCTTGGAGGTAGGCATCATGACAGTTGCGTGGAGAGGGGTATTCTATTCCCACCCACATGTAACATATACCCCGGCTCTATTACATATTCTTGGGGAGGGAGCAGTTTGCCCAGTTATGGGGCATGGGATATATGGGAAGGGCTATCTCGGATCATGCCCCCCCCAAACCTCCTAAAGTCCACCATGGTTTGGGGGAGAGGAGCGGGACGTCCCCTACCTTGCAGCTATGGTCCGAAGCGCCAACCGATGGGGCATACGCAGAAGAGCTAAGGCGCGCCTTTGAGGATTATTTCGAGGTGAACGAAAATTCAGTCCGTGACTATGGGGTGATATAGGAGGCATTTAAGGTAGTAATGAGGGGCAAATGTATAGCTGCCACCCATGGGGTTCGCTCAGCATTCCTGTCCCCTTTAAAGAAATTGGAATTGAGGGGAAAAATGGCAAAGGGATCGTCATGTGGGGCGGAGCTCCTCTGGGGGGAGGGTGCACAGGCAGCAGGCACAAGAGCAGCTAGGCAAACACGATTACACGCACCACCTGATGAGAATTCACTGGGAGGGAGACCAGGCACGCCGGCTTTTGGCTTGGCTCCTCAGGTGAGACCTGCCCCAGAGGTTAATTACCCAGCAGAAAGAGGAGGCGGAGGCCTTGGCAACTACACAGGAAGACATTAATGCAGTGTTTCAGAGATATAATGAACAACTTTACACAGGCAGGAGACAGGGACATACAAAAGACATGGAGGAGGTGCTAGACCAGGCCTCATGACAGCAACTGAGCGAGGAAGCAATTGCTACACTAGACTCACTGGGGAGTGGGAAGACGCCTGGAGGTGGCGGACTGTCAGCCAAATTTTACAAGGCATATGCAGACTTACTAGTCCGTCTCCGACAACTCTATGGAGTGGCCCTTCCAGAAAGGGAGCCTCCGGATATCTATGCGGCAAGCGATTATCATCGTACTGCTCAAACCAGAGTAGGACCCGCACTGCAGTAGCTCATACCGGACCCTTTTGTTGTTAAAACAAAATATTAGGTACGGTGTTGTCAGCCAGTCTCATCCAGAGGGTCGCCCCTGATCCATCACAACCAATGCAGCTTTTTACGGCGTAGAAACAAGACCATCAATCTCAGGAGACTACAGTACGTCATAGAAAACGTTTAGGGGTTGGCAAAGGATATGGGGGTGGTCTCTTTGGATGCGGTTAAGGCATTCGACTGTTAATTGGGAGCAGCTTTTCCAAGTCCTAGAACGAAATGAGAAGGGGCCAAATATGCTAAAATGGGTCTGCATCCTACACTAAGAACCTATGGTACAAGCAAAGACAGGAAGGGTGGTCTCGCAAAGTTGGCAACTGGGGAGGGGAACGCGGCAGGGCTGCCCGCTATAGGCCATTTTACTTGACATATCTTTGGAGTCTATGGCACACATTTTCTGGGGGCAGTTTCA
Source organism: Ambystoma mexicanum (assembly GCF_040938575.1). Taxonomy (NCBI): domain Eukaryota; kingdom Metazoa; phylum Chordata; class Amphibia; order Caudata; family Ambystomatidae; genus Ambystoma; species Ambystoma mexicanum. The sequence continues at coordinate 947,514,722 of NC_090925.1, read as the reverse complement.
TGACGCAGGAATTAGAGTAGGTGGTCAGCAACACATCATCTTATACGCTGATGATGTCTTGTTCTATGTGAATAGCCCTTACATAGGAGGTTTTGCAGACTAAGGAGGTTTTCAAGTGAACATTGAAAAGAAAAAAAAAGAAAAAAGAAAAAAGAAAACAAAGCCCATTGGTGTTCCTGCTAGGTTCTTTGCAGGGCAAGGCAATACACAATCTACCGGAGGCCGGCTACGCTGGGAGGACGAATCCTTCTGTTATTTGGGTGTCCAGATTAATCACTCCACAGCAGATACCTTCCAGTATAATGTTGGCAGCGCACTTACGAAGATAGATGATAGGATTGCCCTCTGGAATAGATTGCCCCTGTCCCTAAGGGGCAAACAGCGATCTGTAAGATGCCGATACTCCCCAGACTGCTTTAGCGGTTTGCGAATACCACCCACATGGTAAGGGGACAGTTCTTCTAACATTCGTGACAGTAAAATTGCAGACCTACTATGGGGAGGGAAAAACGACAGAGGGCGTTGCTAGACACACCATAGAGATTTTGATCTATATTTCTTGGCAGCCCAGTTGCAGCACGCTACCAGATGGAAGGGCGGGGACTGGAGAGAGCTGTTGGGGGGAACACAAGGGGCATTATATGGGATGGAAATTCTATTGGGGGTGGGGGGAGCAGAGCGGCAGAAGCAGAGTTCAGTGGTGAGGGAGGCATGGAAAAGGGGCCACACTAGGCTATGACTAGGAGACGGCTACAGTCCTGAGATACCTTTATGGGCAGATGCCAATAAGGGACATGTGGGGGGTTCGGCGGGGGGGGCTTGAAGTGGGGTGCCGGGTACTGGGCGACCTCTTTGGAGCCAGGGAAGTTAATGCCATTTGATACATGGGCCAAGAATTTTCGGATGCCCAGGGCACAGTTCTTAAACTATGCCAGGCTAACCAATGCGCTTGCAGGCAAATGGGACAATGCCCGACAAGCCACCAACTACACCGATCTTAGACGCTCTTCTTGCGATTGGGGATGCCAGGTGGACCGCTTCGAGCATATGCATGGCATTACAAGACAAAAAAGGGCCCGGACGCAGCTTAAAGCACAAAGTAAGTGGGAGAAGGATTTGGGGATAACATTTGAGGAGACAGAGTGGGAGAAAATGTGAAGGCACACTAGGAAGGTGTCCAGAAATGCGCCCTTTAAATTGATCCAGTGTAATTTTCTGCACAGAGTCCATTTAACCCCACAGAAACTACATATGATGCGCCCAGATCACCCACACCATTGTCCCAGATGTAAACAGGACTCAGCCAGCTTCTGGCACATGATGCCTGCTAATAGCCTATTGGGAGAGGTGGTGGCAAGGATTAACGCCTTAGTGGGAGGTCAGCTAGATTGTTCCCCCAAAATGTGCCTACTGGGTGTGGTACCTGGAGGGGGGGGGGGGGGGGGGAGGGGTTGGTTGGAACCAACCCAAAAGAAAAAGATGGTAGCCTTTTTGCTACTGCTGGCAGAATGGAGGCTGGCAATAGCTTGGAAGAGTGCGAGGGGTCCTGTGGTAGAACAGTGGATGGCTTATGTGTGGCAATGGGTAGCCGCAGAGCAGCGTATAGTGCGGGACATAGGGGGGAGAGACAGGAGTGAGGAAAAGTGAGTTGCGTGGAGCATGCTTCTGAATGACTTACAAACCCCCTCCACCAATGATCTGCCCCCCTGAAGCATGGGACAAAGCAGGACACTAGGGTGGAGGAGAGGCAATCTAGCAACTCACTGCCTGCCGAGACGCGCAATGGGGGGACAAGGGACAGGCGTAATCAGGGGTGTGACTTAGGTGACATTTAGCTGGGAGTGCAGTGGAGGGGGACGTGGCCGAGGAGAGGAGGGATTGGGGAGGGATTATTGCGTTACTTGCTCCGCTAACAAGTAAGGCTGGGGTCCACAATGTGGCTCCAACCCAGAGGAAACGGAAAAACAGACAAGAGAAGGGACCCAGTGGACAATTGGCAAGAACTGGGCTGGGGTGTGGTGGGATGGGAGAGTTGGGGGTGGGGGTTTGTTCATGTTACATCTTTTGTGAAAATCAATTAACAGATTTAACAAAACAACAAAAAAAAAAAAATTAATGCACAGCCAGTTGCTTGACATCCATTGTGGTACGATACCATATGATATTTGTAAATTATTTAATGCTGCCACATATGTCCCATCAAGCTCACATATTAACTGGATATTATCAGTCTAATTCGAGAAAATTCACACCCCTATCAACCAAACTGTCACAAAGTGGTTTGATGTAAATGTTCAACACCACCAGTGACAAACTTGCACTCTGTCGAACCCCATGGTAGAGCATGCACAACCCCATCGGACAGCTGACCTTCTGTTGCTCAGGAAAGATAGTATCCAAGAGATGGCGTTCTCTGAACAATGTATGACCTGGCATAGATAGACTAGTGTAAAACGGGCATGGTATCAAGACATAAACAAACTCAAAGATGTTAGTTTTCAAAAACTTTATTTACCAAGGTTCCTGGGTCGCTGTAATACCTAACTGGCCCCAACACTAAAGAGATGGTTCCCTTAAAGGGACATCAAGGTCTGAGAGCCCAAAGTAAAAATCTGTCTGTGTCTAAACCCATGCTTACCCTCACTCTTTGACAAAATGGGTTAGGAAGTTTCTTAAAAAGGAAAATATAGTTGTCAACAGAAAATAGGAAACCAAGGTTGGTTTCAGGTGGTCTTCTCAACAGATGTAGGTTGGTCAGTTTCACAAAAAGGAGTTCAATGAAAAAGGGCTGTTCATAAGACTTCTCCACAGTTCTTGCAGTAGTCTCAAACACTCAGTTCCTTGGGATTCCCTTCCCCAAGCATTAACTCTTCCAAGTTCAAAATATAACCAAAAGAAATAGCCACAGTTCCTCTTAAAGCTTGGGGAAGGGGAAACTCGACAAGCTTGACCTCTTAGCATCTCAGGGATCTCTTCCCCCAAGTTTAGGCCCCTTTTAGTTTTAAACACAAGTTCAGATTAAGCCTCTCAGGCTTACGAGGATGTACCCTTCTGCTATATACAGCTCTTCGGATGTACCTTTCTTTCCTATACACTCTATACTTCATTACTTGCTCCTGTTATTTCTTCTCTTGGAATCACTAATCACTTCTATGCCAACGACACAACTTTTCCTATCATTTTCATCTTTTAAACCTGAAATTCACCACACTCACTTCTTGTCTCTCTGCCATTAAATCTTGGATGGCATTGCACTTTCTTACCCTGAACGCCAGGAAAACCGCGGTTCTATTCTTCCCTGCAAATTCATTTTCTCCACCACAGTCTTTTCCACCCTCTACTCTTTCTATTTTTCCCACTACGCGAAACCTTGGTCTTTTTAAGTATTCTAATTTTTCTTTTACCCATCTTATTTCTCTCACATCCCGTTCCTGTCTCTTCCATCTGTATAATAGTCGCAAACTTTGCTCTTTTCTTACCTTCAATGCAACTAACTGCTTATTTCTTAATTTACTCTCGACTTGTCTATTCTGTTACGCTCTTTGGTCGACTAGCTGCTTTGAAATCTATATACCATTCCTCTGTTCACTTACTCCATCTTCTCTACTACTGTGATCCTATTTCAGCATCTCTTGGATGTTTACCTTTTCATTCCCAACTTAAATTTAATTTTCTCTATCTAATCTTTACATCTCTCTATGAGCTAGCTCCAGACTAGATTGCTGTTCTCCTGTCCTTCTGTACTCCTTCTCGCTCTCTTCGTTCTTGTCTTTTTAAGTTGACTGTTCCCCCGTCCACCCTGCGCCCAGTCTCGCTTTCGTTCCTTCCAGCTTCTTGCTCCTCTTCATTGGAACATTCTTCCTCAATCAATCCCTGTATTCTCTTTTTCGAGTCTCCTTGAAAAATCATCTTCTCCATTGTCCATTGTTTGCTTTCAATCATGAATGTCTTTATATTTCAATATTTTTGTACTGTTTTTAACTTTGTGCAGCGCTTTGGACAAAAGCGCTATATAAGCTTTAATTAAAATACTTTTCTTATTTATTTCTTGCGCATTCTGGCTCTTATATTTCCTTTCACTTTTCTGCTCCTTAGCGCTTTACAAGCTCGCTCGCTTTTCCGCCCTGTACCGATTTACCAACTGTCTTTCTCCCGCTCCGCTCCAGTCAACTGCACGCTCCAGAGTTTCTCTCTCATGGACATGAAACTCACAGGGCAGCGTTGCTTTGACAACCGGTCCCTCTGGATACACAGGGTTGAGGTCAGTGTCTCAACACCTGCCCCTCAAACACCCTCGGGACAGGCACAAGTTCCAAGGGAACAAGCACTTTTCCGCCCGCCAACGACAGGACTCAGGATGCCTCGATCTAGCTCCTCAGAGACGCAGCTCCCTAGCCACGCTGCATGCCTTTACAGCGCCTCCGCACGCCATTCTCCTCCAGGCTTCAGGTCCTGCTGCCCTCTGCTCCTTGGCCCCTCTGGACCAGACAACGTGCCCAGCTCACTCATTCTTTGGAAAAAAGACTACACCTTTTATAGTTGTGAAAATATCCAAGTGGAGACAGGTGCGAGTGATAATTAGTAAATGCCCGACTCTGCCCGACTATACAGGGGACAGTTTGAAGTTGTTCCCTCACATTGCCATGTTCCTATCCGAAATCTTCCCTACTCCCATTTGCCTCTTCATCATCTCCGTATTGGTTGGAAATGGGGAGGGGAGGTGTGTAATGGGTTTGGAATTGAGGGAGAAAGTTTTGGGGTTTAACAGGATTAGAGATTAGATTGAGTTCCTGTTACTTTATTAAGGAAGTCAGTATTGATTGTATGAAAATCCCCTAATCTTGGCTTTACTTAAGGGCATGTTCGATGGATGGAGCTTTTTTTTTGTCTCCGTCGGTCCTTCTGGCAGCGCTGGGATTCATGTGTCCGTCTCCTCGTTTGTTAATCTGCATAGTCATATTGCCGCGGGGAGGGCCATTTTTTTTATCTATTTGTGATCTTCTACTAATCTGCTTTTCCCGCAATCTCGTTCTGGCCCTTTCAGGGTTTTTTTCCATTTCTTTCATCGCCTGGTTCAAGTTTTTCTGCCTCAGAGTTTCAGAAGGCCAATTTACTTTTTAGTTTTGACTTTTGCCTTTGTCCTCTTTTGGTTTCGGGAGGCTCTGCCAGCTCTCTTCCTTCCCCTCCCACCCCCCCCACCCCCAAGTGTACCTCTGGTTTGTCCGTTTTGTCAGAGCTTTGTATATTCCTTTTCATACTGATTTTTTGTTTTTCACTTGAATCTGTCAGAGATTGATCTGATAGATGTTGACTCAGATTCATCAGCTCCTTGTTTGAGGAAATCGTTTGTAGTTGTTGGGGATGAAATGTCATTATTTTCCAAAGTGCCTGGTTTTTTCTTTTGTTGTACCTTGGCATGACACGCCGGGGTTTGTTGTTCTTTTTGACTTGCCGGACGTGTGAAAAACGTAAAGATTGCTTCTGCAGTTTGAGTGCCAGGTTTATGTGACCTCGGCGAAGTTATTTTCTTTCCAGTGGTTTTAGCCGTTTTCCGTCACTTTGGTGACCCACACTGGGGCTCTGTCCTGTTTTCAGGTCTGCTTAAATTCTCTTTGCTGTCGGTTTGTCCTGACTGGAGCTCCGTGTTCGTTGGTCCACTTTTTCCCTCATGTACTGTTTTGCTTGTTGTTAAATCGATCGTTATGATGGTTTGTGTACCTATCGTGTTTCCAGCCGTCCCCTGCTCTTGGTCTTGTGGAGTCTCTTGGGGTTTTTTGGGGGAAGTAGGTCCAGGTTGGGTTCAGGCATTTGTGTTTTTCTTGATTCTAACGCCATAATGTAAGCTTCTAAAATAACCTTACTATGGATCATTGCTTGTAAAGTCGTGTGATCCTTGAGGGAGCCTGCTACAGATTCAGAGTGTTTCATGACAGGCGCTAACGCTATAGTCACGGATAACATAATCGAGAGTAAATCGATCTTTTTATTGGAAGGGTCCACTGGACTTGACAGTTGTTGCTGCAGTGAATGGCTGTCTCCTTGTAGGTGAGTCAGTTGTAGTTGTTGTCAGGTTTGACTGTTGACTTTTTGCCAGCCTAATTATTTCAGGTGAGCTCCTTCGATATTCTATTCCTATCCGGAGAAGACGACTGGCTTTCAAATCCCCACGTACTTTGATGATGGTGGTGGGGCTGCCTCAAATTCTGAGCCTGCAGTTTTTTTGCCTTGTTAGACATGGTTTGTAAAACTTCTGGGTTTGTCTCCTCCATCATCGTGCGCGACAGCAGTGCGGTCTCAGACAAGGAGATTGTCTTAGGCGCCATCATATGAGCAGGACTTTTAGATGTTTCATGTCCTCCTGGCATTTCTTCCTGGTTTCCTTGTAGAGATGGGGTAGTTTCTCCCTCTGGTGACAGTTTACTCCGGTTCTTTGAAGAAGATCTCCCCCTATTCTGACCAAGTTGAGTGTCCGTCGTGGGGCGGATATTTCTATCTATGTTGTCTATGATGTCACCCCTCTTTGGTAAAGTTCCCTTATCATTTTGTTGTAAGGGTGGGTTATTTCCCTTTGATGTCGTTGCAACAGACTTCTCCCGCTCTTCTTCCTCATTTTTGTCGGTCTGCTTGTTCGGGATAAGATTTAGATCAGGCTGGTTTTTTGGCGACTTTGAGAGGGGTAACTGTTGCCAGACACTCTTCTGAGGTTGAAGTTTCCATAGGCTTCGGCGAGTTGGTAGCATTGTGATCCAGCCGTCGTCTTTTGGAGAATGGTAAACATTCTCGAATGGCTTTGAGGATTTCCGTGTCAGATAACTCCATTTGGTGATGTCTGTTTACGGGTCTTACACTAGCTCGTTCCATAAAGTAGTTTGTTATGGGATTTTTTTGCTGCTGACCTCTCATGTTTTTTTTTTCTTGTTTTTCTTTCACCAGGGCTGTGGTAAGGTTCATGTGCTGCGCTATTCTGGCATGTTCAATAATAGTGTTATTGGTTCGCACATTTTTCCTGGTGCATCTCAAGGATTTCTTTACTTTTGTATCTCTCGTGTCCTGGAATCTTGATCTTTTCTTTATGTTTGTCACGTGAGTGACCGGCCCCCCAGCTTCAATGAACTCCTGCTATGAACTCCTGCTCTCTGTTGTTAGCAGGAACTCCCCACTCCGTCTGTATGGATTAACGCCTCCACCCAAATTTGGGCGGGCGTTTGGGGAGGAGGTGGTGTGGCCAGGTCTTCTGTGGTGGCCAGGGCCCGCCCAACGCTTCCCGTTGTTTGCTTCTCCAGAGTTACATGGGTCACTCTCTCCCCGCTTTCCTCAGTCCTTTCCGTCCCCAGCCCCTCTCCTGTAACCCACACGGGTGGGAACCCTCCTCGGAGAGCCGCCCATGTGTGGCACGGACGCACCGTGCAGGGAGAGATCGGGTCGGGATCCAAGGCAGGAACTCGCTGCAGTGGTCTCCCAGTTCGCTCCCCCCCCCAGGCCCTCCCCTGTTTCCCACACGTGCAGGGGCCCTCCTCCGAGAGCCGCCAGATGCGGCACGCAACACACGGGCGCGCCGTGCAAGGGGGGGGGGGGGGGGGAGACCAGGTCGGGAACCAAAGGCAAATACGGAACATTTTGCAGTTGTTTCTTCGTCGACGTAAGTGATTGATGCTGTTTTTTTTTGCTCAGTTTCCTCTGTTGTTTCCTCTGCTGTCACTGGCGGATTCTGAGTGCCCCTCGCAGCTGTTGGGTCCGCCTCGTTTGGGGTCTCATTTGGGGTCTCAGCGTGTAGCTCATGCTCTTTCATTCTTTTGGGAGTTTCTGAGGACTCTGTGGAAGTGTTTACACGCTGTTTCAAGCTCGGCTTCGAGCTCCTTAGGCATCGGTCTTCCTCGTCCTCTCCGGTGTTCACATTTAGGTCCGATGTCCTGCTAGCCCTGGCAGTCCTGACAGTCACGACTGCAGGACTGACACTCGTCGTCCGCTCCGCGGGTGTCAGGAGGTTTTATGCAATGGGTCCGTCCACCACACTTAGCGCAATAGAGAGGAGAGAAAGACTCTCCGGCAGCATTGCTCAGGACTGCCACTCGTCATCCACTGTTTATTCATTCACATTACACCACACAGGCCTATCACTGTGAAAAACTAGCATTACAGATCACACGAATGCTGCTCCAAGAAGTTGCGGTCTACGCTATTCGTTTAGAAATTAAACATTTCACGTGAGCAGCCTTCTTGTTTCTATTCCTGACCTCTGCTGCTGGTAAACTGCCAAGTTTCGGACCATTCCGTTATTCAGTTCACAGGCACCAAAGATGTACTCCAATCCACCGTCCGTTGTTATATTTCTATATGAACCGAAGTCACGCTGCAACTCGACCTGACAGAGTATCTTCATGGTCAATTCACTTGTAAATACTTCACTTTCCAATCCTGCGTCCTGGCCTCTCACACGCGGTATCTGACCTCAAAGTCAGTATTCCAATCCATGCATCAATCAGTCTGTACCAGAGCGAGGGAGCAGAATGGATTTTTATTTTACTGCAACAATTCTAATTATTTGGGTGGGGGGAAACCCCTCACATATGAAATGGAACAGAACATCGGAGGCTCGCTCACAAGAAGCTAACATAGCAAAGAGAAATGTGCCATTTTCACTTGCCCTTTCATAATTGAAGAAAGTGCCTGGGAAAAAAAAATAATAAATGCGCATTTGCCTTTCAGATAATTAATCATCAACAAATCGAAATGCCCAGTCATGGAATTTTTTTTTTTTTACTGGATATCATGGTTCAAGCAAACAGTTTTGAAGAGAGGCAGATCAATAAGTCATTTATAGAGCCCACCACCTCACCACTGTCATAATGGAAAAACAGCAAGAAAACACTGAGCACGATACACAATATCATCCCAATAACACACTGACGTTATGCACTGAGACAACCTTACAGAATGTATCCTAAAACTGATGCGATAGACCAGAGTCTGCAGACACCACTGGACATAGAAGAACTAAAAGTAAAGTCTGACAGGTGTGAAGTGGCGTCATGAAAGAGAACATGGACGCACTAAACCTGGTGTACAAATATCAAGAGAATGGAGATGTGATTAAAGTGGCGAAGTAAACATATGCAAAGATTAAGAAAAACCATATACCACATAGAAGATAAGTAACAAAAGATGCAGTAGATATGCAGAAACGCAAGGTAGATAAGACGATGTAGAAGCTTGCTAGCGTATGAAATAATGCAGTAAAGCAGCCATGTTGAGAAAATGGACGTAGGCATTGTTAATTGTAAGCGAAAAGCCTCAAAAGAAAGACAAAGGCTGCAGGGCTGACATGGATTGGAATACAGATGTGCGCAGAACTAAAGGATATTTATTTGGCTCAAGATCAAGGATGCTACAGCAAAAAGCAACTGTAAGGCACGAAAGGAGTCGAAGAGGATAAGCCATGTACGCAAGACCTATTTCTCTTAGATCAAGTAAAGGAGTGAATAATTATTTAAGTACTGAATTAAAGATGCAGAAAGCACAAGCAAGATGGAGCAACCAAGTCTCCAGAGGCCAAGGAGAGTAACAGCACTCAATATAATTGAATCAAATAGCAATAAATAAAAAGGACAGAATGGACAAAATCATGGTCTCCTCACACGTGGAGAAAGACCAGAAAACAAAGCCTATTCATAAAGCTCCAGGGGAAGATAGCAATGTACCTTCACTTCATTTTAAAGTTCTGAGGAAGAGAACAGTTAGCAAGGTCAATTACAGAGAAGCAGCCTTGGTTTAGGACCCAAATGATGAGAGAATGTAGGCTAATTAGCTAAGGAAGGCAGTTGTCCGATGTTCCCCTGTACCTGGGTCTCATTGCTTACGTGCTGCTAACAAGCCAAATGTCCAAAGTTGGAGGAGAGTTGGAGGAGAGTGCCAACCAATCACAAGAGCCTATGAAATGGCGGACCATACATTGTTGCAGAATGCAAATCTGTTGCTTTTATGCTATTAGAAGTATTTTACGTAGTTCGAGGTTGCTCAAGGTGTGCCTAGCAGATAAGGGGCAGCCAATGATGATACTAACACCTTTGAAGACTATAGGTATATATGTTCCCTTACCCAATCCCCTGCACAAAAGGGTTTTTACGTTTTGCCACATAGGATGACGTCATAGCTGACGTACATCAAGGTATAAAGTCTTTTGTGTAATGGAAATGCGTCGAGTGTGTGAGCTACAATCGGTTTGTTTGCCAGATTTCCCTACTTTATTGAACTGGTAATAAAGTAGGATTTTGCCATATTCTTTTGGGACCGAGATCATTCATTTGATAATCCCATTCAGCACTTGGAAAGCTCCAGGGGCTACTAAACAGCGAGAAGGCCTCCAAGCATGTGATGGGTGCAGAGGACCCAAGCCTTGACAGACCCAGGAGTGAAGACCTGACCTAGCCAGGTGCTAGGAGGTTGAACACAAACACCTGAGAAAGCAATTGTGCAGCCAAGTGCAATACAGGTAGAGGAGCCAGAGTGGACATGTGTTACCACAAAACACTTCATGGAGACCAAAAACCAGAGGGAGGGCTTGCGAACATGGCAGTGAAGAGGGGAAAGTTGTAAGCCTGAGGGAACAAAGAGGCCCAAAACCACCTATGGTGACCACAAAGCTGGCAGGGGTGGAAAGAGAGAAGACAATTCAAAATAATATTGAAAAGAAAGAAACGCTGCATCATTTCACTGTGGTGCGAGAATACAGTTAGCAAAGTAAATCATCGCAGTCAATCCCAAGGTGTGAAGGAAATACTGTTCTAACGTAAAGAGTAAACAAGAATTGGCAATGCCAACAGTTTGGGTGTTTGTGTAGGTATGGGAAAGGCACTGTGGTACAGGTGCACAATGGAGCGAGTACCTGGCAAATGAGCCCTTGGAGGTTTATGAAGGTCACAGGGCTTTCATTATGGGTGTGGAACGAGGACTCCAAATGGAGTGGCGCACTCCAAAAAAAATGTGAATGAATTGGAGGGTCACAGGTCTCGAAATAAGCAGCATACATTTTCTTACTATCAACAAAGAAAAAAATAGGGAGCATCATGTAGGCCTGTACACGGACACCTGCATTGTTAAGGACGATGTATATAGATTAGTTACATGAGCAGCACCTTTTATAAAGAGGGCATCTGTATAATATTACCAAATTTGAGGACTGCCTGCGTCAAGAAAATGCTTTTTTTCCCCCCTTTACAGAGATTGCTTGCTAAAAAGAGCGATTGGATTACTAGACACACAAAAACGATCTCTTTAAATTAAAATATGTTTTACTTGGCTACAAAATACTAGCCAGACATGAATTACGTTTTTAATCTAACGTCTCAAAATAGTAAAATGCACTGATCTCAAATTCGTATCAGGAGCCATGTGTCATGCCGTGGCAGGGTTGGCGGGCGTGGAATCGCTGGCGTTTTTGTCCGCCATAGTGTTTCCCTTCACAGCCATTCACCGCACCGTATTAGTCGTTGCACGCGAATGTGACCGTATAAATTACTCTGCTTCCGGGTCAAGTACGCGTTGCAACATTTCCGGGTTCCCTCCTGTGTTGCTGCTGCTCTCGCTACTGATGTTTACTCCGCCGTCTGTTTTCGCCTTCTGTCCCCGTGCTTTTCTGTTTTTCCTTCTTTGCTTCTTGCCCTCGCGCAGTGCCTCTTAGCCTATTGCCTTCCTTCCTCTTCCGTTCCCTGCTCGTCTGCCTTTTCCCTCTCTCTTCTCTTCCTTGTCTTTCCCTTGTACCTGATTGAACGGCTGCCTTCCAGACCCTTGCCTGCTTACCGGACTGCCTGTGCCTATCCCTGGTACTTTATTGACCTGCTGTCTACCAGACCCGTGCCTGCCCACCGGATTGCTCTCCCATTACCTATCATCCTCCAGCGCACTCTGCCATCTTCGCTCATCCTACAAGAATGACACCTTCTAGGGGCTTTTTGTGCCTCTTGGCTTTTCCCCCCCCCTGAGTGGCGCTCCCGGTGGGATAACCCCTGTGCCCCTATATTAGAGGCACGGTGGCATCCTATCGAGGGCGTCCTTACCTACACGAAAAAAAGGAGAAGCCTCCAAGACGCCAGGAAGGGAAACCCAAGAAGAAAGTGGAAGGTGAGGAGTTGGGGGAAGGGGGAGAGTCTGCTTTTTCTTCCGACGAAGAGTGACACCATGTGAGGGTTGGTACCAATAATAATCCAGCTGTACGGTTAGGGCGAAGGTAGACGGGTGTATCGATGATTGGGAACATTAATTGGTGGTGAACGAGCGTGGTAAGTACTGGGAGAAATTGACAAAGCATATGTGCGTTTTCTTTTCCACTCAAAAAGGCTTACATGAACCCCAGGTCACAAAAATGTCTAGGGGAAAGTTACGCATGCGACAACTTCCAAATTGCGTGTGCATGATGATGATAAACGACATGCATCACACGCAAAAATTCAAACCTAGCACAGATTCCGTTCGCAAATGGACTGGATTCTCAAGATATCCAGACAAGTCACTGGAAAAGAACATGGATAGCAGGAAGCAAAATTTTAACCTGCAAGACGTGTCAAAATGTCTAAGAACTCTCACTTTCAGAGATAAAAGTAACACCAAGTTGGAAAAGGTGAACGTTTTACAGGAGCAAATAAGTTTTTGTTTTGAATGAGGTTGCACTTTTTGTGGTTAGGTGCATCTTGATTTTTATTCCCGGTCATCCTGACACACCAATTATGCATATGACAAGTCTGGCCAATTAGTGGCCAAGAAGCCAGCTTTTCACTGGACCTGGTCTCAAAGGCCTTCTATAGTTTTGTGAACAAGACAATTTAAGCTAGGCACAGTTTTCACAATGTCTGGCCATGTACATATCTTGCAACCAGTAAGTTGATCTGCGACTCATGCCATACAATCCGACAGCCTCAAGAGGCTTGGAAAACATAAGAGGTAAGGGGAGGGAAGGGTTGGGGTGGCCAGCAACCTGTGGTTTGTTGGCCTGTTGCATCATCTGATTTGGCTGCGAGAGGCCAGTGCAGACTTTGTATGCTTATAAAAACATTTTTTTTACAACACATTTTTAAATAAAGTGCTTCTAGTGTATGTACGCATGCCCCTCATTTCCTCAAATGCGTAAGGTCATCTAACTTCCATCGTTCCTTCCCTCGGTTCACACATTCCCTTATCCCATGCCATTCGAGAATCAGAGCCAAGTACTGCTGCCATCCAAACCAAGCATGGACTACCGTGCTCGCACATAGATAGCATAAGATGCCACATATTACATTTTGGTGTGAATTTATATATCCAAAGGGAAAACAAAAATCCATTGATTAAGTAGTCCGAAGGATTAAACTGAATCCCAATAAATGGACTCTTAGATGCAGCCTTCCGCTCTACTTGGCAATCTTAACTGGCATCCTGTCATAGGCAAAAATCATCAAGCAAAAATAAACCCTGCTGCCTACAATTAACGCCGACGTGCCAGATAATGCAGTAATCAAATCTTCCTTCCACTTCAAAACATTGGAGGGACATTATTACTTTCCTCTGGCCTCCGATCTGTGCAAGGAACCTTGACATCCATTCTCACAGTTATGAAAGTGATCTGTGACTTGGTGCTACACCACAATACATTAGTAGAATCTAGGCTCTAGGGCAGGGGTCCTTTACGTTGGCAAGAGCTACTTGTAGTAAACAGCCAATAGGCGGGAGCTAGTGGGGTGGGGAGCTACTGGGGTGGTGATGCCCATGAGTATGAGACCTTGTACCAAGATTATTTTGTTCCATTTTTTTGCTCTTTATATAAAACAACGAATAAAGTGCATTTATCATATTAACAACTTCAAAAACATCTTTATTACATTATTTTTCTTTTTTTAAAGTATTAGCTGTCTCCTACAAACTGTCAAAAAAATATCAGAATGTAGGAAACTAAATCGGGACATTCAATGTGAAGGCTGGCTGCTTGCTATCCTCTCATGCTCAGTAATTTGGTGTGCAGGTTGAAACAGCACAGCACTCAGATGCGATCAAAGTTTTGATTTCAAGAAATTCATCTGAAAAGGGCATATTTGCAGAGCCAGACAATCATAGTGCAGTTACCCTACTTGTCTTAGGTTCTCCACCTAACATGGCAGGCATAAATTTAAGACAGTTTTGAAAATCTTTAACAAAAAGGCTGCCACTGGAGTCGCTGTCCTACAAAACTGCACCATTTGCAAAAGTGCATTTGTTTTTCATCAAATAATTATCAACTTTGAAGGATCAGTAACAGAATTTACACTGCAGCATTTGGTTTACCAACTTTTTAGGATCGCAGGACAGCTTTCCCTTGAGAACATTATTTTCATAGTTTGTGTGTACTATTGCTAAATGCCTATCCAGTTATGCTTTTTTACCCAACATAAATTAGGCACGGTAGATTATAGATACACATTTTCTTTTTATGCTGGGAAAAAATAAAACATTTTTTTGCTTGGTCAAAATAAAATACTCTGCTAGTTTAGCATATCCCCAATTCATGCAATTTGCTCACATGCTAGGTCAGAGAATTCAGCCAAGGAAAAATTGTTGACTACCCCATAACGTTTTTATGTCAAAATAATTGGCAAGATTGAACTAACGAACATGTGGAAACCATGTGATCAAGTTATATGTAAAACGTGTAAATCACAGGGCTAAAGTAAAATTTAGTTGTATAGCAATAACTTAAAACCTGCACAAATCATAACAACCCAACCAGCCAAAATACAAATCATTACATAAAAATGTTGAGCAAACAGTGTATGGTTGTAGCAAAGGGCAACTAATTCATAATGAGTAGCGACCTGCTACTTTATGAAGGAGGCAATAACACAGAACAGTGTCCATGCAGGTTATTCTGGTGCAGTCCATGCAGGTCATTTTGGTGCATGACCAATGGGCCATGTCTGAATTGCAAGTGCAGCTCCCTCAGACATATGGGAATTTTCCATGTATTATAATTACTTGTACATTGGATGGTATGTTGACCAATTTTTTACGAAAAACACTGCTCCTAAATTGCACCATTTCAACCCAGTATTGAAAGGCTGAAATACCCCACCAGACTGAACATATTCATGCAGGTTCCGCACACATCTCTGTAAATCTGCCCATTTGTGTACATCGCCAAATGGGAATGAGCCCTATGAATTGATCTCCCATCCCATGGCTCTCCTCCGTGTTCTCTACCTGTATTCACCATCCTGTTTTGTACAGTGCTCGGTTACTTAGTAACTAGGTTTAAGCTATATTAATCATATACATATCGAAGTATAGACATACAAACCACTGCACACTTGTCCCACCCAATTACTTAATTTGTAATCTTGTTGCGTAATACAAAAGGCTGACACAGAACTCTCAAATCATATATTTTTTTTAAGTCCTGCCATTAATGGCACATATGACTTTACATTCATATTTAGGTTTTATAAATGTAGTGGCAAGCACCAGAATGCAGTTCGCAAGTAGTTTTCACATTTACATAAGTGTAAAATTCCTTTTAGCGGTTGAATTCCTATATTGGGACGTGCATGGAGGTGGGCTTCTCCCCATCACAGCAAATTCCGTCTTAACCTT
The DNA here is from genome assembly GCF_040938575.1 of Ambystoma mexicanum. NCBI lineage: Eukaryota > Metazoa > Chordata > Amphibia > Caudata > Ambystomatidae > Ambystoma > Ambystoma mexicanum. The sequence continues at coordinate 947,499,134 of NC_090925.1, read as the reverse complement.
TAATACGGTTGGGGTACTACTGCCTTTCAATATCTTCAATAAAAAAAAAGAATGCAGAGTTTCACCATGAACATCAACACGAATGCTAGATGTACCTTTTTTCTTGAAAGCCGAGGCACGGATTGTCTTTTTTCCCAAAAAACTATTACACCTGTAGCTTTATTTTCCCCATTCTGATTGAAAGCCTACAAATACTAGCGTGCAAAGTAATGCTAACCGAAATAAATCTAAAGAAACACAGTGAGACTGCAACGATCACAGTCTCAGCTTCGTTTCACATGGCATGCATATTTATGCACCCCCCTTCCCTTTTTAATCACCCATCATTTGCACCTCTTGGTGACAATGGCCAGAAAACACATTTGCTATTGGCTTCTGTTATTGATACGTAACCCCTTGTTGTGACACTGCCCCGAGCCCTGATGCAGCCCCTCTCTCACCATGCATACACAGCTGTCTGATTCAAAGAACTACAGCTGTCTGATTCAAAGAACTACTGGGAAGCCCTAGGAGAGCTACCAGTAGCTCACGATCTACTGGTTGGATACCCTGGCTCTAGGGTATTCAAAACATTACTCCCAACTTGGCTTCAGAAACCACAGCAGCCCAGCACTCTTTATGTACTGCACCTGCTCTCGATCTTTTACCAAATGTACCTTGAAGCACACAACCAATCAAATGCAGGGAATCTTTGGATTGTGAATGTTTGACAAATTTCAGTCCCGTTACAGCACTATGCTTGAAGTAAATTCTTAGAGTATGGTATCTGTACAACGCAGCACTTTGGGTTGGATAATAGCTTGCTAGGCGCTGGCTCCTCACCGGAACGCAGTATGGATATGGCTCCTCTGCAGATCCCTTATTGACAGTGCCTGGTGAGGACGATCTGGTATTTCTATAATCACTCTGGGGCTTTCCATATGTGTAACATAGGGTTCTTCCCGAGAACCTTCTCAGCAAGAATCCCAGCACAAAACACATTGCACTGGGGAGGGGGTGGGGGGGGGCAGATAAAATGATGATTGGGGTAAATTGTTATTGACACGTTGCACTCTTTTCCGGCTAATCATTTAAAAATGGTCCAGTTGGGAGCAGTGCAGTCTAATCCCCTCTTTGTACCCATCAAGGTGCCCCCATAGGCGAGTTGTGCAGGACAGGTATTGGGGGTGTACGGATGGCTATTATCAGTGTACCCGTGCACGAGTTGATGGGCAAAACGCAGGTGTAACCTGCATGTGCGAAGAAGGAAGGAATAAGTCGAAACTATTGCATTAGGGTACAGATAGAATGGAGATGGGATGCAAGGATGGACACCCAGGCTGTGGGTGTTTAGTTATTTGAACACCCATGGCAATGATAACGCCTATTGGGATTGCCACCCACTACCTTTCACTCTCACTCTCAAAACACACTCTCCTGGGATCTCTTTGACCTACCTCCATCATAAAGTAATAGCAAACTTTCTAATAAGGCCTGCCATTGTTAAATTAAAGTAGTCTTCTGAAAGGTAACGGCTTAACTGACCAATGAGCTCCTAGTGTAGAACAAAAATGTTTAACCAAGGGTGCCTTCAGTCACCTGATTTATAAGAAACGTGTGTCCCCTCACATCTGTTACTTGTACTGTCCAGTTAAAAACAGGCATTGGCAAAATCAACACTTTTTGGCTTGTATACAGATATTAGATAGCATTTGCTAGACATGGACATATGTCCAGATACTCCCACCATGTCCGAACGAATTGTTGCCATCTTATGCCCAGGTATGCCATTATGGAAGTGCCTGGAAAATGCCTAGCACGTCCATACACAAAAACCAAGACTATTGGCTTTGCAAGTGCTTATTTACAAGTAAAGGATCTCCAAATCAGGGTTCTTTCTCGTTGTTAATTTGTGTACCAGTTTCTTTTCTAAATCGTTGACGCTCACATTGGATTCTTCAATGAACTCTATAGAGAAATCTGCTCATTCCAAAAGTTTTCATTAAAGGCTATATATAAAACCTTTATTTCGAGTGCAGATTCTCAGTTTATACTCATGCTCTTTATTTTGAGAAATCAAGACTGAGATCTCTTTTCTGACAGTTTCCATCATGCGCAATTCAAAGAATTACTGTGATCCATAAGATTTACTTTATTAAATAAACTTCACAAACCAATTAAGAAGATTACATCATTCCATGCAAGTGAATCTAAAATGTATGCACCGTGTCATCTCCTGTACTGCTGTCATAAGGGTCTTAAATATATCTTCCTAAAATCAATTAAAAAGGGAAAATAAAACATGTATAACATCCTGGATCCCTCCGTTACACAGGGAGCAGATTCTACTAGCATACAAAAGCAGGTGCCAAGCAATTGCGGACATCTCCTTTAGGTACCTTTGCATCATGCCCAGGAGGGTTGAATCTAATATTCCTTTTCGAAATTTCCTTTTACAACACTGCAGCCGACATGCCTGGACAAAAATTAGCTTTTAAAAAGACTCCTTCGCGTGTATCTAGCAATGTTACTGGGCATATACACAAAGGGAAGAATTCAAACATCATGGACTAATAATTCCAAGAAAGATAATTGATATATGTGCTGGGCAGACCAATTGTTATTAGTGCACATAACCTTTCCACTGTACAATTCTAAATTGAATACCTATATTTAACTATTAGCACATGGCTCTAAATTCTAAACTAGATCAACCAAATCCAAATTTAATTGGAGCCATTGGCGTAGCTTTCCTAACTGGGGAAAAACATACACCAGAGTTGTTGTCAAATGCCGACAGATTTCAAAACACCCTTTCATTTCAGACACAATTTTCCATACAACAGAACGGATAGAAGATTGATCCCATCTACTTGTTTCAGTCCTTCTACATATCAAAACTAAAACAACAGAATAACCCATCATAGACTATTGTTGCTCTTGCCTGTAAATTAGATACATGTTCACCTCAATATAATGATTCAGTGAATGTTGTGATCAGCTATCTCTAGGATTTTACTAAATACTTGTTAAGATTTCAAGTTCTAAATAAATATATAGGTCACTTGATGTGCCAAAAACTGAATTCTTTAGGATCTTCAAAAAGTTTATTTTTCAAATAATTCTCATTGTCTTACAGCGTTATAAGTAGTAATTTATTTTATGAGGAAGCAGCGAAGCCCCTGTGAATTCTAAGCCAAGTTTCAGCATGGAAATCACCATCCCTTGTAATGCTGCTTCACAGAAGGTCAATAACAGTAACATGTAGTAATATTTTGAAACATTATACAATATCTAATAAGCTACAATAATAGTAATTATGGCAGCGCCAGCAGTCAAATACCAATCACATTATCACAATAAGACAATTTAAAAAAAAATATATATATCACAGCAATTTTGATAAGTTGCTAGCCTACGATCAGTAAGTATAGCAACACCAGCAGTTACGAAAATGGCATTGGTAAGAGCCACAATAATACATCAAAATATCACCCTTTCAAAAGGGCAAGGGGATAATCTATAACTACACCAACGACAAGAAGCACCAATAATAATAATCTTAGGTCTACCAAACGCCTTTAGGATAATGACACGAATAGATAGTATTATATGATTATTCATAGTAACGACGTGGGGAGTAGCAAAGAATGTTGACATTTAGCCTTTTGCTAGAACTCGTAATAATAGCCAAGGATTAATGTTCTTTTGGGAACTCGAAGGAATATGATGTTACCATGGGGTATGTTACTACAGCGGTGACATATCGCTACTTAGGGGACTCCCCACACCTCTGTCAAAGTCCCCGGACTCTAGGCAGACTCTTCTTCCTGGTTCCTCGGATCAAGCAGAGTGTGGCCTAGCACAATATGAATCCCCGGGCTATCGTAGACCTCCTACCCCAGTCACATACCTGTGCTCCCCGGGTGAGCCCTCGGCCCGTCACCTGGCCGCGTCGGATCTGCGAGACAACGTTGTTGGCCCGGCGACCCCGACCGGACGCGGCGGCCATAGCGACCCAGTAAGAGCCGCACCTAGGGGACCCGCTGCAACTGCTATTAGGCTCGGAGTGGCTGACAGACAGCACCTAGAGACAAGCAGGCGGCGGACCGAGGCCGCACATAACCTGAAAAAGCAGAGCCGCAACGCGAGGTGGCGTCAGAGGGCTTTGGCATGTCGCATGGTGTCACGGGAAATGTAGTCTATAAAGGAAACAAAGTGACTAGAAATACAACTGTGGCTCTCACGGGGTATATACAGATGGTTTAGAAATTGGTGGACATGGTATTCCATTATCAAATAACACGCCCCTTATTAAAATAAAGTACTAGAAAGTGGTGGGTCGGTTGCACAGTTAATTTGGGTGATTGGGGCTAGTCAGCTATGGCCACCTTAAAAACAATTTTTTGCAGTCGACTGTAGCAATGGATGTTTGCCAGCCCTGTTAATTTTTTAGACAAAAACGAGATTTTGTCAATCATTTTCTCAGTTGCTTACCCCTATTGTACGTATATTCTTTATTTCGAAAATTAAACATTTTCATAAAGGGTAAGAGTACAACATTATTACAAATACGTCACACGTTCAATAATCACAAATTCATAAATCGTAAAATCGAAAAGTAAGAATCATGCGCAATGCATTGCTAAAAACCATTCATCTTTATCAGATGACTCCTTAATAATAAAGCGCAATCAATATTCGTACTCCTAAAATACTAATAATTCTTAGCAGGTCAGTGATTCAGTTTACTTGGACCCAAGTTGACAGCCCTGGGGATGTCTTTGTAGAGCACACACTCAAAGCTACAAAGTGGATCATGTCAATGCCGGACACCTAGAACCTGACCTGTCATTTTATATTGCATGCATGCTTGAAGGCCCATATTCTCATGTAGAGAAACAAAAAATCTCAGATCCCACACAAACTGGAATGGGGCCGTGTGACGTGCGTGTGCATTTTTTTCAAATGCAATGGCTTTCTACTCTTACACAATCATCATTTTATAGCTGATTAAAAATGTAAATTTTGCATCCCTGTCACACACAGAGAAAAAATCTTTGCATGCACACAAAAAAGATAAAGTCCACGCACATCATCAAATACTGATGGAAAACACTCCAGTTACGATTTAACAAGAAGAAATTCTACCCTGAGGTGTGACCTCCTCTTAACACGAACTTGTACTCTACCAATTAATATGCGCGTGCTGATACAGGTACAATGTTCTGAATATTTATATACCTGTTTTGAAATATTAACACTACATCTATTCATCAACATTATCCCCAAATTGATTATTTAGGACTAAGTCCATCAAACAAAAGCATATGCATACATTAATAAAATTCATCCATATACTTTATATCAATAACACAAGTACTACAAATTGTCCTCAAAATTATATTTCATATATGTTTGGATAGTCGCCCGAATATTTGTAAGCAGGGAGTGGGTTCACTTTTAACAATATTATTGGAAAGTGTTTTACCTGAGAACAAGCATTTGGTCCTTAAACGCGCCAATATCCTTTGACTCTTTGGGGAGGTGCAGAAGTTTCGAGCAACCTCTTCCAGAGTTATTGAATGGGTATTTTTTATTGATCTTTACAGGACTGATAGGGCACTACTATACATCAACTCGCGAATAGTTTATGAAACGATTATGAGAGAGGTTCAATCCTTGCAGGCATTTGGTTTTGATTTGTCCCTCTATTTTTCCAGAGGTAGGACTCCAGAATGTGGAATGAGGATTGCGCTATTGCCTAAAGAGATTATAATTGCTCTGGATCAAGGCTAGAGAGATCCAAGTGGTACAAAATAGGCCTACGTCTGTTGAACCATTGAGGGATTGGTCCTGGCTTTCAGGTGCATTATCCTCTGTGAATCAGGGCCAAACTTTGGGTTCTTCCTAGCAGGATGCCGTCAGAATAGAGCCTGCTATTTGTATCCTGCAATTCCTGAGGCAACAGTCATCTGTTTACCAATATTAGTGTGGGTTCCTTCTTTAAAAAGCATAGTTCAGTCTCACTTCAAGAGACTTGGTTATTGAAAGCACCTTCATTTGATGGCTATGTTTTAAGCTTCGAGTCTGCGAAAAGAGGCAGTCGCGGCCGCCCTTATGGTGGACTTTAAACTCTTGTGAAGTCCTGTCAAGAACTAGAAGTCAAAGTCAAAGTCAAATGTAGGTTTATTCGGAATAAAAATCCATCAAATATACAAAATTATGAACATGACGTACACAGTAAAAACATAAATTCAATTAATACAGCATTAAAATTAAATAAAATCAACTTGATTAAACCAATGTGTTGTTCCCAGGTAATAACTGCTTTCGCCGCTTGAGCGTGTTTTCGATGTACAAGTAAACATATTGGACAACAGACAAATCTTGGACTGATAAAAGAAACCGTCAACCCATGTGTGTCTGTCTTACTCCATAGGCATTAGCAAAGGTAAAAGGTACTTCTTCCAAGAAGTCTTAAAAACCAGGCAAAAAAAGCATAAAATGTTGCTAATCTTACTAATCGTTTGCCTCGCTCCTTAGACATGGGCATTTCTTATTTTCCACACTGTTACCGCCAATGTCATTTGGGAATAAAAGTTTTGTTCTAAAGCGAGGAATGGACACTCTCTTCCTTGGGTCTGTAAGCCAGTGTGCATAGCCCATTATATTTGAAATAGCAGTGACATTTGTGTGGTAAAATTGAACAATTGTTTTTTTCCCTTCATTGTTCTGCCTGGCTTCTGCCATGGTCCTCAAGAATTCACTCACCACATGCCTTATTTCAAATGTATTACTGTGCACTTCATTACTGAATAAGCATCCATAACCGAGGGAACGCAGAACAGATTTGATGTAATTTAACCAACGAAATTAACTACTTAGACTCGAGAACACCAATGTGTTGTAACTAAGAGGTGGTGATTCCCCCACAAGCAAAGTCAATAAATGAACGGTTGTACAGCTATCTTATCATTCCACGTGCAGCAAGTACCCCAGAAAGCCCTAATGAACGCCCATCATTTCACTAAAGAACTTGTTTTTGGTGGTCTGAACTGCTTTATTTTGATCATGCCCCCATACAGCAGCTCCGTATTTTAGCAAAGCTGCCGATTTAGCTGAATACATTTTCCAGGTATGGTCCAGGGGCAGGCCACCTAAGTTCCTGACATACCTCAGGATAGAGCCACAATTGGTCTGATTGGAGGTGAACCGTGAGTCACCCGAGAAAAGAAATATTCTCTGAACTTTGTAATATCAGGGATATGATCCCGGAAGAGGGGGGTCTGCAGTAACAATCGTAAAATAACAGGGATTTTAGCCCAGGAGAGGGGATCCAGGGTGGTGCACCCGAGTTAAATACTTGTAAGGAGAAAAGAACTGTGTATCTTATTGTTTTGCACATCGGGCCCTCTGAATCAAGAGACTTTGATGAGAAAAAGAGACTTGGGCATAGAAGGCACTGTTGCTGGAAATCGAACTGTATCATTGTGTCAAAGAACCCAGAGAGTGTGCTTTGCTCAAGTGAACCGCCTTAACCCGTGCTGAAATGTGGAGAAAAGATGTCAGCGGCCCAAACGTCCTGACTATCATTTTGTGAATACTTTTTTCTTTTTCATGAACATTACCCTACACTATTTCTAAATTAGCTGTAAGGATTGGCAATAGTTTTTTTTTAGTATAGGCCTTTTTATTTGACAAGACACCATTAGGACTGCATTATTATTATTTGATGGTCATAGCTTTCTCCCATCTGTAGATTTAGGATTAGATAGGCGTTTATCACCACCTTGTGAAACTTCAACACCCTTGAACTGCGATCACTTGTGTTTGTTTTACTCTTGATACTATGCCTTCCTTACAGTAATCAAGGGCTCTTTCTTATTATTTTTATCCTGTTTACTATAAACTGTATTGATCACTATGTTGTTCCTTTCTCACAAAGATTGTGTTGAAAAGTTGTTGTCCGTACAGCTATGTAACACAGTAAATAAAAATAATTTCAGAAGGGCACTATTGAGGCATTTGCAACAAAGAGCAAAGTATGCACTATGCCAATGTTGGTAGTCTTCCCTGAGCCCCCCGGAGAGCCCCCAGTAGGCAGACAGTCAGCTCAAGCGGGAGCGAAGACCCCAATATACAGTTGAGCGTGGTCAGTGCATCAGATCAGTACCGTATGAGCTTAGGACAGCACCTCTATATATGTATGTAGGTTCCTGTGCTCCCACAGCCCCTCCATGTTATACAGTAGGCGTGAGTCGGAATTCAGGTTAGACAAAAAAAGACCTCTATTCGGGCAATGAACATTATAAGTGGTTCTCAAACAAAATGAAACACTCCCTCCATTCACTGGAGTCACTGCTTCAATGTAATATTAATTAAGATAAGTCATGTGTCCTGCGTCGGCTTGGTGGTAAAGAAGAACCAAAATGTTCATTCACAACAAAAAGTTCCTAAATGAGTACCGCTCTTGACGCTTGATGGGCGGTTTAAGAATAACTCCAAGAGTTCGTTCAGGCAACACACTTCTTCTCCGTGTCAGCTCCCCAGGCCAGAAAACCAAAACTCCTTAACAAAAATCACCACTCTGGAAGTCGGCTAGGCGGGGAATGCGAACCGAACGTCCATTCATGTAGATCCCCACTTCTCAATGTCGTTCTGCGTTCCTGTCATTCGGTCGTGCATACAGACTCCTTTGATACCGGGTCCTTGGAGATCTAGTATGCCCAGTGAAATCCGGCAGTGACCTCTGTCCACTCCTCACCGATCTCGATCCGATCCTAGATGCAAAAAGGGAGAGACCCCCCGAGTCCACACATGTGGTTTTTAATCGTCCTACTTCTCCTACCTCCCCATTCCCAGGTACATTCAATCCTTCCCCTCTCCTCAGAATCAATCCCTCCCTTTTCTCGTCTTCGACTCTTGGCGTTTCTTCTTCCACCTGGCCGTCCTGTGTATTACATTGCCCAACTCGCCACCCCTGTGTTCCTCCCGTTCTGTATGTCTTCCACCTGTCCCGATGATAAGGTAAGTGCATTCCACTGCACATTTTAAAGGTCTGGGTATTAGGGACTTTTAGGCTTTAGCCGGTTTGCCGGAAGTCAGGCAGATGCATCGTGGGAGCAGTGGTTCCTGGAAATTCACATGTAGCAGGGCGAATCTCTGAATCTCCTGGCAGAATGGCATTGTGCCTTGGTGTGCTCACGGTTGCCTTCTTTCCTTTCCATCGTTTGTTCTCCTGAGATCGCCGCACCCTGTAACCACCGGCTTTCCAGTGCACGCCTCTTCTCAAATTGCTGCAAAGACTGTGTTTTCGGTTACATCAAAATTTGTGGTTGGGTTAGATGGTATTACATGGTCCACATCCAAGACCCATGAGGCCCTGCCTCACACTCCAGCACAGTCCATTAATATTCTTCCTCCCTGCATGCCGCAACCTATCAGGCATTAAATATCCTCCTGCCAAGAACTTAAATTCACGCTCACCATATTGGACACACCTAGTGGACTTCCTCAGTCTCCTCCACAGCCCCCTCCAAGCCTCTGGGGAGAGCTCACACCCGAGGTCATCATGCCATGCACATGCACACAACGGGAGAGATCCCCCACCATCCACGCCCAAGCAAACGTAAAGGTTGGACGCGAGACACCTGAAGGAAACTGTAAACTGGATGATATCAAAGACGCAGAGTGGGATTGTCACAAGCTCGTCATGCAACAGAAAGAACCTCAGACGGGGGTTCCCTTATCGGGACGACAGCAGGAAGGGCCTCAGATGGAGGTATCAGCTGCAGCAGAACTAAAGGAAGGGATGTGTGACAGCTGGCAGGCTCTCAAAATGGACAAAAGGGAGAGGAGCCGAGAGGATGTGACTACACTTTCAGCCCAGCCACGTACAGCGAGGGGCTGTGTGGAAAGGAGCTTCCAGCCTTGAGGCACAGTGGCAGGACAGGGAGCTGCGAGGGAGAAAAGGGGAACCCTGATGAAGAGAAACCCAGCGAAGGGGAAAGACAACAGCGTCTCTGGCTTCCCTTTATAAACAACCATACAGGGATAGTGGCGTTGTAGTACCCACTCCTCTGTTCTAACAGACATCAAAACACTCACCTTTCTTTAATGGCAGAAGCACTTCAAAGGTGTCGGAGCTCCCAGGTTGCTCAGAGGTAGTGGCCGCTCGCGTTCCACCAATCTTGGCGGGAAAGGCACTATGGCGATCTTCGTCAGGAAAGGAAGGGGGCGGGGTTTATGTGGATATTTACAGAAAAGTGGACCAGGGCCTTCCTGATTGGCTCAACCCCCTCCAACCCCTATATAACGTAGAAACCAACGATGGACTGTGTTTTTTTCCCGGTCTCTTGCAGAACGCCAGAGGAGAGGGAGAGAGAGCCACATCAGAGATGCTCTGGGCGTATGAGGATTAACCGGCTTAATCCACTAGTTAACCCATACAGCAGAACGAACAAGAAGACTGAACTACATCCCTAATTCATTTTTTTTTCTCTTGGACTTTTAAATCCTGAATAAAGGCTGGTTTAAGTTATAACCTCACTGCCTTCCTGCCTCATCCTTACACATTTGGTGGCAGCGGTGGGATAAGGCAGCACGCCATGGAGGGCATAATAAAAGCACTAGCTGAAGTACAACAGCAACTTCAACAAATCATTGAGGTCCAGACTCACCAGGCGCAGACAGATCGTCAAACTTTACAGCAAGCCTTACAGCTACAGGCCGCCAGTCAAGACGCACTGAAGCAAGTGACGGAGGCTGTGGCATCCAGCCGAGGAAACCCCATGACACCAACGGCAGTTCCGCAGAAGTTCCAGCCTGGTGAGGACCGGAGTTACTTTTTTACCAATTTTGAAAGAGTGGCCAGCAACGCCCAGTGGCCCGTGGAGAAGTGGCGTCACTTCATAGCCCCCTTCTTAACTGAAACTATGCAGGGTGCATATCAAGAAGCTAATCCAGCTGGGGACACTGCTTACACTGAAATCAAAAGGACCATACTTGAGCGTATCGGCATGGACGAGGAAGCCTATCGAACCAGGCTCAGGGAGAAAACCCCTGACAGTTGTACTTCCGTATCCAGGATCTAACTGACAAATGGTTAAAGCCTTCCAACAGCAGCGTCCAAGATATGGTAGATAAAATAAATCTGGAGCAGTTTAAGGAGGCCTTGCCAGCTCAGATGCAACGTTGGGTTCGCCAACACCACCAATCCCACCTTGAGAACAGCCTGGGATCCGGCTCTTGCTCATTGAGAGACGGGTTCAACCTATCCATGGTATAAGTCATCAAGAGGACTTCTGTATCGAGTAACTAAAGATCAAGGAAACCAAGAGGTGAAACCATTATTGGTACCCCTAAGATTCAGATCAACCGTAGTAAAGTTAGCACATGATGAGAGAACAGGTGGACATCTGGCTAGGGAAAAAACCCATGAAAAAGTGTTTAAAAGGTTTTATTGGCCAGGGGTATATCGGGATGTGACCAGATATTGTGAGCAATGTACTGTCTGCCAGAAAACCAACCCAAGACTACCCCCCAAGGCCCCTTTGTAACCTATGCCTCTAATAAAAGAACCCTTTTTCAGAATAGCGATGGATATCGTGGGGCCCCTAGAGCCTAATAGCCATGGCCCTCAATACGTCCTGGTAATCGTGGACTATGCAACAAGGTACCCGGAAGCGTTCCCCATGAGGGGAACAAGTGCAACACAAGTATGTAACCTGCTGGTGCCATTCTTTGCCCAGGTGGGTCTACCCGCCTAAATAATCACTGACCAGGGAAGAAATGTAATCCCTGGGGTTATGCGAAAAGTCTGTCAACAACTGAACATAAGGCAGATCCGAACGACTGTCTATCATCCACAGACAGATGATCTGGTAGAACGGTACAACAAGACCATTAAACAGATGTTGAAAAAGGTGACCAAACCTACAGGGACAAATTGGGATAGAGTACTTCCATGGGTCCTCATGGTATTAAGGGACACAGCACAGTCCTCCACAGGGTTCTCCCCGTCCAAACTATTTGGACACAAACCTTGGACAATAGTTGATATAGCCAGGAGTGAATGGGAGGACCAAGAAGAAGAAACCCAACTTACTGACTATGTCATAGACCTTCGCGACAACCTCACAAAACGAAGAGAAATGGCACAAGAAAATCTTGTCCGGTCCCAGGTTACCCAAGAGAAATATTACAACCGTAACACCCGGGTACGCACCTTCCAGAAAGGAGATAAGGTGCTAGTGTTACTGCCCACTTCATATAATAAAATGCTGGCCCAGTGCAGGGGTCCATATACAGTATTAGCTGTGCTAGGGCAAGCCAATTACTTAATAGAGCAACCTTAATGTGGTTACACAGCCAGCCAACAATGGTGAGGTAGAGCCAAATGCCATTCAGTCAGTTCAATGGGGACCTGAGTTGACAGAAAAAAAGAAAAAAGAACTATTGGAGTTCCTTACGCCTGTAAGCAGTGTTTTTTCCTTTTACCCTGGCAGGACCACATTAGTAGAACACAGCATAGAGACAATTCCAAACCAGTTTGTCAGAATATGACCGTCCCGGCTCCCAGAAACCAAAAGAGCTGCGGTTCAAGCATATCCTATGCCTCGCATAGATGAATTGTTGGAAAAACTAGGGACAGCACAGTATCTTACCACAATAGACCTTACCAAAGGCTACGGGCAGATACCTTTAAGAAAAGAAGACAAGGTCAAGACAGCCTTCTCTACCCCATCAGGGTTGTACCAGTTCACAGTCTTGCCTTTCGGACTACAAGGCACCCCAGCAACTTTCCAGTCATTGATGAACCAGATACTAGCTTCCCATAGAGACTATTGTTCAGCTTACTTAGATGATATCATAGTCTTTAGCAATTGCTGGAGTGACCATCTCGAACATCTGCAGAAGATAATAAAGGAACTAGATACGGCGGGATTAAAAATCAACCCAAAGAAGACAACTGTTGGAGCCCAACAAACACGGTATCTGGGATATCTGGTGGGAGGAGGAAAAATCAGACCACACCTAGACAAGGTTGAAGCTATTCTACGTCTACCAATGCCAAGTAACCGGAAACAGATCAGGGCCCTTTTAGGTTTTGTGGATTATTACAGGAGGTTTATTCCTTTATTTTCTTCAGTAGCAGCTCCCTTGATGGAAGCCCTAAAGTCTACCTACAAAAAGGACATACACACTGATGTGGAGGCCCTTCAAGCATTCAACCACTTGAAAAATACCATCTCAGTCCTACCGGTTTTGCGCTGTACCAATTTTAAAGAGGAATTCTTCCTACAGACTGATGCATCCGGCTCTGGATTAGGGGCAGTACTCTCACAAGGGAATGAGGAGAACTTACACCCAATTGCTTTTATCAGTCGAAAACAACTGCCCCATGAGGAGGCTTACTCAACAGTGGAAAAAGAGTGCCCAGCCATCAAATGGGCAGTGAAAACTTTAAGGTATTATTTCTTCGGCCGGACATTCACTGTCTTTACGGACCATGTCCCTTTACAATGGTTGGCTATTTAAAAAGATTCTAACCAGCGTGTCCTGAGGTGGTTTCTCACCCTGCAGGCCTTTTGCTTCAAGACACCCTACAGACCTTTTGCTTCAAGACGGTGCATAAACCCGCATCATTCCAGGTGGTCCCAGAGTATCTCTCCAGGAGCGTTGATCGACCCGAATGGCTCAATTCTTCCGGGAGGGTTTGTAAACTGGATGATATCAAAGACGCGAAGCGGGATGGTGACAAGGTTGTCATGCAGCAGAAAGAACCTCGGACGGGGGTTCCTTTTTCGGGACGACAGCAGGAACGGCCTCAGACAGAGGTGTTGATATTGATATTTTATTTCTATCACACTCGTACACAAGTGTTTCAGAGTGCGACAAGGCAAGGGAGGGGAACAGGGGAGAACAAAACAGCGATCTTACTAGGCCCAGTGACATTGAAAACACGCAAGTGCATGGGAGAGGGGGAGGGGAAAAGTGCATGCAAGGGGTAGAAGTGGAAAGTGCGAAGCAGAGGAGAAACAGATCAATAACAATAAATAAATAATAACGGCAACAAAAGTGGCAGTGCAGCCAGTAATTTGCAAGTGCTAGGTTTAAGGCAGCAGACAGGGTAGGTCTGATAAGTGCAGGAAGAAAAAGGGGAGTGCTGTATGGGTACAGATAAAGACCCCAGTGCAAGGGGTGGCCCGGAATGCAGTGCGGGAGGGTGGCAGGGTGAGCAGGTACCTTGGCCCGGAGGACAGAGGGTGGCCAGGTGCACGGTGCCAAGAGAGAACAGATCAGCAGGGGAGAGGGGGGGTGAAAGGCAGAAGAAAAGAGGAAGGTCTTGAGGTGCTTCCGGATCCAGAGATGGTTCTCCTCAAGTTTTAGAGTGGCAGGGATGCTGTTCCAGAGGGAGGCCCCTGCAGAAGTCAGTGGTCTACCCCCAGCTCGTTTCTTTGAAAAACAACTGACCCTGAGGGAGATGGACGTAGAGGAGCGAAGAGCTCGAGAGGGGAGGTATTTGCAGAGGGATAGCTGAAGGTATATAGCTGCAGCAGAACTAAGTGAAGGGATGTGTGACAGCTGGCAGGCTCTCAAAACGGACAACAGGGAGAGGAGCCGAGAGGATCTGACTACACTTTCAGACCTGCCACGCCACAACGAGGGGCTGTGTGGGAAGGAGCTTCCAGCCTTGAGCACAGTGGCAGGACAGGGAGCTGTGAGGGAGAAAGGGGGAACCCTGACGTGGAGAAACCCAGAGAAGGGGAAAGACAACAGTGTCTCTGGCTTCCCTTTATAAACAACCATACGGGGGACAGTGGCCTTGTAGTATCCGCTCCCCTGTTCCAACAGACATCAAAACACTCAACTTTCTTTAATGGGAGCAGCGCTTCGAAAGTGTTGGAGCTCCCAGGTTGCTCAGAGGTAGCGGCTGCTCGCGTTCCACCAGTCTTGGCGGGAAAGGCACCATGGCGATCTTCGTCAGGAAAGGAAGGGGGCGGGGTTTATGGGGATATTTATAGAAAAATGGACCAAGTCCTTCCTAATTGGCTCAACCCTCTCCAGCCCCTATATAAAGTAGAAACCAATGATAGACTGTGTTTTGTTCCCGGTCTCTTGCAGAACGCCAGAGGAGAGGGAGAGAGAGCCACACAGGAGACACTCAGGGTGTATGAGGATTAACCGGCATAATCCACTGGTTCCACTGGTTCAGAAAGAAAGATAAATCTCTATCACTTGCACACCATTTGTAGCTTAAGTGTTATTTGTTATATAGAATAGGTTGAAAGAATTACTTAGAGATTTTAAGGTGCAGGGGAGAAGAAGTGCAACCCTGGCATATGGGCTGTATAATGAATAGAAAAAAGATAAGTTCCCTATTAGAGAACTCCCGTCCCCTGCACACTATCAAAGGCTAAGGCAGCCAAACATTTTCAGGTAATGATTTTATACATTGTAAAAAGTTCTTTTGAAGGTTATATTCATAGCACACATCTATGAAAAAGCGCTTAAGTAGTAAGAACAGGTTATCTGATTTAGTGCAGAATATATTTATTATTCACAAGAGGGTAATATGCCCAACGTGTTTCGAGATGTGCTCTCTTCTTCAGGGGCCAATACAATTTCGGATTTTTTCAATCTAATCAAAAAACAATCAAACATGTATGTGATTAGAAATCAACTGATTTGAAGAGTATACATATCAACATTCAATAATGGCATAAATCAAGATATTTAGCAAAATTTCCCACGGGCATGTTGAATAGACAATCATAAATTTGGAGAAACGGTCATTTATGGGATCATCATGATATAACAGATACTATCTTAAGAGGTTGTTGATTCATAAAGCTAAAGGTGATAAAGGAATACATATATTAGTTTTGCAAAATGAAGGATAATGTCATTCTTACCCTGTTTGTGTCTAAAGGATACACATAGTAAAGAGTGGCATGTGTATTCATCCACAATAGTGGCGGCTTGGATCTACCAAGGAAAGTTAAAGGATCGAGATCACAGATGTAACAGTATTTTAGGTAAAGAACTTATTTATAAGTAAAGGAAAAAGAACCGCACGCATAGGAGCATAGGTGCTTATCTGAAAAATCTGTATTTGTGAACCCAAGATTTTGCTTCATGTAGGTTCACTAGCAATCACAATGGGATGAGTGGAAAGGTCAGACCAGCAGTCATAAGGACATTAGAAGGTCCTAGAAATCAGGTAAGATAGGTAGGTAAATATAAATTTAAGAAAAAAAGGGTGAGAGGTAGCAGAGGTGTGTTACTATTCTATACAAGGTCTAGCATAAGTAATTTACTTGTGGTGACAATGAAGCGTTCCTGTGCGTATTCTGCACTAAATCAGATAACTTGTTCTTACAACTTATGTGCTTTTTCATAGATGTGTGCTACGAATATAACCTTTGAAAGAACGTTTTACAATGTATTAAATCATTACCTGAAAATGTTTGGCTGCCTTAGCCTTTGATAGTGTGCAGGGGATGGGAGTTCCCTAATAGGGAACTTATCTTTTTTGTAATCCACTGGTTCACCCATACAGCAGAATGAAAAAGAAGACTGAACTACATCCTTAAATCCTGAATAAAGGCTGGTTTAAGTAATAACCTCACTACCTTCCTGCCTCATCCTTTCAGAACCTGATAAGAATATACGCTTTTCAAAGTCCGTAAGAGTCCTAGTGGCTGCTTGCCCGATGCTAGGTTGCATCTCCCAATAACGCAGCTGGCGATATTGGAACCTGTCCCTCTCCTTCACCCCAAAAGTGTCCTTGGGCTTGATGATGCCTGCAAGAACGTCTATTCAGAACTTCCAAGCCAGGCCAGATTTTGGAGCCAATTGTATACAACACCCAGGAGGGGGTATCAAAACTAAGTTTGTGGGAATCATTACGCTTTTCCCAGAAAGGATAATAGCCTCTCTACTGCTACAGATATCAAAGCCTATTGATTATTTGTTGGTACTAGAGGGGTTGGAGGCTCTATGACTAAGCTTCTGGAATTGTAGGGTTCCCCAATTTGTTTCAATTGAGTCACATCCCACTCCTAACACCACATGTAAGGAAGGTATGGTATCAAGACAGACACAAGTGGCCACACTTCAAGGGTGTTAATTGAACTTCAGCAATGGTGCGATAAATGCCTATCTAACCCTAAATATACATATGGGAGCAAGTTACGACCATCAAATAATAATAATGCTGTCCTAGTGGAGTTTCGTCAAAGTAACAAGGCATATACTAAAAAAACCTATTAGCAAATCCTTACCGCTAAACACAAATAGTGTGGGGTTCATGAAAAAGAAAGACGTTTTCACAAAATTATATGTCAGGATGTTCAGGCCGCTGGCCTCCCTTCCCCACGTTTTCAGCACAGAACAAGCCAGTTCACGCGAGCAAAGCACACACTCTGGCCTCTTCGGCACGAAGATACAGTTCCATTATCAGCATCAGGGCCTTCTGTACCAAAGTCTCTTTACTTCAAAGTCTCTTGATTCAAAGAGCCTGATGTACCAAAACAAAACACCAAGTTTCTTTTCTCTTATACATACTCAATTATTGTGATTCACGCTGGATCCTCCCCTTACAAGCTCAGATCCCCCTTTTCTTAATATACAGAAAAAATTATTTCTCAGGTGACTCACGGTTCACCCCAGATCCCCCTCAGCCAGGCTCAGATCCTTCCTCTTACACAATTTGTCTCCCGCAGCCGGGCTTGGGCCAATCTTAGTTTGTATCCAACTATTGAAGGCTTTCAAATGTGCACAGGGTTTGGTTTGACCCGTTGCAGGACCACTTCGATCTCCAATTTCCGTTCTCACAGTTGCCAACCCGTTGGATACCTAACAGAGACCTTCAAATGAGCACCCACGTGGCGTCGAACCACTCTGCTTACGGTATCTTTCTTGGCCTCCAAAGTTCAGTCACTCCTTTAGTTTTCAATTATATTTGTGTCGCTCATTACATACCTTTCACATACTGTTCTCTTTAGATTTCTTCATGCGATGTTGCCACTTGCAACCTTGGTTCTAACACAGGCTGGTTTCATATCAGTCTCTCGGACTCACTGGCTATGCTGTCTTTACGGGCACTGCTTTGTTGTAGGATCCAAGGACAGTACCACAGAAGCAACCCTTCCTCCCTGCCTTGGTTATCAATGCGGGAGAGCCCCCGGTACCTCAGACAAACAATGCAGGTTTCTTCGGCTTTAGTCCCGGTTTTAGGGTTCTTATTTCCCAAGGTTCAGGAAAGTAATGGTCTGAAAACATCAAGGGCACTTCCCTCCTTACAACCCTCTGGTCTCGCCGTCTTTCTCCTTGTATTAAACTGCTTTCTTGGAACTGCTGCTTCCTCGTGTGCTTTGCCTTGCTCAGAGTGTGCTTTTTTGCTCGGCCTTTTATCCGTCTCGGGAGGTGTGATGGAATTCATGTGTGCGTCAGGTGTGCGTAATGATCGGTAATTGCCTGACCTTGCCTGGCCATTGTATTGGGACATGTCAGGTATACGGCTCTGGTTTTAGTCCGTTTTTAACTCACAGTGAGCTGTCCATGAGAAACTGTTCATTTCGGGAAAGGGCAGGGGGGCGGTTGAGTTACTAAGTATCCTATCTGGTAGGATGGGGAAAAGGTGTTACAGGGAACGAGATACAGCATCTCACCATCCGGTGTCCCACTCTCACTCCTCGAAGACCACTCATCCAGGTGATCCTCCCGCACTGGTCCACTCCCAGGAACTGGATCCAAAAGCGATGGCTGTGTCCTGGTCGCCTGGATGACAGATCGCCAAGTGACTGACGACCTTAGGTTTCTCACAGGAAGGAGGAGAGACCCTAGTGAACCGCCACCGAGTCCCAGACTCCCATTGTCACCCCGGTCTCTCCCCTTTAGGCAGCCATGGATGTACCAAAGTGGTTTACCTGCCACATCCTCTTCCAGCTGGTGCCACACTTTAGTAGAGAAGGGATTAAACCAGTCACGCATGACCCTTAGCCGAGCTGCTCGGTAATATCTACGTATATCCGGGAGTGCCATCCCCCCTCTATCCCTGGGCCTGCATGGAGTAGCTTTGGAGATTCTGGCTTTCCCTCCCTTCTAGACATATCCCATGATCTCCCTCTACAACGCCGCCAGGGCATGGGATGGAACAGAGACCGGGAGTGCCTGAAAGTGGCATAGCAACTTCGGAAAAATATTCATCTTGATCGCTGAGACCCTCCATGACTACGAGATAGCCTTCATCCCCCAGGATCGCAGGTCAGTCTTGATGGTGTCGAACAGGCCAGAATAGTTATCTCGGACCAGGTCACCACATTGGGGAGTGACATAGACCCCTAAGTATTTTAGCTTGCAATCCACCCAGATAAAAAGGTGCCACCTGCTTCAAAATGCTGAGAGTCTCTTCCCTGCATGATATATTCAGTGCCTCACTATTGCTGAGATTCACCTTAAACCCTGTGATGAATCCTGCAGAATCCTCACAGAATCCCTGCCTAAAGTTTCCTTCCAGATGTTATGGGGTAGGCAGCCGCTACCTGATCCTAACCCTGGGGGTGGTAGTAGCCGGGTGGATCACCTGGGAGGAGAAGTCCCCCAAAGGAACAGGATGACTCCAGACGCAGTATTTATTTTCCTCAGAGAGGAACATTTCTATTGTACCAGAATATTTAATGGCTTGTTGTCAGAGTAAGGATTCCCTTCACAAAACTACCCACATTGATGGTAGTGAAACCTCTTGTGATCAACAGGGAAATAATATACGTGGGAATCAGAACCTTAACTCTCTGACTTCTCATAAATATAATCCTCCTTAAATCTGAATCAACCATTAACCCCTCTAAAATCCTTCCCATGGAATCTATTCAATAAACAATGTAAATCCAATAAGGTTGAAGTTTATATTCATGAAGAAAAATGTAATCTGAACATTGAGGACTTCAGTCCCACAATGCCCTGAGTACTGGGACGAGGAAGAGGGACTCAGAGGCATTAAACTGCAGTATCCAGTCTATTGGTTCTAATGACCGTCGCCTGAGCGGGGCCTTTAAATATATAATGCCCCCTCAGTTGCAGGCCATTAGAATCAGAAGGTGGAGTTGCAGAGACCCCCGGTCGCAGTTGCTGCAGAAGCAGAAAGGATACAGAACCGCCGGAGCCAACGCTATCTTCGAAGCAGATGTCAGTCCTGAAAGCGTCTCCAAGATTGAGGACCTTAACTGCAGAGTTTGTGCAGCTGGAAGCAGTATTGTAGTAGGCTTTCCCCCCTGGAGATAGAGACTCTCCTTATTGTGTTTTGTGTACTGGTAGCTGGCGAGCACCGGTGTGCACTAGGAGCAAGAAAGACTCCTCTCCCGATTGACATGGACCGCAGGAAAACTATAGTAGTCTGCCGTGCAGGAGAAGGCAGAAGAAGCAGAGGAGCAGTGCTAGTGGATGAAGGGGCGCGTGTGCAGAAACCAGTGAGTTTACCATTGTCGGGTAGTCCCGGTACGCTCTGTAATCGACCGCTGGCTACTGATAACAATTTTGAATACCAAACTAAAATAAGAAAGTCACTTTCGCGTAATAAGAACTTAGTAAAAAGACCAGAAGAGAAAGGTTAGAAACATTGATACCAAAGCCAACACCATTGCCAAAGTAAAGAGGAGGCAATTCTGAAGCAAGCTAACTATAACCACCATTGCCAAAGTAAAGAGGGGCAATACTGAAGCAAGCTAATTATAACCAATATAGCCATATTAAAGAGGGACAATACCGCAAAAAGCATTTAATTCACAGTGGCAAAATAACAAGAGAACATTATTGCCAAAAGATTGTAACCATTATTGCCAAAGGGATGAAGAGGCAATAGTTAAGCAAGATCTTATGTAAAAGAGGGGCAAATATAATAAAGAAACATTGTCAGCAGTTAATTGATGTGAAAGTGGGAAAACAAAAGTGGCAGGAGAGAAGCCCTCCTGGTCGAAATGATCAAGGAGGAGAGGAGCATAACCTCCATTGTATGTGGCAAATTCAATAGTGGAACAAACAGCACCAATGCGTATTATGTCTTCCCAGAAGGAGGTGTGAATTTTGAATTTTAAAAGCAAAAGACTTTTCCAAAAGGTTTGAAGTAAACCTCAACACAGAGTACTTGTCCTGGCAAGCGAGTATACCAGAAAAGGGATCTTTTAGTGGTAGTCCTCCCAAATTAGTGAACCAGGAAGAAATCATTGAAGTACTACATTGTGGTTGAAGGTTGTGGAGAAGAAGAAGTGGCAAGACCACTAATGTGTTTCATAAATTGTGACAGAATCGTCTTGACAGTACATTGTTGTTGACAGAGAATCACTGTGCAAGTATTTTTGTTTTATTAAGAAGAAGTTGTGTTGAACCTATTTTTCTATCAGTGGAGGGATAAAGACTTGTTGTCTGTTTGAACTTCTGGTTAAAGGCCAAGTGAAAGACTTTTGGAGCAAGAAGAACCTTATGATCAGAAGTTTTCTACAAAACGGAACTTTCTTATTTGAACCTTTGATTTAAAATCCTGCTTTGAATCTGGGGAAGGGGATCAGACCCACGTTACAAGAATACACAGTTATTGGGTTTATGGTGAACATAACAGTTATTTATGTTACATTTCAATTGCCATATATAACCTTTATGAGTTTGATGTATATATAAGAAAATATATCAAAAAAGGTAGCAGGCGCTCCTCTCCAGAAAGAACATGGCATGATAACGTGTTCTGAGATGAGAGTTTGCAGCACACGCTTTTTGCTCACTGTACCTTTCACAGATGGGAAATATCCATTTGCATATCAGTCTTTGTCCCGCCCACATGGGCAGTCCAGCACCGAAATGCTATGGCAATTCCTCTATGAACAAGAGTACCAACAGCAACCCCATACACATGTTTCAGCCTTGTTTGGCCTCATCAGTGAGGTGAAGCTGTTCAGAGAGGAATTGCCATAGCTTTTCCACGTCTGGATTCCCCTAGTAACTTAGAGTGAGACCCAAAGTTACTTGAAATATGCAGATAACAAGGGGGGACCCTCGGTCAGAAATCAGGAAACAATGTAATGGTACGATTTGCTCGAAAAACACCTTTGCCAGACTGGATGCATTTGGTAGACCCTTAAGCGGAATGAAATGGGACATATTAAGCGGAATGAAATGGGCCATTTTAGAGAATAGGTCAACAACCACTAGGATAGTGTTCAACCCTTGACAGGGAGGCAGGTCTGTGATGAAATCGAGGGAGAGTGTGTGCCACGATGCAGGTGGAATTTCCAGGGGTTGAGGAAGGCCTGCAGGTCTTTGTTTCTGAGATTTTCCACAAATGCCACATGACAGAATAAACTGCATAATGTGCTTTCGCCAGGTCGGCCACCAATCATTTCTTTTCACCTTGGCTAGGGTCTTGGCAGTTACTGGATGTCCTTCTATCAGGGGGTCATGATAACCAGAAATGACTTGTTCTTGTAGTGCCTTATTCTGTAGATATAAACGCCCTCTGAAATACGGGAGTTGGTTCTTTGTTGTGTAATGTTCACCTTGAGTGGTCCAGTCTTGTAGAGCCTCGGTGTTTATTAGGAGCCGAGTTTCTTTTTGAAGTTCGTCCAGTGAGAATGTTGTTGTAAGTCCTAGTAGTTTGTTACCTGGAATAATGGCCACCGGGTCTGGGGTTGAATATGCGTTCTCATCAATACCCATGCGGGATAGGGCGTCAGCTTTTCCGTTCTGGACTCCAGG
Source organism: Ambystoma mexicanum (assembly GCF_040938575.1). Taxonomy (NCBI): domain Eukaryota; kingdom Metazoa; phylum Chordata; class Amphibia; order Caudata; family Ambystomatidae; genus Ambystoma; species Ambystoma mexicanum. The sequence continues at coordinate 947,476,403 of NC_090925.1, read as the reverse complement.
TCGGTTCGTGATTATGTAATCATATTCTGCAAAGAATAAAGCCCATCGGAGCTGACCGGAAAATTGAGCCTTTGCCGTCTTGAGGTATTGTAGGTTGCGATGGTCGGTGATTACTGTAATGGTAAGTCTGGTGCCTAGGAGGGAATGCCGCCAAGCCTTAAAGGCTGCCTTGATCAATAGGAGTTCCTTGCCTGTTATTGCATAGTTAAGTTCAGGTGTAGTACATTTTCGCGACCAAAAGGCCACGGGATGTAACTGGTGGGATCCCTTTGGGAAAGAACAGCCCCCATTGCCATGCTGGAGGCATCTGTATCCACTACATATGGGAGATCTGGGCGGGGGTGTCGTAGCACTGGGGCTGAGGTAAATCTTTTCTTGAGTTCCTGGAAGGCCTTCTCCGCCTCTTCTGTCCATTGGAACGGTTTGTTGTTTTTTCGTAATAAAGAAGTGATTGGGTGCACAATCTGGGAGAAACCCGGGATAAATCAGCGTTAAAAGTTCACAAAGCCGACCACCCTTTGGACACCTTTCACTGAAGATGGTGATGGCCAGCTAAGGATGGCGTCTACTTTGTGCATATCCATCCGGACGCCTCGGGGAGTGAGGACAAAACCAAGGAACTCGACATTGTTGACATTGAAGGAGCATTTTTCAAGTTTGACGTATAGCTGATGCTGTCAGAGTTTTGCAAGGAAGGAGCGAACGTGCCTGACATGGTCCTGTTTAGAAGAGGAGTACACCAAGATGTTGTTGATGTAAACTAGGGCACATACGTCAATCAATTCCCGTAGTACATCGTTCATGAAGTACTGGAATGCGGCGGGAGCGTTGCAAAGCCCAAACGGCATCACCTGATATTCGTACAGCCCATACTTTGTACGAAAGGCAGTCTTCCATTCATCTCCTTACTTTACATGCACAAGATGGTATGCCCCCCCTGAGATCCAATTTGGTGTAAATGTGGGTATCCTTGACTTGGCCAGCAGTTCTGTGATAAGGGGTAGGGGATAACGTTTTTTAACTGTTACCTGGTTTAGTGCGCGGTAGTCGATGCACATTCTCAAGTCCTCCTCCTTCTTGGGTACGAAGAATAGGGGCAAGGCTGCCGGGTTTTGGACGGGCGGGTAAAACCGTTTGCCAGGTATTGGTCCAGATATGACATCAAGTGGAGATTTTCAGGTTCAGTGAGTGCATACATTCGACTACACAGGATTTGTGCACCAGGTACGAGGTCGATCTTACAGTCATATGGCCTGTGAGGGGGAAAGGTATTAGCCTGATCTTTTTGGAAAACGTCTTGGAAATCGTGGTATTCGCTTGGTAGTGTACTTTTTACACCTAGTACCAGCGCCTCTTTATCTTGGACAGGTGTCTCTGGGTCAGACAATGGCATTTCGACTTGGTAGCAAGCATGAACACACTCATTGGAAAAGGCTCATTTCTTGGCTCGCCAGTCGATGTTAGGATTGTGAGCCACCAACCACGGCATCCCTAGAATCACCCGGAACTGAGGGGCCTTGATAAGATTAAAGGCAATGGCTTCCCAGTGTCCATCTTGGCACAGATGGGTCAATTCTGCTGTGCGTTGAGTTACAGGACCAGAAGCTATCTCCGTGCCGTTGACAGTGGTGACCTTCTCAGTTGTCGTTTTCTGACAGAGGGGAAGCCCATCCTTGTTGCCAGGCCTTGGTCTATGTAGTTACCAACGGCACCGCTGTCTATGTATGCCTCCACAGCATGCATCCAAGTCGGTTGTTGGTGACTGATCAAAATTACAGGCAGGGCAAGGTGTGAGGTCTGTGGCTCTTTTCCTTCACTCGACAAACGGACCTCTATGCTTGCCGGACCTGGACGTTTTCCGACTCTTGTTCTCCTTCTTTCTCTGTAGCTCCAACTGCTCTCCTAGGGCGTTTTACGGGACATTCTCTGAGGAAGTGACCTAATTTCCCAGCAGTACAGGTATAATTGCTGTTGTCTCCTTTTGTCTCTTTCGGTCTTGTTTAATGGGCTCCGTACCCCCCAATTTGCATGGGTTCCAAAGTGTTTTCTGATGAACGCGGACTCTTCTCCTTTGAGCGTACATACACAGTCCGATTCTCCATTCTGGCACGATGTCAGGATTCGTAAATCAGGGAGGCATACTGGCAATCTTTCCTCTCATACTTGTTTGCTTTCCACACCTGGGGTTCCTTCGCTTTTGTCACGAAGACGCTGCTTCAGAACACGGAAGTTTGCTCAGCCAGTCCGTTTGGTGTATCTGAAGCAGCGCTGGTCTTTGCCATGGAAACGCAGTCGCTCTGCGTACCTGAGGTCACGTGTCTTTACACATCCTTAGAACCTCACGTGACTTTTTGTTTTTCCTTCTTATACCCCGCTTCCCCGCTACTCGCTGCTTCTGAAATTGTTATTTCTCTTGCCGCTGCGTATCTGACCTTACTCCTGCTGTATTCTCTGTTTTGACCTGGACCGCCTACTGGATTCCTGTTTATGTACCCTCTTGTTGTTGTCTCGACCCTCGGAACTGCTTTTTTGGATTTGTTACGGATCACGGACGTCTGTTCGATTTTTGCCCGCATGGTTTTCGACCCTTGGAACATTTCACGGATCTCTCCTTGTCAAGTTTTTGGCTGGTGCTACCATCTACGTCCTTCATTCCGCTGCTACTGGAACATTTCTACGGACTTCCTTGTTTCCCCTTGGAACTGAAGACTTTATACTAGGCGTCCGCGTGCCGTCGGTTTCAGTGGACATTGCTGTTTGCTGGATTCTTGTTTAGGCGTCCTCGTGCCGGCAGTGGGTAGGTGGATCGCATTGCTTCTGGATCACTCCGGCGCTTCATTGGTTTCTTCAGTTTATTTGGAACTTCCTGGGAAACTCTCATCCGGTAAGACTGTTCCTTTCTTTCTGATTCTCTTTTTGGTCATTGTATGGTTCCAGTTACTTACTGGTTATTCTTGTCCCCTCAGAAATCTGACGCCACCTTCCTTTCTGAATTGCCAGTCAATCTACTATAGTCTATTTTCAGGTACTTGAGGTGGGCTTGTTTGAGCATTGCTATTCAAATTGTCTTCTGCCACTAATATACGGTTCCTTTACAGGTTGACTGGTTCCCGTGACGTCCTCTCATCACTTGGTCAATTGACTGGTCAGAGAGTTTCTGCTACATCTCTCTTGGGTTCATTGACACTCATCTTTTGGTCAATTGACTGGTCAGAGAGTTTTTTCTACATCTCTGTTGGGTACATTGACAAAAAGAATTCGTCCTCTACACGACGAGTTCAACGACTTGAAGTCAGGATTCTGGTTATTTGTCAAGGAATATCTCCTGACTTAACATATTCAGAAGCCTTATTATGGACGTCACAGGCGACCCCTTAACCACGTTGGCTCAACTAGTGGCTGATTTACGGGCTGACATGACAGCAGCTCTTGAGGACACGCAACGCAACATTCATGAGTTGCGAGTGGGCCTTCACTCTGCTCGGGCTGGCACCTCAGGTTTCTCTTCTGGTTCTGGTGCCGGTTTGGGATCTGCTCCTATTAACCCCGAGAGCGCTCCCGTTGTTCTCGCTGCCCAATTCCCTCTGGCTCCACCGGAGCGGTTTCACGGGGATCCAAAAACATTCCGGACCTTTATTAACCAGTGTCGATTGCATTTCCTCTGCCGTCCTACTTCATTCCCTGATTCCACTACCAAGGCAGCGTTCGTACTGTCGTATTTAGGTGGCACAGCGGCAACTTGGGCTAATCCATTGTTGGAGCAGGGAAGCCACCTACTTTATGATTGTGATGCATTGATTAAAGCCCTGTCACGGGTTTTTGATACCAGGTATAAGACCCAGGCCACCGATCTAGAACTTCTCTCTTTGCAACAAGGTGACACTACGTTATTGAATTATCTGGCTAGGTTTAATCAGTTGGTTGCAGAAGCCGGTTGGCCTGATGAGAAAAAGGCAGCCCTGTTTTATAAGGGTCTTTCTGAATCCCTGAAAGATATACTGGCCACAGTCCCGGTAGTACCCTCCACGTTTCCAGAATTGTTGGATCTAGTCCTCCAGATAGATGCCCGTCGGGCAGAACGGAAGGGTGAAAGAAGGGGCCCCGTTCCTGCTACCGCTTCCGTAAATCCCCCTGTGCCAGGCAGCGAGGAACCTATGCAGATAGGCGCAGTACGGGGCCCATTAACCACGGAGGAAAGAGAACATCGCAAAAAGAGTAATTTGTGCTTTTATTGCGGTTCTTCCGAACATTTTTTGAGACAGTGCCCTAAAAAACCCAAGAAACAGGGAAACTCCAGGGCCCGGCAATAGATGGAGTCCCATTGCCGAGCAAACTAGGTCAGGACTCCAGACGCTCCGTACTATTTTTTGTCCCAGCTACTCTAGCTTTTCAGTCTGCCAGTCCATGGACTGTCCTTGCTGTCTTGGACTCCGGTGCCACGGGGAATTACATTGACGGACAGTATTTACAGGAATGGAAAATCCCTGTAGAACCCAAGGAGTTTCCAGAGGTGGTCAACGCTGTGAACGGTACCTCTCTATTGTCAGGTCTGGTCACGGAGCGTACCATTGAACTTACTATGACATTAGACTCTGGTCATACTGAACAAATCACTTTTGACGTCATTTCCGCACCTCAATATAAGATCATCTTGGGGTTACCTTGGTTGATGCACCACAACCCATTGGTCAATTGGCAGTCTGGTTGTATTACGTTCTCTTCAGACCATTGCAAAAAGCACTGTCTGTCAGTACCTGGGAAGTGTTCTGGGCCTTGCATCTCCTTGTTGGATACGGCCGCGGTGGTTGGTGGCGTTTCCTCAGTCTTGCCTAAAGAATACGACGGGTTCAAGGATGTATTTGATAAGATAGGGGCCGACACCCTTCCACTTCATCGTCCCTACGATTGTCCTATAGACTTACTGGAAGGCGCAAAGATACCTTCAGGACGCGTTTATTCTCTCACTCAAAAGGAGAACCTCGTTTTGAAAGAGTATTTGGATAAAGCCCTAGCCAATGGTTTGATCCGTCCTTCTCGTTCCCATGCCGCTTCTCCGCTCTTCTTTGTGCCGAAGAAGGAGGGAGATCTGAGACCTTGCATAGACTATCGCGAACTTAATGCTGTTACCATCAGAAACCAATACCCTATTCCGTTGATTTCTGTGCTCCTAGACCAACTGGGTTCTTCTGAATTGTTCACCAAACTTGACTTACGCGGAGCATACAATTTGGTCAGAATGAGGAAAGGAGATGAGTGGAAGACAGCGTTCAAAACTAAATATGGGTTGTTCGAATATTTAGTTATGCCCTTTGGTTTGTGCAATGCTCCGGCTACTTTCCAAAGGTTTATTAATGATGTTTTCAGCGACATGTTGGATCGTCACGTCGTTGTCTATCTTGACGACATTTTGGTATACTCCTCATCCTATGAAGAACATGTAAAACATGTATCTGCAGTTTTGCAGCGTCTTCGTGAAAATCGCTTATATGCCAAATTGGAAAAGTGCTTGTTTCATGTTACCGAGGTAGAGTTCCTTGGTTATGATATAACTAAGACTGGCATAAAGATGAGCAATGTCAAGGTTCAGGCGGTGTTGGACTGGCCGATTCCTTCTACTATCAAAGCATTACAGTCTTTCCTTGGCTTTGCTAATTTTTATCGTCGGTTCATTCGTTCATTCTCTGAAATAGTGGCTCCACTCACTGCTTTGACCAGTAATAAACGGCCGTTCGTTTGGAATACTAAGGCTCAACAAGCGTTTGACACCTTGAAGCAAGCCTTTACCACTGCACCGGTGATTCAACATCCAGATTCGATCCAACCATTTTTTGTGGAGGCAGACGCGTCTGAGGTTGCGGTCGGCGCAGTTCTGTCTCAATTGTGTAGAGACACTGGTTTGCTCCACCCGGTGGCTTATCATTCACGCAAACTCACCCCTTACGAACAGAATTATACTGTTTCTGAATTGGAGCTCTTGGCCGTAAGGGATGCTTTCATTGTTTGGAGACATCACTTACTGGGGGCGGTCTTACCTGTGCAAGTATACACTGATCACAGGAATCTTTTGGCCTTACAATCCTTACAGTGTACTACGGCCCGTCATTCCAGATGGCATGAGTTCTTCTCCATGTATAACTTTACACTCACATATCGTCCTGGACCTTTGAACTCCAAGGCTGATGCCTTGTCAAGACTGCATGGAAACGCCTTGCGTTCTTGGGGGGGTACTATACTTCAGAGTCACCAGGTAGTTTGCGCCTGTACCTTACAACCCTCACTAGTCTTTTCTATCCAGGACTGGGTGGTCTCGGAACCAAGTGAGTTGAAAGAACATAACATGGATATCGTCAACTCTTTGCCTTATGTTCAAGGTCGCCTGTACTTACCCGATTTGGCTACACGGCGCACGGCAATGCAATGGTGCCATGATTCCTAGCTGGCGGCACATCCAGGGAGGCGCAAGACCCAAGAATTGTTACATCGCTGGTGTTGGTGGCCGTCTTTACAGCGAGACGTCGCTGTTTATGTCTCCGCTTGTTCTATTTGTGCCCAGTGCAAGGGATCTACCACGAAACCTATGGGACTTATGCAACCATTACCGGTCCCCGAACGTCCATGGTCAATGATATCCATGGATTTTATTGTCGAGCTCCCGCCTGTTCAAGGTTTTGATACGGTTTGGGTTATTGTGGACTATTTCACCAAACTTGCTCGTTGTGTCCCTTGCCAAGGTTTACCTACTGCTCCTGCTCTTGCGGATCTGTTTCTGCGTCATGTTTTCCGTGATTTCGGTCTCGCTGATATTATTATATCGGATAGAGGGTCTCAATTCACCTCAAGATTCTGGAGACACCTTACTAGTTCTTTGGGCATCGACGACCGTTTTTCCAGTGCTTACCACCCACAAACGGACGGTCAGACAGAAAGGCTCAATGCCACCCTTGAGCAATATTTGCGCTGTCTTACATTGCAATTCCAGGAATCGTGGTTTTCGGTGCTGATACATGCTGAGTTTGCATATAACAATTCTATCCATACTTCCACCGGTACCACACCATTTTTTGCCATGTATGGCCAACATCCCCGGACCCTCCCGCTGGACCTCGTCACGGACATTTCTAACCCGGCCGTACAGGGTTGTCTACGAGACGTTACAACCATTCGTGAGGCCGTACTTCGTCAGTTAAAGTTAGCGAAAGAACATGCTAAACAGTATGCTGACCGGCATAGAGAACCAGCACCTCAGTATACACCGGGGAACAAGGTGTGGTTGTCCACCAAGAATCTTCGTTTACCAGGTCGCAGATGTCTTTTACCTCGTTTTTTGGGTCCTTTTTCTGTGCTTTCATTGGTAAATCCGGTTGCGGTGAAACTGGACCTTCCGTCATCCTGGAAAATTCATCCAGTTTTTCATGTTGCATTGCTCAAACCTTGCCTCTCGCCGGTTATTGCTCCCCCTCGTCCACCACCTGTTATGGTTCAGGGTACAGAAGAATATGAGGTGCAGGCTATCCTGGATGTCAAGACAGTTAGGGGCAAGCAGTTGGTTCTAGTGGACTGGAAGTGCTATGGTCCGGAAGACAGGACCTGGGAACCGGCCTCCAATATCCATGCTCCTGATCTCATGTCTCGATTCATGGCCTCTCGTGGGGATGATGCTTCATTGGGGGAGGATGCTGTCAGGATTCGTAAATCAGGGAGGCATACTGGCAATCTTTCCTCTCATACTCGTTTGCTTTCCACACCTGGGGTTCCTTCGCTTTTGTCACGAAGACGCTGCTTCAGAACACGGAAGTTTGCTCAGCCAGTCCGTTTGGTGTATCTGAAGCAGCGCTGGTCTTTGCCATGGAAACGCAGTCGCTCTGCGTACCTGAGGTCACGTGTCTTTACACATCCTTAGAACCTCATGTGACTTTTTGTTTTTCCTTCTTATACCCCACCTCCCCGCTACTCGCTGCTTCTGAAATTGTTATTTCTCTTGCCGCTACGTATCTGACCTTACTCCTGCTGTATTCTGTGTTTTGACCTGGACCGCCTACTGGATTCCTGTTTCTGTACCCTCTTGTTGTTGTCTCGACCCTCGGAACTGCTTTTTTGGATTTGTTACGGATCACGGATGTCTGTTCGATTTTTGCCCGCATGGTTTTCGACCCTTGGAAGACATTTCACGGATCTCTCCTTGTCAAGTTTTTGGCTGGTGCTACCATCTACATCCTTCATTCCGCTGCTACTGGAACATTTCTATGGACTTCCTCGTTTCCCCTTGGAACTGAAGACTTTATACTAGGCGTCCGCGTGCCGTCGGTTTCAGTGGACATTGCTGTTTGCTGGATTCTTGTTTAGGCGTCCTCGTGCCGGCGGTGGGTAGGTGGATCGCATTGCTTCTGGATCACTCCGGCGCTTCATTGGTTTCTTCAGTTTATTTGGAACTCCCTGGGAAACTCTCATCCGGTAAGACTGTTCCTTTCTTTCTGATTCTCTTTTTGGTCATTGTATGGTTCCAGTTACTTACTGGTTATTCTTGTCCCCTCAGAAATCTGACGCCACCTTCCTTTCTGAATTGCCAGTCAGTCTACTATAGTCTATTTTCAAGTACTTGAGGTGGGCTTGTTTGAGCATTGCTATTCAAATTGTCTTCTGCCACTAATATACGGTTCCTTTACAGGTTGACTGGTTCCCGTGACGTCCTCTCATCACTTGGTCAATTGACTGGTCAGAGAGTTTCTGCTACATCTCTCTTGGGTTCATTGACACTCATCTTTTGGTCAATTGACTGGTCAGAGAGTTTTTTCTACATCTCTGTTGGGTACATTGACAAAAAGAATTCGTCCTCTACACGACGAGTTCAACGACTTGAAGTCAGGATTCTGGTTATTTGTCAAGGAATATCTCCTGACTTAACACACGATCTGTACTTCGATCTTGCAGCCTGTGGTCTAGCTGCACCACTACGTTGATGAACTCTGCACAGTCTTTTGGTGGGTTTACCACCTGAGCTAGGACGTCTTTCAATTCCCCCCGTAATCCTCGATGGAATAACGTTGTTCCTTTCTCCTCAGGCCACCCAGTTTCAATGACAAGTTTGTTAAAAGTGGCGATATATGTTAACAAATCTTGGCTGGCTTGGCGGAGGGACAGAAGTTTGTTATACAGAGCTTGGCCCTGGGTATGCAGGGTGAACAGCTTCTCAATCTCCTGTTGAAACCCCCTGAAATCCCGCAGGAGTGGGTCATCCTGGCTTACTAACAGTATGGAGCAATCCACGGCCCTGCCACTCAGATATGACAGAATGAAGGCAACCCGTGACTGATCGTTAGGAAAGGCTCTGGGTCTACAAAGAAAATGGAGGCGGCACTGGTTCATGAATACTGCATATTTTCCTGGGTCCCCCGTAAAATGTTACGGTGGGGCCAAAGGAACTGCCCCAGGGAGTACCACCTGCACTGGATTGACGGATGTGGCTGGAACCGACAGAATACTTCCTGGCAACGGAGCCTGCCCAGCCTGTGTTGGAGCAATTGTCTGGCTAATTCATCAGTGCGGTCCTTGGTGACAATCAACTCCCTCCTAAGGGCGTTGGTTTCTTGCTGGCCAGAGTGCACCTCGGCCTGCAATTCTCCCAGTAACTGGGCTAGTTGGTCAGTCTCTGATGCTTCCATGACGCCCAGGGCGATGTTTTAATGAAGGCTTTGAGTTCTGTTATGCTCACCTGGTATACACGGGGGTGCCACACGATACTGGATGGAGGTCTAAGCTCTATCCCGGACCCCTCTCTGCTTGGTTATGTGCCAGACGTTGGGTAGCGCCAATAACAGGAGAATGGAGGGTTAAAATACAGGTTCTGTGATGGGTGGACTCCCACCTCCCTATGGTCCAAATCCCCTCCCTTGGGGTTATTGCTCACCTTAGGTTTTTGTGCGTTGAACTCTCCGTCCTGCGTCTCTGTGCAGGGGCGCGTGGTTGGTGCAGGCGTTCCGTGGACTTAGTTGCTTCACTGGTCCGTGTGCCCTTATGTCGGGTCCAGACGGGCTGTGACTCCGACTCTGCTTGCTGTCTTCCAGGTGAGTTATAATGTCTTTTCCGTCTCTTTCTGTACCTTCGTTTTCTCTGTCTTCTCAGCGTCTTGATCCACTATGCTGTTCCCTAACAATGTCCCTTTTTGTTTTCACAGGGATGGTTGCGATCTCGGAGTTGCCGCGCTGATGGTGAAGACCACGGTGAGTTATTAATGCGCAGAGCGCTGCACTGTTTATTGGTGTTAATTGCTAACCTGTGTTCTCTTCTCTTCTTTGTACAGGTTGCAGTGATGTTCCGGAGTGATGAGCGATCGAAGCGCTGCTTGCCCAGGTAAGTGCTTTGCCCTTGTTCCTTCTCCGTTGCAGGTTGTGGTGAAACCCGGAGATGTGCGAGGTAAGAAAAGTGCAGGGTGCTGCCAGGACTCGCTGCTTGCCCAGGTAAGAATTGTTATTAATGCTGTCCTTGTTTCTTTACCTTTGCAGGTTGCGGCGAACTCCGGAGATGGGCGAGGTAAGCGAAGCACAGGATGGATTCAAGGCCGGTTACTTCACAGGTAAGTGTTCTTGCTTGCCAATGCTGTTCTTGTTCTTCCAGGTTATTAATGGAATCCGGATCTAGGGCTTCAGGATCGGGCCGCCGGAGAAGCAGATGAGCAGGAGCTGGACACTGTGAGTATTACGCTGCAGGAGTGCAGAATAACTTGAAGCATGTTCTGCTGTTTGGGTGTGGTTTAAATAGCCAGGTAAAGTAGTTCCAGGCAAAGTAGTTCCAGGCCCAGCCACACCCAAAAAGCTGTGTAATAGGCCTCCATGTTGGATTAAGGTCCAAAACTGGTATTGCTTTATTCCTGATAATGAGCCTCGCACCAAAGGTGCCAGGACTGACTCCATGTATGTTTCTCATGGAGTTTTAAGGCCCTTGGAGCCAGTGTGAAGGGCTTTAGCCCCATTGCTGCCAGGGGGCTGTTAAACCTGAGGGGGTCAGGTGCATGGATCGTGACATATTCTTCCAACCCTGGGTAGTAGATCTGTTCTTATTGCACATCTTTTACTCCCTGTGTCCAAATATGCCCAAGTACTTTCCCTCTAGGATAGTTGGGATTCTGTATATTGTTCGATTCCCAGTATATAAAAAAGTTAGGGGTTTACTTTTGTTCTTATTTTTATTTTTTTAGGGAGCGGATTTGCCTGGTCATCTTCCTTTTCTTTAAATATCTCTCTAGTTGGGATATAGAGCATTTCTTTATGAGAGGGTACAATATTCTCTATATGACTTGGTCCCTCCTCATACATCTTCTTTCTAGATGTTAATGGAAGGGCTTCCTTTTGATTTAAAGAACAATATCTTGCGGGATGACCAATTTCTCTACAAGAATAACATGGCTGGTTTGGAGCAGCAAGTACCAATTCTTTTTGGATGTCTCACGAAGGTACTATTTCCCAGGAATGGCTATACAGGATATTTGTACTGACGGATTCAGTATTTGGGTTGCCTCCCTTTTCTTATTGCGGCTCAGGTATTAGAGTATGGCTTTCCATCTCATTAGATGGACAGATCTTTATTGTGTTATCTAGCTGTTCATAGGAAAACCATCTTTGTTTGTGGGTAAGAGATGTGGTCAGAGTGCATGGAATGTCTCCATCTCCATTTCCTACCACTAGATTTTCGGTACCTAATCTTTCTAGCATCTGAAAACTAGGTGGTATTTGAAAGTCTGAATAACATGCTTCACTAGAATAGTTACACTCTCAACCCGAACCATGGTGATATTCTTCGGCAGATGGTACCCAAGAAACATCTGTTGTTCTGTCTCTTTCATCATCTAATAAGAGCTCATGTTCAGATTCCTGGTTACTTACAGCATCCCCAAGGGAAGCTACTGAGGCAATTAAGGCATTAGGGTGATTGAAATGTACTCATAAAGGTTTATCTCTCTCTTGTGTGTCAATTAGCTCATCTTCTAAATTCTCAGGACAGGATTCCATGATATGGCCCCAATCTCAACAGAATAAGCAACCTTCAAAGCAGGAGGAATCTGGTTCATCTAGGGAGATACTAGAAAACCCAGGGAACAATGTTCTCCTTGCCAGCTTCAATAGGGACTTAGATGTTGGGTTGTCCTGTTGGGTCTCCTGATCTAACTTTGGTACTATCTGGATAAGGGAGACGTCCATTGGCCCTGGTGAAAGAGGTGGTAATTCAGTGGATAATGTATTGGAGTTTCCTTGGATCTGGTCCCCACATAGAGGTTCCTTTGGAACTGAGATGTCTTTCTGTTCTGTTTTAGAGCATAACAAACATTTTCAGGTTCGGTGTTCCCCCAGACTTTTCCTTAGTTTCCCCAGTGGGTGGCTCCCAAAGGATCTCATATTAGATTCCCCACTTTCTCACCCCTATGGATCTTCTTTGGGGTTGAGGAAAAATGTAAGAAAACACATTTAAATTCCTCTCCACAGGAAAGAAGGGGTAACTTTCCTTCTCTGCAGGGTAGGATATAGCGGGACCAGTTAGGAGGGTATTTTATCCGTCATTTCAAAGAGACTATTACCTTATCTTTTCGCTGCACTAAATAATCTTTGGGGCAGAAAAGGTGATAGATATTGTTTTCTACGAACTTCCTAATTGGTAAAACGGCTTGAGGGTTAAGTAGCTGGAAAATAACCCCAAGCTCAGAATGTTTTAGAATGTGACTGAGTGATGGATTATTGGTTTCTCTCTATCAATCCCAATCTACTTGTAGACAAAATGACTTGTCGAGATCTGTCTTTTGGTACACAAAATAGGGGACTGGAACCTATCTTAGTCTCTGAGGTGTAGAAATCATCCGTGAGAGAGGTGATGTTACTCCACTCTGTCCCTAATGTTTTACCAGTAGCAACTGATGGACTTAACACTTTCTGATTTGATTTTTCCAAAGTCAGGGTTCCCCAACTTGTATCGGTTGAGTTGCATCCCACTTCTAACACCATATATGAGACGGGCATGTTATCAAGAGATGACACAGACATCAAAGGTAAAAAACAAGGGGGGGTCCTGGGAGTCCATTAGTCCCCGGTATGAGAGACTTACCCAGAGTCTTTAGCTCACTATCTTTTACAGAGGAGAAATATCTTCTTTATCCTGCCCTAGGGCAGTCCAGCACCAAAATGCTAAGCAATTCTCCTCTGAACAAGAGTACCAACAGCAACCCCAGACACGTGTTTCGGTCTGGCTGGATCTCATCAGTAGGGTGGAGCTGTGCCTCTCTAAAGTCTATAGTGAGCAAGGGGTCGAGGTCTTCCTAATCACCCCTTTCCAATATATTCTATTTTGCGGGCTTTAAATATTAACCTCTTTTCCTTAACCCTTGGTCTCACAGCTTTATTGTCAAAACTAGTAAAGGGATAACAGAGGTTTTGACCCCCCTCTCCTGAACCACAGAAGCCAAATACATTGACCCTCCCACCGTGGTTGGCACGGGCGCCTGAATACAACAACACAGGGAAACACGTGGCAGCCAATGGGGGGAAGTCTGAGTTATGGAAAGGGGTGGAATGACAAAGGGAAGATGGTGAAGACATAACATGCAGATACATAACCATCATCACTAATTGAATGACTAATACTCCTAAAAACCTTTACCCTGAACCTGTAAACCTAACCTGACTTCACAAAACAAAACGGGCCTATACCCCTTAAATCCTACTGAGGATCGTATTTCCAACTAACATAGCATACCCTTGAGTTACCTCAAGACACAACATAAAGTACACATAACCATGTGTTAGAAACAGAGCGTAACATAGCACTGAACAAAACATTAGGGAGTTCCCCTTTAAAGCATGACTGGCAATGCAATCATTATGGCACAAACAAAGGGACTATCCCTTCTATGAGACACAAGGCACATGGCCTGTTGGGCACACTGAAGCGACATACAAACATGGCAACTTATTATATATAGTTGTGCCCCTGTCATGATGGTTGTTGCAACATGGAATTGCAGGAAGTGAAGTAACAATAGATTTCTTGATCACCTATACAGTGTCCTCCTAATTCTCCTAAATGTAATTGTGATTTGTAACACAGGACAACAGAGCTTTCTCAAACAAGTTCTTTAACGAGGCATGCATGTAGTGTTATTGGTACAAGAAAGAGCAGCGTGAAATGTGAAAATGCTTCCTATAAATCAAAGATTTAATTCACTTATCTGATGGTCCGGGTGCCTCACAAGGACACCCGGACCATGAAGAATGACGCCAGGAAGGGGATGTGGCCCCTCGTAAATCACCGCCGTGGCCCAGGTTATCGTTGCCGCATGTGCTTCAGCAGCTCCTGTTCACCATTGCGGCCCGCAATACTGACCAACAGACCTTTGGTGTTCCCAAAGTTCCAAAAACTCCTGACTAGTCCAACACACGTACCCGTCGCCGCCCGTGCTGATAATCCGTAATTATCTGCACCAGAGCACTGGCTGTTGATGGCTTAAGAAAGCCCCTAATTAAACAGCTGACTCACCGCGCAAACGCAGAGAACTACACACAATCCCACAGTATGCTGGGAAGTGTAGTTTTCCTCCAATTCAGCAGCATTTCTGGTTTGTTGCACGCCGTCCCTTGCCCCAAACCTTATTTCTGACAGTACCTCCTCTCCCAGGGCTCTTCCCAAACCTTGCTTTTTCCGGGTGATGCAAATGAAATTGTCTCACTAAACGGGGGGCGTGAAACGCACTAGCCCGTTCCCATGAACAATCCTCCGGCCCATAGCCAGACCATTGAATAAGATACCACAATTTTTTCTGTCTTCGTCTTGAGTCCAATATTCTCTTCACCCCGTATTTCGTCTGCCCATCCTTGGCAATTGATGGAGGTTCCTGCACCCGTGTCCCAGGCACTGCGGGTTTAAGCAAAGACACATGGAATACAGGATGTACCTTTAAAGTTTGAGGAAAACGTAATCTGACAGCCACTGCAGACACACATTTAACTATCTCATATGGTCCAATAAACTTAGGTACAAATTTACGAGGCCCTCTTAACTGCAAGTTGTGGGTAGATAACCATACCTTATCTCCCACCTTATACTGAGGAGTCTCTCTTCTTTTTTTGTCTGCATATTTCTTGTACTGTTCTTTAGCCTGCTCTAGATTGGCTCGTGCCTTCTGTCTGATGGTCAGAAGTAATTGTTTTCTTTCCTGAAGTACTGGAATATTCTCCACATCAGGTAAATGCTCAGGTAACATATTTTGCACTTGTCCATACAAGCATTCATTTGGGGTCATACCCAGTGAGGCATGTTCTGTATTGTTGTACGTGAATTCTGCTAACAACAATGACTGCACCCAAGATTCTCGGCCATCATTCAGATAACAATGCAAATATTGTTCAAGCGTCTCATTGACCTCTCTGTTTGTCCATCCATTTGGGGGTGATAGCTTGTGGACAATGCACAATCAATTCCTAACATCTGACAGAAAGCACACCAAAATTTAGAAGTAAATTGGGGACATCTATCCAATACAATACTTCGAGGTAAACCATGTAATCTGACCACATGTTTCAAAAATAACTCTGCTAATTTCCCGGCTCCCGGATTTCCTTTACAAGGCACAAAATGGGCTTGTTTAGACAAATAATCCACCACCACCCAAATAGTGTCATACTGATTGTCAGAAGGCAGATCGGTAATAAAGTCCATGGATATATGGGTCCAGACTTTCTCAGGAGTGGGCAGAGGCATACACAGGTTTCGCACTTCTGAATGTACTTAATAGAGTCTTGTCTCAAACCCGTCCACCAAAAATATCTCTCCAGCATACCTTGTGTCTTTCTACTCCCTGAATGACCCGCTAAAGGTGAATTATGACACCAATGCATAGCCTTCTTTTGAAAATCAAGAGTGGGTAAATACAACTTCCCTGCATAGTAAGGAAGACCATCACGAAAAGTTTCTAATGGATTCTCCACTCCCCATTTCACTCTCTCCTGCTTTTTCATTTCTTGCTTCACCTGTCTCAGCAAGTTGGTCATCACAGCTCCTACGACATTTTCCACTGGAATTATTGTTTTAACCTTTGTTACCATGTTTTCTAGATTTTGCTGTCTAGACAGAGCATCAGCTTTCCCATTTTTTTTCCTGGTCTAAAAGTTGCCAAGTAGTCAAACTCGTTAAAGTACTGTGACCACCGTAATTGCCTAGGACTCTAAGTGTGTGCAATTTTAAAGTACTGCAAATTCTTATGATCAGTGACCACCATCACCTGATGTTTGGCACCCAGCAAATAATGTCGCCACTCCAAAAAGGCCTCTCGAATTGCCAGCAACTCCTTATCTGTAATAAAATATTTTTGTTCACAACTAGTAAGCTTAAGTGAGTAGAAAGCCACTGGATACCACACACCTTCCTCATCCTTTTGAGACAAAACTGCCCCAACAGCCATATTGGACGCCTCTGTTACCACTTGGAACGGTTTTCTCAGGATCCAGGTGTCTCAGTACCGGAACTGACGTGAATGCTTCCTTCAACTCTTGAAAAGCCCTTTCTGTCTGTTGGTTCCAACAAAAACTAGTAGCCTTCCTTAATAACTTAGTTATAGGTGTAACTATTTGTGAACAATTGGAAATAAATCACCTGTAAAAATTAGCAAAACTCAAAAAAGACTGAATATCCTTGATACATTGAGGCGCTGGCCATACGGTAACTGCCTGAACCTTTTTCTTGTCCATTACAATTCCAGAGGGAGTCAAAATAAAACCACGAAATTCCACTTGACTGGTTTGAAAGCACATTTTTCCAATTTCACCTAAAACTGATAATCTTGTAGGTTTTTCAACACTTTTCTGACATGGCCTATATGTTGCTCTTCTGACGAGGAGTAAATCAAAATGTCATCAACATAAACTATAACAAACAAGTCTAGAAACTCACTCAACACCTCCTGCATACAATATTGGAATGCTGCAGCAGCATTACATAGTCCAAAAGGCATAACAAGGTAATCAGACAGGGCAGATTTAGTCCTAAAAGCAGTCTTCCATTCATCCCCCTCTTTCACTCGAATTAAATGGTAGGCCCCTCTCAAATCTAGCTTTGTGTATACCACTGCTGTCTTGACTTAATCCAATAATACTGAAATCAAAGGCAAAGGATATCTATTCTTCACCATCACCTTATTTAAAGCGCGGTAGTCAATACACGTCCTAATGGTTCCTTCTTTTGTAGGGACAAAGAACAACGGAGAGGAGACTGGTGAGGTAGAATGTCTAATGAAACCCTTTTTCAACATATCTTCCAAGTATTCCCGTAAATGCTGATTTTCGGTCTCTGTCAAAGCATAGATTCTGCTGCAAGGTAGCTTCGCCCCTGGTTCCAAATCAATCACACAATCATACGATCTATGAGGGGGCAACTTCTCCTCTCCTCCTTTATCAAAGACCATAGAACAATCTTGATACTGGTCTGGAATACGGAGTCCCACTGCTCCCACCATTTGGGGTTCTGACACCTTCTCTGCCAAAAACAAAGCAGGACCTATCTCCTCCTCCATATGATTCCTGCACTCCAGTCTTTCAAAGACAACTTCCTGTGTGACCCAATCAATTCTGGGATTATGTTGTATTA
This sequence comes from Ambystoma mexicanum, assembly GCF_040938575.1. NCBI lineage: Eukaryota > Metazoa > Chordata > Amphibia > Caudata > Ambystomatidae > Ambystoma > Ambystoma mexicanum. The sequence continues at coordinate 947,458,787 of NC_090925.1, read as the reverse complement.
ACCAGGGCATACCCAAAATGAGTCCAAACTGAGGGGCCACTATTAAATCAAACACACTTTCTTCCACATGTCCTGACCCACACCTCATTTCAATTGGTTGAGTCTGTTGACAAATGGGCCCAGAAATCAAAGGTGACCCATCTACCGACTGCACTCCCCCCACCTGTGATTTTTTCCTCAGTGGTAAACACAACCTTTCAGACAAACCAATATCAATGAAATTACTGGTGGCTCCTGAGTCCACTATAGCTGACACTATCTGTTTAGTACAGGCAAAAAATAGCTTCACCAAAATGTACAAATGGGAATTCTTTTTTCCTGCCGTATTAGCTATCCAACTGGGGAACCTACTCTCAGCTGGGCCTGACACCTGAGTTCCCCCTAAGGCCGGCCCAGTCCTTTTCCCGCCTCCCCATTGCTTCTACCGACTCCTGTTCCCTTCTTCGGAGTGTTAGGGCAAGTCCTAATATAATGTCCTGGTTGCCCACAATATAGACACAAATTGTTAGGCTTCCGTTGCTGCCTTTCTGCTTTAGATAACGCCCCTTTCACTCCTCCAATCTGCATAGGCTCTCCTTCCACATTCTTACTTCCTTTACCCAGATCCAGCCTGGCAAAGGGCACTACCTCTGGTCTTTTCTTATCTCCCTTGCGCTCATACATCCTATCATCTAATCTTAACGATAAATCAATCATGGCCGTGCATGTACTAGGTTGAGGTTCTACCTGAGCCATCGCGTCCTTTAATTCTTCTCTTAACCCTTGATAAAATAAAACAGTCTGTTAATTCTCGGGCCAATCTGTCTCAATCACTAGTCTATTAAACTGAGTCACATGTGAAACTAAATCACTGGTTCCTTGCTTTAAGGCCATCAATTCTTTATCTTGAGCCAAAGAAACCTCCCGGCGGTCAAACAGTCTTCCAAATTCCGCCAAAAACCCATCCCAATTGTACAATAACGGGTCATCCTGCTGCACCAAAGGCATCGCTGAAGCGGCCGCATCCCCAGTTAAATATGAAATCACAAATGCGGTCCTAGGCTGTATGGTCTCAAAAGCCGTGGGTTTACACAAGAGGTGCAGTTTGCACTGTGTCAAGAACATCATATATTCTTTCAGATCCCATGTGAACCGTTCCGGTGCCGCCAAAGGCACACTACTCGGAGGCTGCACAATCACTGTAGAAGATGTTCTTCCTGTTGGGATCCCAGTAGATGACCCAGCCCCCTCCAATGGGGTACTTTGTGCTACCAAACCCTGCACCTGAGCTTTAAGAGTACTTGATTCTTGTGTAGCGTGCACTAACTCAAGCTGAATAACTTGCAAAGCCTTCAGCACTTCTGCTAAAGAGGGAGGATTCGCTTCCATTTGGCCTGGGTGGTTCAATACCCCAAATCGGGGGCAGATAATTCTGTCAAAACTAGTAAAGGGATGACAGAGGTTTCGACCCCCTCTCCCGAACCACAGAAGCTGAATAGATCGACCCTGCCACCGTGGTTGCCACGGGCGCCTGAATACAACAAAACAGGGAACCACATAGCAGGCAATGGGGGGAAGACAGAGTTAGGGAAAGGGGGTGGAGTGACAAAGGGAAGGTGGGGAAGACATAACATGCAGATACATAACCATCATCACTAATTGAATGCCTAATACTCGTAAAAACCTGTACCCTGAACCTGTAAACCTAACCTGACTTCACAAAACAAAACAGGCCTCGACCCTTTAAATCCTACTGAGGATCGTATTTCCAACTAACATAGCATACCCTTGAGTTGCCTCAAGACACAACATAAAGTACCATAACCATGTGTTAGAAACAGAGCGTAACATAGCACTGAACAAAACATTAGGGAGTTCCCCTTTAAAGCATGACTGGCAATGCAAGCATTATGGCACAAACAAAGGGACTATCCCTTGTATGAGACACAAGACACATGGCCTGTTGGGCACACTGAAGCGACATACAAACATGGCAACTTATTACATATGGCTGTGCCCCTGTCATGATGGTTGTCGCAACATGGAATTGCAGAAAGTGAAGTAACAATAGATTTCTTGATCACGTATACAGTGTCCTCCTAATTCTCCTAATAGCTAATTGCGATTTATAACACAGGGCAACAGAGCTTTCTCAAACAAGGCATGCATGTAGTGTTATTGGCACAAGAAAGAGCAGGGTGAAATGTGAAAATGCTTCCCATCAACCAAAGAGTTAATTCACTTATCTGATGGTCCGGGCGCCTCACAAGGACACCCGGACCCTGAAGAATGACGCCAAGAAGGGGATGTGGCCCCTCGTAAATCACTGCCATGGCCCAGGCTATCGTTGCCGCGTGTGCTTCAGCAGCTCCTGTTCACCGTCGCGGCCCGGAATACTGACCAACAGACCTTCGGCGTTCCATAGTTCCAAAAACTCCTGACTAGTCCAACACACGTACCCGTCGCCGCCTGTGCTGATAATCCGTAATTATCTGCACCGGAGCACTGCCGGTTGATGGCTTAAGAAAGCCCCTAATGAAACAGCTGACTCGCCGTGCGAACGCAGAGAACTACACACAATCCCACCGTATGCTGGGAAGTGTAGTTTTCCTCCAATTCAGTAGCATTTCTGGTGTGTTGCGTGCACCACCCCTTGCCCTAAACCTTATTTCTGACATTTAAAATCAGGGTTTTGTTCCCATTTCACAGCCCCCCCCCTTCTGCTGTTCACTCAGAGACTTAGGCCTTGGTCTCGCAGCTTTACGGTTGGGTCTTTGCTCCCACGCCACAGCTCCCCTTTCTCCTGTTCACTCACAGGGGGTCATTCCGAGGTTGGTGCTAAGGGAAAAACGATGCCGGTAAAGGAATACCTGCATCGCTAACCGCTACGGGTTATTCTGTCCAACCAGACCGCTATTACGGCATCATAATTTACGACGCCTCTAATAGTGGCATGGGCCCGGGCAGGCGGCCCACTACGCCGGCAATAGCGGCATGCCGTAAACTGGAGGAGATCACAAGTGAAGCGGACATGCAAATACCGGCTTCATGAAGGCGTTAAAAGTGCACACCGGCCTGCCGTAAATACCGGCATCGCAGACCAACCGTAAAATGCCTTAAGCAGTGTTCCTAACTGCCACAGGTGCACACAATCAGCACAGGTGGAGTCAATGGAGTCTGGCCCAGTACAAAAGGAGCACACCCACACACCACACCCCCTCCCATACCAAGATGATTCCAATAGTAGTAGCATTACTGGAGCTGGAGGACATGCTTACATTGCCACAACATCAACAACAGCCAGCACCACAGAGGAGACGCAGGAGGAGAAGGAGGGTGAGACAGGCCCAGCATGCCCTACCAGTGCAGCCACCGTTACCACGCAGGCAGCCCCCAATCCCTCGCATTAGAGCCAGTCCTTTCAACCTAACCCCTGAGCAGATCCAAACCCTGTACCGTCTAGACCGGGACACCATCACCACCATTGTGGACCTGATACACAATGACATTGTCAGCCTCATTGAAATACGCACCGCCATCCCCCTCTACTGGAGGTAGTGTCTGTGCTCCACTTCCTTGCCACAGGCACCTAGCAGCACACAGTGGGGCACATGCATGGCATATCACAACCCTTATTTTCTCGGATTCTGAACCAAGTGCTGGATGCCCTCCTCAAGCACACAAGGGACTACATATCCCTACCACGGACTCCACAGGAGATATTTGATACTAAAATTGGCTTCCATGCACTGGCAGGCGTGCCAAATTGTGTAGGTGCCCTCGACTGCACCCACGTGGAGTTGGTGGTCCCGCATGCCATGGAGGTGGTTTACTGCAACCGCAAGCAATACCACTCTATCAATGTGCAGATGGTATGCAATGCCAGCAAGATCATCACACATTGTTGTGCCCGATATCCCGGATCAACTCATGACTCTATGGTCCTGCGGAACTCCATGCTACCACGCTTCATGGGGCGACATGCTGGCCAACGTGCCTGGCTGCTTGGTAAGTTGCAGGACTGGCACATGGCAGTGAAATGGGGGGAAAGATGCACACACCACCATGCTGCCAATGTTGATGTGACTGCACGATGTGCACATCACCGAACACTGTGCCCCAAAGCATCACAAACAGTACATGACACCCAAATCCCATATGAATGAAGTAAGGTCGACACCTATCACTACATGACTAACATGAAACCACCCCACATCCCACAACACGTGCACCACTTATCAGTGGCCGTCACCCTCCGTAACGCCATCCAGCATCTTGCAGTGCATATGCACTATGTTGCTGTCTCCAGCATATTACCACACAGGACAAGCATCCCTGGGAGTGCATCATACTGAACCAACTAGGGAATCCACTGTCTGGCACATGGCCGCCACACCCACAGGGGTGCTGCATATCACCATGGGAATGATCAGCGCTGATTGGCCAATATTGCACAGACTACTGCCAACACTCCCTCTGAGTAAATCTCACAGAACACAACACCTCACTGGTTTGACACTAACACAGCTGTATGCGTACACAATGCATGTGCAACAAGACGTCAGTGCACACCATGGATCATCTTGAAGATGCTACCCACACCATTAGACCATGGCACAGGACACATTGAGGGACTGAAAATGGAGTAAATACATCCAGGGACATGTGCATGTGGGCAACGATTATCTGAAGGCATGTGTGACTAGTACAGCTGTCCATCATGAATCCACTAACATTTACCTTTAATTGCCTCTCATGCAGGTGATAGTGGCAATCCCTTGAAGCCGTGGCTCCTCACCCCTGTCCAGAATCCACAGGCACAAGGAGGACTACAATCGTTCCCATTTTCGTACCCGTGTGGTCATCGAGCAGACCTTTGGCCTGTTGAAGGCATGATTTCGCTGCCTCAGCCGTTCGGGTGGGGCACTTCTCTACAGGCATGAGAAGGTGGCCAAGATCATCATGGCACGTGTCATGTTGCACAATATGTGTACCCGCTGGAACCTGCCCCTGCCCCCTGACATTGAACTGCTACCACCTGGTGATGATGAAGGGGATGAAGAAGATGTGGCCGGACATCATCGCGGTGCCGATGCACATGAGGGACATGCTGTACGCCAGTCACAGATTGCACAATATTTCTGACATACTTGGCAGCAGAAGGTGACATGCTAGTTGGACAGAGGGCACTGGATGTGGGGGTACATGTACACTATGCTCTGTATATGAATAAATGACACATGTGCAATGATGAATGTCCACTCAGGTCTTACTTTTCACACAACAGGTGCATTCATTATAACAATGTTAACGAAAGTGCAAAAACCCTCCACCACCCTCAACCCCCTCACCCTACTCCCACAACCCCCCCACACACCCTCACCCCCTGCCCCTCCCCCCACAACTCCACCACACATGTCCCATCAGGTGTCCAATGCCTACATGAGGCTGCCCTGTCTATCAATTGGCACTCCCTGGTCCAGGTGGCGGCATGTCTTGGTGGCGCAGGGTACGTGCAGACCTGCGGAGCGGGCTCGTCTGCGTTGAACTGGAAGATGACGGTGTGGCCGCCTGCTGGCATTGGGTAGCGAGATGTCCTGCCTCCATGGCATCCGCTATGCGGCCTAAGACCTGGCGGAGGGCCGAGACCTCCTTGCAGAGGGGGCTGGTGTTGTCTGCAAGCGATTTGGCAATGGAGGCAGTGTTGTCCGTGATGGACCTGCCTAGAGAGGTGAAGTTCTCACGCCACTCCTGTCTGGCCAGTCTGTTGTCCTCGACAAACTCCCGCACAAGGGCCGTGAGCTGTTCCGACTGCTGCGGCCCTGCGGGTACATCTGTGGATGTTGTTGGTCCCTGGCTGTCCTGCTCAGCCTGCTCAACCTCCCTAGTTGTCGAAATGGGACTGTAGTGCCCTTCCATCTGCTCCTGACCAGAGTGCTCTGGGGTGGATGCGTGCTCTGTATCAAGGGGCGATATTTGTGGGGATGCCAGTGGACTTGGTGTACGGACCACTTCTGATACATCATCCTCACAGGCACCCAAATGTCTTTCTGTGGGTCCTCCACAGCCAGGGGTGCTGTGGCTGCCACCTCCCCAGCCATACTGGACTCCTCTGAATGTGGTGCCTCGCCTGATTCCTCAGGAAGGCCAATGGGTGGTGGTGGTGGTGCTTCGCCCTCTATGGGCCTTGGCGGCACCTGGGGTGTCTTGCCTGTTGGTGTACGGCGGCCCCTGGGTTGTCCCCTCGAGGTTGAAGGATGGTTGGCATCATCCCGGGACATCTTCCGGGGTGTGGTCTGTGCAGGGGTTGTGTCCTGCCCATCGCTGTCATGGTCAGAGCCTGTGGGGTCGGAGACAGGGACGGCATGAGTGATGTTTTGATAGGCATCATACATACATTTGGACAATTGATCATCCACACAATTGGGGGTAATGGCCATTTGTGTTTGGATGAGCACATTGTTTGATACATGGGTGAGTTATGCGGGCATACGTCGCTGTCACTCATGTCGGCTAAGGGCAATGCTATCTGACATGCATAGTATTTTGGGCTTGCACGCTGTGTGAATCATGGTATTGACATCTTTGTGTGGTATGTGTCAGGTACGGCATTGCCTTGCAGCAGGCATCTGCATGTGTCTGTGATGCGTCCGCCTACTTTGCTGGGAGTGTGTGTGTGTTGGACCATGGCTTGACTATTTGGACTGACATATTGGTTGACTTTCATCAGACTTGGCATTAGAATGTTTTCTTAGGGCACTCACCTCCATCGTCCGATGTTGTGGCGCCACACTCCATCTCGCCAACACCTTCTATCCCCTCCATTCCTATCATGCTGGCGCAGATGTCCTCCCATGGGATGAGCTTGATTGGTGAGCTGGGACCTCCTCCTGTTCCCATTGCCTGGCTCCGGTTCACTGATAGAATATTCCGAACTCTCAGTCGCAGGTCGTCACAGCGCTTGCGGCAGTCTTTGATTGTGCGTGGGGTGTTCCCAACAGCACTGACCTTCTGAGCAACAAGTGCCCAGGTCTTCTTTTTCTTCAGTACTGCCTACCTCTTCATGTTAATGGAGAATACTATGCCAGCATGCTCCTGCAGTGTGTGAACCAGCATCTGCAGCTCATCCTCATTAAATCTTTCTTTCCGCTGGCGGGCAGCTCCCTTCTTCAGGGCCTTGGGCATAGTGGTGTAATAGGTGGATGTATTCACAATAACAGCAGAGTCCAATGGGTCCTGTGTGGTGAGGTTGGTAATGGATTATGTTTTTAAAGATGGCCACCGTGCTCCTTCCCGTTCCTGTGCGATGACGCTATTTCCGGTTCCGCTTATTAGCGGTGACCGTTATTAACGGTCACCGCTAATAACGGTCACTGCTAATGCCGCATTGAACCTTGTCAGTCGTGCTATCTCCTCTGCGATTGATGCCACTAAGGGCATTTCTGGTGCCTTTAACGGCATGGCATAAAGCTCGTGCCTGCGAAGCCGTAATAGTCCTCTATTAGCGGACTGTTGAATGCCCGGACACGCTATTTACGCCATGCCGGTAAGGACCGTTACTTACCTCCAACCTCAGAATGACCCCATAGTCTTTTTTATCAAGTTCATTATTTAATTATTATTGTTTCAGAGGCTTTTGAGAAGTTACCGCTTGTACGCGACCACTCCGATACAATGTAATTCACTTTAGCTTTCATATGCTCAGGAATCAGGTTTCTCGGATCACTTGAAACTCACTGGTCGCATTGCTGCTTCCTATGACTTCTCCACTCACACAATGGCTTGCGATTGAGGTCAGGGTCTCACCTCCTTCCCCTCAGACGCCCCTCAGCCAGTTCCTCCACCCATGGGAACGAATACTCCGCAGCTACAACCAGGGCCGGACTGGGAACAAAAAGTGGCCCTGGAATTATTTTTCAAAGTGGCCCCATGTTCCGCTGAACGAGGGAGCACAGCGTGTGAGCCCAACCCTTCTATGAGGGTATTGGGAGTATCCTCCAAGAAAACTTTGAATAAAATTAGTCAAAATGAGTGCATTTAAAGCATGTTTTAAGTTATATGGATTAAAAAGTCTGTTTTAAATAAGTTCATGATCTCTCAAAGTAGATCTTCAATGATAGAGGGACCTGGGACATTACACATTTTGCAGATAAGAAAATAGAATTCTTCTGGTATTAAAGGTGCCCAGACAACATGCATCCATAACCCATTTCACCCTATTCCTGGGCTGGGAATTGCACACAGATAAAAGACATTCTTAAACGAGCATTGGCAATTCCATCAGTTTTGGCTTTTGTGTAGGCATGGGAAAGGCATTTGCCAGGCACTTCCGTAATGGTACTAACTGTCCATTGATAGTAGCAGCTGCCAATTGATGAGAGTACCTCGGCATATAATAGCACGGTCTGGTGAATGCCTAATATTGATACACAAGCTCAAACTGTTGGCTTTACCAATGCTTGTTTTTCACAGGACTTCAGTGAAGGACAGGCATAGTACTTTTTATTTCACCAGTAGCGTTTTTACAGTTCCAATAAATTAATTAACTCTCAGAAGACTGCTTTGAGAAAACACTGGCAGGCACGTTAGGCACACAGTTTGATGTTAAGGCTTCACAAAGCTAGCTCAAATACATCCTAGGAGGACGTTTTTTGGGTGGAGAGGGGCAGAAAGTAGGTAGACATGGCCATAGGTATTACCACATCCATGGACAGTCAATGGGTGGGTAAAAAACCAAACAACATGTACAAGCTTTGTGTCCCGCCTCACATGCTATTTCTCCCTAGCTGTACTCTAATGCAATAGTTTCAGCTTATAGGTGGCACTTTAGCCAAAACTAACAAAAAAGGTTGACTTGGTATGAGATCAGTGAGTCATGCCAATGTAGTGCCCACAATTGTCCGACAAAGAGTGGTTCGGCACCTGTGCCTTCACCCATAGTGGCTCCACTTCGCGAATGACACTGTGTTTGCATGTTGCACTTTTGGTTAAGGTAAAAGCCATATTGAGAGTTTGGGGCCTCATTTAGCACCATGCATGTGGCAAAAGGGGTGTATTTCTTACATGTGCCGTTTCACCATTTTGATTGGGATCACTTTTGTTTTGTAGAAGTGAGAGGACTGAGTAGACGGGCTAGACACTACTCATCCTTGTACTTCTGCAGGGCAGTAGTCATTTTGTCACTAGCGGGAAAAGTCCAAAGCTGCTCCGACCTCCGGTGGAACGAGTGGTGTAGAAAGGTCAGATGCACAAAGCAAGGTGATGAGTCAAAAGGACCAATACGAAGTCTCTCTCGCCTCCCAGCAGGTGGACGGGACAAAATGTGAGAGCTTGCTGACCACAAACCCCACATTCGAACAATAGCTACATTTTTCATTACAAGAAATTAATGTTTTGGCAGACTGTCACACAGGACATCCTGGTTTGTGGTCGTAGCTTCAAGTCCACTCTATTCTGCCCTTTTCTATATTTAGCCTGCTCCCACCTGTGAGACCAAAAACCTTGGGGTCATCTTCGACTCCACACTCTCCTTCTCTCCTCACATATCTGACGTCCCTAAGAAGTGTCACTACCAGCTGCACCTCCTCAGACGCATTCTTCCTTGCCTCTCCTTCCCCCAGAAGCTCACTGTCTCCAGAGCTCTATTTCTCTCAAGGCTGGACTATTGCAACATCCTCTTTCTAAATCTGCTTGCTTCTACTCTCCGCCCTCTGCAACTCATCCAGAACAGGACTGCGAGACTTGTCCTTGGCCTCAAGCCCAGGGATTGTATCTCTCCAGGACTGAAATCTCTGCCAGTGGCTGCAAGGATTAAGTGAGGATTAAGTTCAAAACCCTCTGCATTGTCCATAAGGTATTCTGGGGCCTCAATGTCTTCAACTCTATCTTCCTTCTCGAGCTCTTCCCTCATCCGCCTCCAACTCCCTCAGGGTCAGACGCTTCTCCAAGTAACAAGTTGGTGGTAGATCTTTCTTCGGCTGGGGCCTCCCTCTGGAACAGCCTCCCTGCCTCCCTGAAACTTGAGGCGAATCAACTCCGGTTCCAGAAGCACCTCAAAACCTTTCTCTTTGCTTCTGCTTGTTCTCCTCCTCTCCCCTGCTGACTTCCTGGCTGATACTGAAACTGCACTGGTTACCTGTCCACCCTCTGATCTTGGGCCCATGCCCCCTCCCCCTCCTATTGCACTCCTGCACTGCCTTACTGGCAACCCTACACTTGGGGGCTGTTTTTCTGTATCCCTACAGTCCCACTCCCAGCACTTGACACCCGATGTCTGCACTTACCCTTGCACTTGCCACCTGCTGGCCACACTTTTACTTTGTTTATTTATCTTATTATCCCATGTACTGCACTGTCAACCTCCCACCGCCCCCTCTGCGCTTTCCTCCTTCCGCTTCCAATGCACTTGCGCGATCTGAATGACACCTGGCCTAGTAGGATCGTTGTCTGTCTTCCCTCTGTTCCCCCTCCCTTGCCTTGTCGTGCCTTGAAACACTTGTGTATAGGCGCGTTATAAATGCTATATCATTTCACCAACTACAAAAGCAGCGAGAGAGGACAGTGATATCAAGTAGCTGCAAGTTAGGCCTAGCACAAACATAACTGTTTACTAAATCAGACAACTCAGCATACAAAAGATGTGCACAGATGCTAGGTCCACTCTAGTGGGTAATTACATTACTCACTCCATCAGTCGCCACAGCCCAGTGACTCATGCCCGCATGGTACACAGCAGACAAATTGGTGCATTGCATGCTGCACACTCCCAAATTGTAATTCCCTGCAAAGAACACAACGCTCCCTGTGAAGACTCTTGCCTGTACACAGTAAATCATCCATGCAAGAATATTGCGCAGTGGCACCAGGCCAATAACTGCCAACATGGGGCCCCTTCGACTTCACTACAGTTGAAAGTACCTAGGCCTTCTCGGACAATCACTTTGCTTTCCATCCCAATGGTTTCCAATTGCCTTTTGTTCGCTGCCTCCCACTGCCAATTGAAACGCGTGGCCCAATTCCTTGCCCCTGTAGAGTATGTCAAAAAGTTGCTGTTTATCTCCCTAATCGCCAGCCCTTTAAACCCCAAGTCTTGCTCCTTGCCAAAGTCAAAACACGTGTTAGCTGGATGTACAAACAAAGCGTACAACACCATAAATTCTGTCTGAATCTAGAATACTAACTATTGTTATTATATAGTGCATCAGGTTTTAAGGTAGTGGCGCAGGTGACCGGTTAGTCCACTAGATTAAATAATTGCAAACAAACCTGGTATGTCAAACAATAGAGCTCTGAAAAAAAGCAAGATTCCCAGTGTGACCGAAAGGCACAAACACATGAAAAAACAAACTGTTGCACTGTAAATGCAAAAGTGTGTCCAGGAAAACCACTGTATTGGAGATCTGCACACCGTAATGATGAAAACAATTTAAATCCTTTGTCACCTTTAAGAAGCAAGCTGATGGTCAGCCTATAGGAGGGGTCGCCGGTGAGCCTTTCGTGACAATGCAAGGTTCTGCAATGGCAATCATGTATATTTCAAAATGACTGTCACTTCGCTGGGGCGCTACATGTGTTGAGGCTATGAAAATCCATCTACTGGGGAGAACTCACATTGGAAGAGTCCAAAGGCGAGCAAACCACACACACTCTCACACAGGGCCAAGGTATCGCCTCTCTGTGGAGCCCCTGTCAGGGGCTGCAGCTCTTACCTGTAAACGAAGCCCAATTATTGACTTCCCAATCTACGTCGCACACAAACTTTTACGATGTGATAGCTAGATAAGCTCGGTGGTGGGATATCGCTGTATCCATACTGCGGCCCTGTCCTCGGCTGCATGGATCTCGCTCTGCATCCAACGGCCAGGCCTCCACAATGAAATCTCCATCGACTGAAATCTGTTTCCTGGCTTGGCAGTGCACACAGAGGCCGCACACGGCACACCTTCATTACAAAGGCAAAACTCCACTCACAGACCATGTAGAAAGCCCAGAAAGGGCTTAAAATGCTCCCGAACAGGGGACCGGACAGATTAACCAGCCAGGTGGCTTGCTGCGCCCCCTGATGGTCTGTCTGACGCTGCCTTTTAATTTCGTAGCACTTAAAAAATCCTTCCCTGCTAAGAGGACTGGGCACATAGCTCTCAACTCACACGCTTTTGGTGGGTGTCACCCGCCTTCTAAACAGCTGACTCACCCGCCAAGCCTCCTGCACGCCCATTCGTTTCAATGGGCCACTCACCCGCCAAAAATAAAATCGGGTGTTTTCACCCGCCTTTGCGACATAAACGGTTGAGAGCTATGACTGGGCATAAAGCGCGAGTCACAAGTCCCAAAGTTAGTCCTTTGAGGGCACGTGTGGTTTGCTTCTTGCCTGGCCCCAGGCAGCAACCCAAATGCGCAGACGTGATTCACACAGCCGGCATGTCCCGGGGAGAAATGAAGCAGCCTGCTGATGTCAAACCACCCAGGCTGGGCCGGATCATGGATGATGTTCCCATTATGTATCCTTCCACCAAGCAGAAAAAGAGGCCCTATGCCTCGAGGCCCACCGGGGAAAGTCCCGGTGTCCCGGTGGGCCAGTCCAGCACTGGCCACAACAAACATACCGACAATTTTACGCCTCCATTCTTCCGACCTCACCCGCACCATGGAGGCATGGCTCCTTTGCCCTGCTTCCACATACTTCCTCACTCTGCACATTCCTAGCTTCTTGGTGCTCTGTCCCTCACACATACTCTCCAGGCTGGATCGGCTTCTCTGCTGCTCTCAGAGGTGTCCTTTCCCTGGCCACCTGGGCAGAGGATCCAAGGGGAGAAAATGTGAGGACGCCCTCAGATTTCTCAAACAGCAAAAGGGAGAGGACAAGGGAGATGATCCAATTTTTTTTATTTTCCAGGTTAATATTGAATGAGTCTTTCTCCACTAGCACTTTCAATTTGGGGAATGATATAAGTACTAATTTCCAACCATATCTTCTCCACCTCTGTTGTTTTTTTTGTTGGAAAGAATTATTGGGTGAATAAACTACAGAGTAGAAAGGCTGGTTAAGTAACACATAAAGACACACATTTTTATGAAACCACGTCAAGGGGTCAGAACAGGACCCGTTTAAATCCAATCAAGATATACCATTGCGGTCTCTTATATGCAGCTGATACCACATAGCAAATACTAGCGTACTTTGCCTTAAACTAGCAAATCAGTAGGTCCAATTATTATATTTTGCCCCAATCGGTAACGGCAGAAATAACATACTAATATTTAATTGAATCAGTATTGTTAAGGAACTAGAATATTAATTCTCTCACGAGATGGCAAAAATTCTTCTAAATAAAACTACTCAGCAAATTAGGAGCTCTAATTAATACTATTTGTCCCCTTCAGGAACGGCAGAAACATCACACCAGGATTATATTTAATCTGTATTGTGAACAGTGCTGGACTGGCCCACCGGGACACCGGGACTTTCCCCGGTGGGCCTCGAGGCATAGGGCCTCTTTTTCTGCTTGGTGGAAGGATACATAATGGGAACATCATCCATGATCCGGCCCAGCCTGGGTGGTTTGACATCAGCAGGCTGCTTCATTTCTCCCCGGGACATGCCGGCTGTGTGAATCACGTCTGCGCATTTGGGTTGCTGCCTGGGGCCAGGCAAGAAGCAAACCACACGTGCCCTCAAAGGACTAACTTTGGGACTTGTGACTCGCGCTTTATGCCCAGTCATAGCTCTCAACCGTTTATGTCGCAAAGGCGGGTGAAAACACCCGATTTTATTTTTGGCGGGTGAGTGGCCCATTGAAACGAATGGGCGTGCAGGAGGCTTGGCAGGTGAGTCAGCTGTTTAGAAGGCGGGTGACACCCACCAAAAGCGTGTGAGTTGAGAGCTATGTGCCCAGTCCTCTTAGCAGGGAAGGATTTTTTAAGTGCTACGAAATTAAAAGGCAGCGTCAGACAGACCATCAGGGGGCGCAGCAAGCCACCTGGCTGGTTAATCTATCCGGTCCCCTGTTCGGGAGCATTTTAAGCCCTTTCTGGGCTTTCTACATGGTCTGTGAGTGGAGTTTTGCCTTTGTAATGAAGGTGTGCCGTGTGCGGCCTCTGTGTGCACTGCCAAGCCAGGAAACAGATTTCAGTCGATGGAGATTTCATTGTGGAGGCCTGGCCGTTGGATGCAGAGCGAGATCCATGCAGCTGAGGACAGGGCCGCAGTATGGATACAGCGATATCCCACCACCGAGCTTATCTAGCTATCACATCGTAAAAGTTTGTGTGCGACGTAGATTGGGAAGTCAATAATTGGGCTTCGTTTACAGGTAAGAGCTGCAGCCCCTGACAGGGGCTCCACAGAGAGGCGATACCTTGGCCCTGTGTGAGAGTGTGTGTGGTTTGCTCGCCTTTGGACTCTTCCAATGTGAGTTCTCCCCAGTAGATGGATTTTCATAGCCTCAACACATGTAGCGCCCCAGCGAAGTGACAGTCATTTTGAAATATACATGATTGCCATTGCAGAACCTTGCATTGTCACGAAAGGCTCACCGGCGACCCCTCCTATAGGCTGACCATCAGCTTGCTTCTTAAAGGTGACAAAGGATTTAAATTGTTTTCATCATTACGGTGTGCAGATCTCCAATACAGTGGTTTTCCTGGACACACTTTTGCATTTACAGTGCAACAGTTTGTTTTTTCATGTGTTTGTGCCTTTCGGTCACACTGGGAATCTTGCTTTTTTTCAGAGCTCTATTGTTTGACATACCAGGTTTGTTTGCAATTATTTAATCTAGTGGACTAACCGGTCACCTGCGCCACTACCTTAAAACCTGATGCACTATATAATAACAATAGTTAGTATTCTAGATTCAGACAGAATTTATGGTGTTGTACGCTTTGTTTGTACATCCAGCTAACACGTGTTTTGACTTTGGCAAGGAGCAAGACTTGGGGTTTAAAGGGCTGGCGATTAGGGCGATAAACAGCAACTTTTTGACATACTCTACAGGGGCAAGGAATTGGGCCACGCGTTTCAATTGGCAGTGGGAGGCAGCGAACAAAAGGCAATTGGAAACCATTGGGATGGAAAGCAAAGTGATTGTCCGAGAAGGCCTAGGTACTTTCAACTGTAGTGAAGTCGAAGGGGCCCCATGTTGGCAGTTATTGGCCTGGTGCCACTGCGCAATATTCTTGCATGGATGATTTACTGTGTACAGGCAAGAGTCTTCACAGGGAGCGTTGTGTTCTTTGCAGGGAATTACAATTTGGGAGTGTGCAGCATGCAATGCACCAATTTGTCTGCTGTGTACCATGCGGGCATGAGTCACTGGGCTGTGGCGACTGATGGAGTGAGTAATGTAATTACCCACTAGAGTGGACCTAGCATCTATGCACATCTTTTGTATGCTGAGTTGTCTGATTTAGTAAACAGTTATGTTTGTGCTAGGCCTAACTTGAAGCTACTTGATATCACTGTCCTCTCTCGCTGCTTTTGTAGTTGGTGAAATGATATAGCATTTATAACGCGCCTATACACAAGTGTTTCAAGGCACGACAAGGCAAGGGAGGGGGAACAGAGGGAAGACAGACAACGATCCTACTAGGCCAGGTGTCATTCAGATCGCGCAAGTGCATTGGAAGCGGAAGGAGGAAAGCGCAGAGGGGGCGGTGGGAGGTTGACAGTGCAGTACATGGGATAATAAGATAAATAAACAAAGTAAAAGTGTGGCCAGCAGGTGGCAAGTGCAAGGGTAAGTGCAGACATCGGGTGTCAAGTGCTGGGAGTGGGACTGTAGGGATACAGAAAAACAGCCCCCAAGTGTAGGGTTGCCAGTAAGGCAGTGCAGGAGTGCAATAGGAGGGGGAGGGGGCATGGGCCCAAGATCAGAGGGTGGACAGGTAACCAGTGCAGTTTCAGTATCAGCCAGGAAGTCAGCAGGGGAGAGGAGGAGAACAAGCAGAAGCAAAGAGAAAGGTTTTGAGGTGCTTCTGGAACCGGAGTTGATTCGCCTCAAGTTTCAGGGAGGCAGGGAGGCTGTTCCAGAGGGAGGCCCCAGCCGAAGAAAGATCTACCACCAACTTGTTACTTGGAGAAGCGTCTGACCCTGAGGGAGTTGGAGGCGGATGAGGGAAGAGCTCGAGAAGGAAGATAGAGTTGAAGACATTGAGGCCCCAGAATACCTTATGGACAATGCAGAGGGTTTTGAACTTAATCCTCACTTAATCCTTGCAGCCACTGGCAGAGATTTCAGTCCTGGTGAGATACAATCCCTGGGCTTGAGGCCAAGGACAAGTCTCGCAGTCCTGTTCTGGATGAGTTGCAGAGGGCGGAGAGTAGAAGCAAGCAGATTTAGAAAGAGGCTGTTGCAATAGTCCAGCCTTGAGAGAAATAGAGCTCTGGAGACAGTGAGCTTCTGGGGGAAGGAGAGGCAAGGAAGAATGCGTCTGAGGAGGTGCAGCTGGTAGTGACACTTCTTAGGGACGTCAGATATGTGAGGAGAGAAGGAGAGTGTGGAGTCGAAGATGACCCCAAGGTTTTTGGTCTCACAGGTGGGAGCAGGCTAAATATAGAAAAGGGCAGAATAGAGTGGACTTGAAGCTACGACCACAAACCAGGATGTCATGTGTGACAGTCTGCCAAAACATTCATTTCTTGTAATGAAAAATGTAGCTATTGTTCGAATGTGGGGTTTGTGGTCAGCTGGCTCTCACATTTTGTCCCGTCCACCTGCTGGGAGGCGAGAGAGACTTCGTATTGGTCCTTTTGACTCATCACCTTGCTTTGTGCATCTGACCTTTCTACACCACTCGTTCCACCGGAGGTCGGAGCAGCTTTGGACTTTTCCCGCTAGTGACAAAATGACTACTGCCCTGCAGAAGTACAAGGATGAGTAGTGTCTAGCCCGTCTACTCAGTCCTCTCACTTCTACAAAACAAAAGTGATCCCAATCAAAATGGTGAAACGGCACATGTAAGAAATACACCCCTTTTGCCACATGCATGGTGCTAAATGAGGCCCCAAACTCTCAATATGGCTTTTACCTTAACCAAAAGTGCAACATGCAAACACAGTGTCATTCGCGAAGTGGAGCCACTATGGGTGAAGGCACAGGTGCCGAACCACTCTTTGTCGGACAATTGTGGGCACTACATTGGCATGACTCACTGATCTCATACCAAGTCAACCTTTTTTGTTAGTTTTGGCTAAAGTGCCACCTATAAGCTGAAACTATTGCATTAGAGTACAGCTAGGGAGAAATAGCATGTGAGGCGGGACACAAAGCTTGTACATGTTGTTTGGTTTTTTACCCACCCATTGACTGTCCATGGATGTGGTAATACCTATGGCCATGTCTACCTACTTTCTGCCCCTCTCCACCCAAAAAACGTCCTCCTAGGATGTATTTGAGCTAGCTTTGTGAAGCCTTAACATCAAACTGTGTGCCTAACGTGCCTGCCAGTGTTTTCTCAAAGCAGTCTTCTGAGAGTTAATTAATTTATTGGAACTGTAAAAACGCTACTGGTGAAATAAAAAGTACTATGCCTGTCCTTCACTGAAGTCCTGTGAAAAACAAGCATTGGTAAAGCCAACAGTTTGAGCTTGTGTATCAATATTAGGCATTCACCAGACCGTGCTATTATATGCCGAGGTACTCTCATCAATTGGCAGCTGCTACTATCAATGGACAGTTAGTACCATTACGGAAGTGCCTGGCAAATGCCTTTCCCATGCCTACACAAAAGCCAAAACTGATGGAATTGCCAATGCTCGTTTAAGAATGTCTTTTATCTGTGTGCAATTCCCAGCCCAGGAATAGGGTGAAATGGGTTATGGATGCATGTTGTCTGGGCACCTTTAATACCAGAAGAATTCTATTTTCTTATCTGCAAAATGTGTAATGTCCCAGGCCCCTCTATCATTGAAGATCTACTTTGAGAGATCATGAACTTATTTAAAACAGACTTTTTAATCCATATAACTTAAAACATGCTTTAAATGCACTCATTTTGACTAATTTTATTCAAAGTTTTCTTGGAGGATACTCCCAATACCCTCATAGAAGGGTTGGGCTCACACGCTGTGCTCCCTCGTTCAGCGGAACATGGGGCCACTTTGAAAAATAATTCCAGGGCCACTTTTTGTTCCCAGTCCGGCCCTGATTGTGAAGGACCTAGAGTCAGTACACAAGCCGACGCGCGGAGACAAGGGGCCTCATTACGATCTCGGTAGTAGCCATACCGCTATTGGCGGCATGGCTGCCGCCGAAATCGCGTCCGGGTCTGGGTTCCCAGAATGAGCAATCACCGGGCCAGTCCGAGTTCGGAGGGCCCGGTAATTCCTCCTTCTAGGAACCCAAGCTCGGACCTTCCCCATTCCCATTTCAGCCCCCATAGGGCTGAATGGGAATGGGAGAGGGAGCAAACAACGGGCCGATTACGAGCGGCCCGTTGTTTGCTCCCTCCTCCACTCGCGGGACCCGCTCCTGCACGTCTGGTTTCACCAGACGTGCAGAGCGGGTCCCGCGAGCGGACCTCGTAATCAAGCGGTACGGGGTTGACGGCGCCGGCACCTTTTTACGGCGCCGTTAACTCTGTACCGCCTGGATTATAACGAGGCCCAAGGAGTTTAACTTTCTAGGTAAGCCCTAACAACTGACACTGCATGCGGATAGCACTCGTAATACAGCTATCACAAGTATGAATATCTAGTGAAATTCTATTTGATTAATATATTGGGGTGCGGTTTCTTCTGCACTAATGTTGTCTAAAATCACTGGGTAATAATATAAATACTTTTTAAGCTCATTTATTAAGCTACATATGAAAAAGAACAACGCAGTATGGGGCATTTGCGATTAATTTTGCAACAATTCAGTTTTTAATATTGGCAGTATTAGTGAAGTGGAATTTTGATCGGTCTCAAATATATTTTTTTATGAATAACATAAATAGGCCATAAGATCAATGCGAACAGGCAGCTATAAAACATAAAAAATAAGGGTGTGAGTTTGGAATGTCTGCTAAGCCTGTGAGAATGCTGCATATGATACATGATCAATAAATTGCAGGTGGGATTCTAACCCATAGAATACACGGAACGGAAATCTGTTTGCAAATACAGAATACTATAAGAATGGAATTTATGGTAAGAGGTACCGAAATTAAAATTGATGGCATATGGATTAAAATTGGGTGAGGAGATTAATGTAAGGCTGGAATGGCCAGCCAACATAATATGACAATTTGTATGCCAAAAGGAAAAAAAAATGACTAAGAGCTGAATGGACTAGTGGAACCTGGGCAACTTAATTATTTAATTTTTCAATTACTTGAATTCATCAAAGGGAGAGTCTGGAATTACTAAAGCAATGGACAGTTGAATATCCATAAGCGAAGTTTAGAAGAATGATCCACTGACTAACGGCACAATACATGTACTAGTGTGATTTATGTATGAATTCAATTGTTTTATGCTATGACTACATTCATTTGCATTTTTTCTTTCTCTTTTTTCTACCCCATCCAACCCTACCTACTACCCCCCTCCATCTCCGGTTCCGAAAGCACCTTAAGACCATCCTCTTTGCTTCTGCCTTCACCCCCCCTCCTCCGCTGATCTGGTCTCTCTTGGCACCATGCACCTGGCCACCCTCTGAGCTCCAGGCCCAGGCTACTGCTTATCATTACACCCTACTGCACTGCATCCAGGCCACCCTTTGCATTGGGTACTCTATCTGTAACCATACAGTCCCCGCCTCTTCCTTCCTTGCACTTATCTGACCTACCCTGTCTGCTTACTTCAATTTAGCACTTACCACTTGCTGCCTGCACTACTACTTTTGTTTGCTGTTATTATTTATGTATTTATCAGTATTTATTCCTGCTCTCCTTTTGCTCTGCACTTTCCACTTCTCCCCCCTCCCTTGCACTTTTCCCCCTCTCCCTCACCAATGCACTTGCGCGTTCTCAATGTTACTGGGCCTAGTAAGATCGTTGTTTTGTTTCTCCCCTGTTCCCCTCCCTTGCCTTGTCGTGCTCTGAAACACATGTGTATGAGCGTGATAGAAATAAAATATCAATATCAATATCAATCTCTGTCTTTATTTATTACAACATGTATGTTTATGTTTGTCTGTGCATATGAAGCTTACATAAAATATGCCCTAATTTGAAAAAGGCACAGGAAGAGCCGAAACACGTGTCATAAAAAAGGGCACTCCTTCGGGAGAATTGGTGAACGAGATAAATTCACAATTGAAACTACATAATTCTTGTGTGGTGCAATTTATGTGTTTGTTTGTTTGTTTATTTGTTTATTTGGAGCTCAGAGGGTGGCCAGGTGCATGGTATTTGTAGGGTGCCCTAAACCCTTAGGTAGCTGGACTCACATCATGACAAGAATACTTATACCTTAGTTACAATTTGCTTAGATAAAGGTATATACAAGTGCATAGATAGTTACAGTTTGCATAGATACAGGTATATACAAGTGAATGGATAGTTTGCAGTTACAGATGCATAGTTAATGACTGAGAGGAAAGAAGTGAGAGCGAACATTTGTGGCTATAGGTCTAGTGATCATTGTGGCGTAGCCAGATGCAGTTGTTGCGCCTGAAGCTGTCATATTATTGCTCCCTTCTTAGCTCGACTGTTAAAGCATTCCATTGCTGAGCTGCTTTTACAGGGAAGCTATTTCCACCTATTTTTTGTAATCGGAATCGGGTATTTGGAGGCAGTAGGAATTGACTGTTCTAGTTGGTCGTGTCAATCATTTTCTGGTTATTCTTTCCTTCAGGCATGGGGGTGCTGCATTATTTAGGCATTTGAAGGGTAAAGTAACTATTTTGAAGAGGATCCGATCTGTGATTTTTAGCCAGTTGTGATTTCTTCTGGCATTGGATATGTGCTCTCTGTTAGGGAGGTTCAGAGCCGTTCTAAGCGCATTGTTTTGCAATGTTTGTAGATTATTAGTGATGTATTTATTAGCTCCTACTTAAAGTGCCTTGCAGTAGTCCAGTTTAGAAAGGATGAGAGCATTGGGTAAAATAATACAGCTAGCCGGTGAGAGGAGGGGTCTGCATGCTTTGATAAGTTTGCCAGTGTAGGCGGTGAATGAGGCCAAGGAGTTTACTTGTTTTTTTAGGGAGAGTGTGAAATCCAGGTAGAAACCTAGGGTCTTCACTTCTTTGAAAATTGTAATTAATTTGCCATCGATTTTGAAGGTGCTGTAGTTAGCGTTGAGTTTTTTTAAGTTGTTAGCGGAGCCAAGGATCAGGGTCTCTGTTTTATCGTCATTCAGGCAGAGGCCGTGGGTTGCCATCCATGCCTGAATGAGGATGTAAATTTCATTCACTACGGCTGTATCTGACGTGAAATTGCCCATAAGGGGAATACGGATCTGGGTGTCATCTGCATAATTTGTGTAGGTGACACCCAGCCTGTCCAATTTGTCAAATAGAGGGTTAGTGAAGATATTATACATGGTAGGTGAGACGCATGAGCCTTGGGGGACTCCACATGTTGTTATGACTGGGTCTGCAGATGCTGCCATAGAGAAGACTCTCAGGCTTCTATTATCAAGAAATGATTGGACCTAAGCTACAGCTTCACTTGAATAGTGGGCGGCAGATGCTAGGTGTTTGCATAATACTGCATGGTCCACCAAGTCAAATGTCGCCGACAGATCAAGGAGGAGTAGCATAGTTGCGTTTCCTTTGTCGTTAAGTTAATCATTTGGGCTTTAAGGTCTATTAGAGCTGTCTCCGTGCCGTGCTGGGGTCTGAACTCAGATTGGCGAGAGCCTAATAGTTGATTAGTCTCAAGGTACTTTTGAATCTGTAGATAGGTCACTCTATCAATTATCTTCAGGAGAGAAGGGACAGTGGTGATAGGGCTGTAGTCTGTTGGAATGGATGGGTCTAAAGTTTGTTTTTTAAAAAGGGGTAGGACCCAGGATTCTTTTAAACTACTTGGGACAGTATTTGTCAGAAAGGAGGCATTAATGAGTTTGGAGATAAAGGGGGCTAGATCTCTATCTGCATCCTTAATTATTTGGGTGGGGCAGATGTCACCTTTGCAGTTTGATGGTTTTAGCGAGGCAATAATTTTTTCTGTTTCCTGGATGGATATTTTGGAGAATTTGGTTGGGTTTGTTGATAGGAGAGGGGATAATAGGGATTTCCGTGAGTGGAAGCGAGGCTTTTTTTAATGCAATTTTAGTTTGCAATGTTTTTATTTTATTTGCTAAGGCATTTTGAATGTTGGTACACCATTGTTTATCTTTGGGTAAGTTATCTGGTGGAGGTATGGGGGATTCTAGTTCTCACAGAATTGCAAATAATAATTGTTGGAACATGCTTTGGAAATTCTTTCGTTGTAGACTTCTTTTTTAGTTTGGATGATTTCATTTTTGTATTTAGTGGCAAAAAGTTATAATTTTAGTTTATTTTCTTCCATGGGGGTATGTTGCCATATGGTTTCTGGCTTCCTTTTTTCCAATCTGAGTTCCTTTAAGTGAGGGGTGAACCGGGTGTTACGGTGAGCATGTTGTTTACTCTTACAGTTCTTAAGTGGGGCAATGGAGTCTAGGATCTTAGTCATGGTTTCATTGTGATGGTCTACCAGCATATCTATGTCGGAGTTGTTTGTTAGGGCATTAATCACTGGAAGGAGACGAGGTAGGATGTTGTTAGTTGTGATATTCTTCCTTGATCTGGTAGGGAGAGGGGCTGCCATTATTTTTTCTTTGTTTGCTTCTTTATTGAGTGTTAGGCTAAAGTCAATCAAGAAGTGGTCAGTCCAGGGTTGGGGTGTAATTTTAGTTATCCTAGTTGGGCAGTTTGAGGGGGCTACCCAGTCTAGGGTCTTGCCTTGGTCATGGGTAGGGGTGAGGACTTTTTGGAAGAGCCCATGTTCATCAAGCATGATGGCTATTATATAGTTGAGGTTGCCAAGGAGCATTACCTGAGATGATTCTTTTGTAGTACTAGCTAGCAGGCTGGAAATATCCTCTTCAACGAGCCTAGAGGCCCTGGTGGCCTATATATGAGGTAGATAGTCAGGGTGCGACATGGGGATATAGGCAGTTTTGCTGATAGTAATTCACAAGATTTTAGTGGGGGCAGCGTTGAGAGTCTTAATTCCAGGTTGGATTTAGCAATGATGACTAAACCACCTCCTCTAGCGTTGGGTCTGGCCATTCTTAGGAGTTGGTACTCTTTCGGTATAGTCAATGACAGCGCTGGACCTGCTGCATCATGTAACCAGTTTTCTGTGACCGCTAGGAGGTCGAGGTTATCTGAGGTTCAGATATCAGCTATATCGGCGGCATGGGCCACGGCAGACCTGGCGTTGATTAGTGCTCCTACTATTGTAGTAGTTTTAGGTAGGCATTGGGTGTTCATAGATATTGGGGTGGGTTCATTCATATTGGCAGTAGCAGATGTTTGTGGATGTGCTTGCACCAGGTTCTTAGAAATATTTTTAGGGTTGATACAGAGGTTTAGATGAGTTTTTCTAGGGAGTTTAGGTGCATGGAGGGAGGAGAATCTTGCACGAAGCCTGATGTTTCTATGCATGGTAGGGCAGGGCATGTATTTAATTTGGGCCATGATTACCGATGTTAGGTGTAAGAGCAGCAGGAGTGCAGGTAGCAACAGAGAAGTGCTGACGTACATAATGCAGCGGTTTGTGCCGGTTGCAAGAAGTGAGGGCAATAGGTCTGTGGATGAATGCAGGTTGTTCACAGATGACTAAGCTCTGCACTTTCACAGTATGCTGAGTCAGGTGTGGGTTAGGATCAGCTTTCGCAAATGGGCTAAAATCAACTTTGCATAGATTGGCTAAAATCAACTTGCATGGCTAGGCTAAGATCAACTTGCATGGATAGACTAAAATCAACTTTGCATAGATGGGCTAAAATCAACTTTGCATAGAGGGGCTAAAATCAACTTTGCATAGATGGGCTAGAATCAACTATGCATAGATGGGCTAGAATCAACTATGCATAGATGAGCTAAAATCAACTTGCATGGGCTAAAATCAATTTTGCATAAATGGGCTAAAATCAGCAGTGAGCAGGAAGGCTAAGATCAACTTGCATAGATTGGCTAAAATGAACTTGCATGGATGGGCTAAAATCAGTAGTGAGCAGGAAGGCAAAGATCAACTTGCATAGATGGGCTAAAATCAACTTGCATGGATTGGCTAAAATCAACTTGCATGGATGGGCTAAAATCAACTTTGCATAGATGGGCTAAAATCAATTTTGCATAGATGGGCTAATATCAACTTGCATGGATTGGCTAGAATCAACTATGCATAGATGGGCTAATAACATCTTGCATGGACTGGCTAAAATCAACTTGCATGGATGGGCTAAAATCAACTTTGCATAGATGGGCTAATATCAACTTGCATGGATTGGCTAAAGTCGACTTACATGGATAGGCTAAAATAAACTTGCATGGATGGGCTAAAATCAACTTTGCATAGATGGGCTAGTATCAACTATGCATAGATGGGCTAATATCAACTTGCATGGATTGGCTAAAATCAACTTGCATGGATGGGCTAAAATCAACTTTGCATAGATGGGCTAAAATCAGCTTTGCATAGATGGGCTAATATCAACTTGCATGGATTGATTAAAATCAACTTTGCATAGATGGGCCAATGTGTGTTTGTAGATGGGCAAGAGTCTGTAAATCACAGGCGAACTTGGAGCAGTAGTGAAAACAATATAACCTTATTTATATAAAGAAGTGTGTTTCCACTAACATAGTGTGTGGGCATTCTTTTTTGGGTGCTTGGGGACTTCACTGTACTTAAGAACCAGCCCGCATCACCTCCTGCGAGCGTAAGCCTTGAATGCTGGTCCATGTTTACCAAATAGAGAATCTCGGCTGGGGTGCTCTGTCCTTACACTCTGCCATACAGAGAGCAGGAGTACAGCTACTCCCCCCCCCCAGTCTTTACACACGGACATGTGAGTATAAATTGCAAGGTATAACACACTGTGGGATTTTAGGTATAGAGCAGTGTGATTGAAGGGAACATGCAGTGACTGAGAGTGAAAGAACGGTTTGACTATTTGAATGTGAAGAGTTTTTTACGGCCATTTATTATATTTCTCTTTAAGTTTAAGTTATGTGGAGAATATAAAAGGGAAACATGGGAGCCTACCCCCGCAAGGGGGTAGAAGGTAGCTGCCACAGTGGACTGTCCCGACCAGTGCAGAGATTTACAAATACAGAGACAAAGTAGGAGCCCTGTATAATTAGAGGGCTCGGGAACAAGTAGTGGTTGGTTTTTTAACTTATTATAGTATTTTTTATATGCCTGGGGGAGGGCCAGGATGGGAGGATGTGCTATGAATGAGAAGTGAGCAGGTCAGGAATAGGTATGCTCTAAGGGGAAGAAAATGTGTCGTAAAGTACATGTTTTGTTCAAATGTGTCCTGTTTTTTTATTAAAAATGTTGGTGTCCATTTTTGTTCGACCATGCGAAACACAGTTTTGACATATGTGTAATGTTTAACCATTGACTAACATTATAGGCCTTAAGGGTCTAGACTGGTCGAGATCCAAAGGAGTAGGGGAGGACTTTGTATGAACATCCATTGTGACCACACTATGGAAAAAGTGTCAAGCATGGGGATGGATTTCCCGCTAGCCCATATTTGTAAACACCTACCCCTGTACAGTGACAACATTAAGAAATATCATGGACAGTGGCTGATAGAGACAAAAGGGGAGGGACTATCGCACTCCTGGCCAGAGGACGGGTCCTTCAATAAGGGAACTCTAGACCAGATGTCCACATATTTGACTGCTAAATACAAGGGGAGGCAACTGCAAAACAGAAGGGAGATATTGGATCTGTAGCGGATGTTCGAAGAAACGCCGGTCACAGAAAAAAGGGATAAAGCGTCAGAAAACCTAACGGCGGGTGGTGGCAATGTGGGAGAAAGTGAAAAGGGAGAAGGGGAACCAAAGAAAATGTACCTGTTGTTAGCACAACCAATAGAGGGGTACTCAATCCTACTTATGTGTTAGGGTGAATTGCCCAAGCAACTGTGAGTACAGCACCGCCCCGCCATATGACCCACCAGCTATAAACTCCAACCACGCAGGAGTACGTGCAAGAGATATTGGGGCTGCATTGATTTCTACCTGTACGGAGCTGGCTCGATTACAAGAAGCATATGAGGAAGTGAGAGGACCAGACAGTGGACCACAACCCCCAAGTACACCTCCTTCCCCACCGGAAGATGAATGGAAATCAGGAGACATTCTCTTCAGGATTGATAGCACACCCATACTGGCTGTGCGTGTAGAACGGGAAGGGGAAACAGATAGTCTGGGATATGAGAATGTGGGGTCAGTAATGGATGAGGAGTATTGGAGTGACTTTGATGATGTGGAAGAAGGTGAGTTGGGAGGGATCCAATAGGTACAGCTGACCACACCTAGAGTGGAAAGGACATGGTGACACACTCACCTGTGTCTCTGCAGGAGCGATGGACGAGCCTCCCTTGACCCTGAGTCTTCAAATCCCCTGTTTCACCCGGAGGAATACCTGTCAAATACAAGGTGTACACTCAGACCTGAATTCACCCGATTCCCCTGGGCCCTTCTCTTCTCTTTACTGTGTGCTGTGATGTCCCACTATGGGCTTACCTTGATCTTTAGTAGGGTGTGCACTACATCCCGCATTTGCAGGGGTGCAATTCACTCATGTGATTGGTGCCAATGTCTGTAGTTCAGATGCCAAACGTTGTTTTATGCCTTCACAGCGAGGCCGAGAGTTCTAGGCGCCAGTTTCTTCACTGGCTAGAAAGTCCTTCCCACAAGTGAATGTTGCGCGGAGAATGTTGAGTGTTCAAAATTGTCCGTATTGTCTTTGTTTGCCGGTATTTTTGTGGGTGAGTAGCGCTGCGTGTAGAAGCTAGCTGCTGGTAGGTTTGCGCAGCACCTTCAATTCGAGCGCGCCTGGTAATATCTCTCCCTGTCCCTTGCAGGAGAAATTATGTGGTATTAGCGCCTCGAGTCCGGGTTCAGCGCTACTGGAGACTTGGTGGTTAGGTAAGTTTGCATGGAGGCTTTTGGTAAGTACGCACCACGTAGAGAGAGAGAGAGAGCACAGCAAAATAAGTGTCTGTGTTATTGGAGCAAGAGCAATGAATAATGTCTAACCTGGATTCCAGCATCGCAGGAAGATTCGGTGAGTATGCGCAGCGTTACTCATGTGCGCGTGTTAACGCTGTTCTTCTTTGTTCTTACAGATGCCGGTGTAGAAGTCCCCTCTTGACTGGAGATAGCTGCGGCGTGGAGTAAGAACCAGGTAAGCTGAAGCTGAATGATCCAGAGCAGGTAAGCAGAAGTAGGATGATCCGGAGCAACTAAGCAGAAGCAGGATGATCCGGAACAGGTAAGCAGAAACAGGATGATCCAGAGCAGGTAAGCAGATGCTGGCTGATCCAGAGCACAGCAAGTATGTTGCTGATACAGCTCACAGTAAGCAACACGAAGCACTGGAAGAATCTTGGGTGTGGCTTATATAGCCAGCCACGCCCAAACACTACAGAGCTCATGAGATATCATGCACTTCCTGTTTGGCAACAGGAAGTGGTAACCAGAAAGTTACTACAAACACTAGGAAGGAATGAAATGAGGGATTTGTTATGGGTTCTTTGTGTGCCTATGCCAGGCCTGCCAAGCCTCCACCCAGCTTGCCCCAACTACCTGCCCGATGCCCATGACACATGGGAAGGGAGGTTGAGAGACAGGCTCGGGAGAATGGCTTTAGCAAAAAGGAAGGGAGCTGGGGTAAAAGATGGAAAGGTGAAATCAAAACTACAAATGCCCCTCATCCACAAAGGGGCAGGGTGGCCTCATTTTGTCCCCTTGGCATGGATGGACAAAAATAACCTTCTTAAATCCCTCCCCCCCACACACAGCGGGCGCGGGAAAATTGATCTATACCTTCGATAAACAAACGGCAGGGGTGCCCCTCGCCATAGGAGATATCAAAAGCCTGTTAGTGTCTGATCCGGGAGATCAAGCAGAATAAGTGAGGTGAAAGCACGGTACACGGGGGTGACTATAAGCAATGACACCCACGCCGGGGCGTCATTTAATAATGTTTGGGCATGTGTGTGGGGTGCATTCTTTTATTATAAAGCGGGTCGCCGAAAGGAAGCACAGAAAGCCCTTGACAAGATAGCAGAGATAGAAGCAAAAGGCTAGCCCGAAATTCAAAGCATCATAGTGCATCATTGTAGGAGGATCAAAGAGAGAGAAAAGAAAACTATACAGGGGAGGTTAGCCGAGGAACCAAAACTCGTACAGAAAAAACACGTGAAAGTAGCGGCTGTGGCAGCAGCGCCGCCCCAGAATAGATGGGAGAAAGGGAGGTCTCTGTCACCACACAGGTGAGAATGGCAGCAGTATGGGCAGACAACGGGCAGGAACAGTGGGGAGGAGATCAACAATACATGGGACCCCAGTGGCAAGGAAGACCTGCAAGAGGACGATTTGGGTCTTGGGGACAGAGGGGAGGAGGATTCGGTGGACAAGGCCCTACAGGAGCGAACCAAGGGCAGTGTTGGTCATGCAGGAGGTGGGGGCATTTCTTGCAGGAATGCTGCAGCAGGCAGGGGGGAAATTACCAATATAACCAACCATATTACAACCAACAACACTACTGGAACACCCACCCTAGAAGCCCACTGGGGCCAGCATAAGGGGCATATGAGATACCCATACACTATCCCCAGTTACTTCACCAGAAGTCCGGCCCCAGTACTTACCATCACCCCCTCATATGATGCAGGCACCCCAGAATTGCCCCAACCAACAGGCAAGTAGAAATAACAACCCCTTTGCCACCATCCCACACGGCGCACCAGTGCCCTATCAAGAGTGCTTGTGTGCTGGGGGGTCCCCTTTCACTTGCCCTGGAACAAACACCTATCCTGACTAGGACAGCCCACAGAGAGCACTTGCGTGTCCAGTACTATTGACTACCTTTCATCCAGAAGAGGAACTACTGGTGGGGGCAGAGATAGGAATCAAACAGTTCATCTACATGGTGGACTCGGGGGCAGAAAAGTCATGCATCTGCGAAAGTGACTTCCCGTTATCAGGACAAACTCTCGATACACAAGGATTCTCTGGGGATGTGCCCTTGGTTCCTTACACTGAAGATTTAAATGTTAAGATAGGGGGAAAGGTAGTGCAAGCACCTCTCCTTTATTACGAAAGCTCCCCTGTCAACTTACTAGGAAGAGACCTGCTTAGCAAGTTAAACATGGCCATATCATTCACTCAGAGAGGGAGTGTCTGTTACACCCCCCGCATGTGTTCTCTAAGAGCAATGTTGTTAATCCATGCCGTAGTAAATGAGATAATGGGGAGAAGGAGACCAGTGAACCCTGACATGTTAATTTATGGAATTCGAGTGTTAGCAATAGCAGTACCCGAACTTACTAAAATGGAGAGTGCCTGCAGATTTTGCCTTTTGCCCTGTAGGAACCTCTGAAATGGTTGCTGGTACCATCATGTCCCTAGATCTAGAAGGGGTGCAAGTGTCTGCTAAAAGAATTTTTGTAACAGGTACTGAAATTCATGGGTGCGAGTGGCACACAGTACTGTGCATTGATCCCAATATACCATTGCGTGAATTAAATGATGACAAGCTGTTCACTGACAACAACAATGATGCGGAAATTGTGCTAGAAATCATCATCCCTTGTGATATTATGGTACAGTACAGAAAAGGGCCAAGCCCCCTCATGGCTATCGTCAATGGACCATGGCCCTTTTATGAAACAGCCACAGCAGGTCCCGCCCCACCTATGGGCCACCAAAACCATGATGTGGGAATGTTAAAAGAAGTGATTGCTGCAAAATAACGCTTAAGCCAGGAGTGATACTACCCAGAGTGAAGCAATACCCCCTGTCGAGGGAAGCAGAGGAAGGGATACAGGAGACACTGCAAGCCCTCTTAGTGCAAGGCATAATAGTCCCCTCTACTTCCCTGTGCAACACTGCAGTGTACCCCGTTAAGAAAGCAACAGGGGGAAGTTGGAGGATGATCCAGGACCTTCGCCCCTCAACAATATTATACAGAAAGAGTTTCCTCTTGTCCCAAATCCATCCTCAATTTTGTGCAGCATTCCAAAGCAAGTCACCCACTTCACTGTGGTGGATTTGAAGAACGCCTTCTTCTCTGTACCTCTCGACCTAGAGTCACAATACCTCACAGCCTTTACCCTGGAAGAGAGGAGATATGAGAATTGCCGTTTGCCCCAGGGGTATTGCGAAAGTTCCAGCATATTCAGTAGAATATTGCACAAAGACCTTGGCAATATTCAAGTCCATAGCACAAACATTCAGTACGTAGATGACCTACTGGTCTGTAGTGAGAGCGTAGAGAACTGTTGAAGAGGTTCTATCACCCTGCTCCAACTCCTAGCTCAAAAGAGATACAAAGTGGACAAGAAAACACGTCAGTACTGTTTGGCAGAGGTTCTGTACTTTGGCCAACTTATTTCCAAAGATGGAAAAAGAATAATCCCTGACAGAGTGGCAACAGTATGAGCAACTGCCAAACCGAACACAGTGAAAGAAATGCAGAAGTTCTAAGGACTCTGCAATTATTGCAAGGCCTGGATCCTAGATTATGCAGCCTACACCAGGCCTCTCTTACAAGGGCTAAAATAAGACAGAAAGAAAAAACAGGCATTAAATGGACAGCAGAAATGGTGACAGCATTCAATGATCTAGAAGGTTTGATCTCAACAGCACCAGTCCTAGCTACCACCGACTATGATCAGGAATTGTATCTATTTTCACATTCAAATGGCACCCTTATGACCGCAGTGCTGACACAGAAAGGTTCAACGGGGAACAAGCTGCTGGCCTATTACAGTGGTACACTTGATTCGGTAATGCAGGGTCAGTTCGCATGCGAACAAGTCCTTGCAGCTGCCGCCTTTGCAATTGAAAAAAGTTCAACCATTGTCATGGGGTGCTCCATCACTTTGTACGTTGAACACTGGCTGTTCGCAATTTTGGAATGATCAAAATCCACCCTGACCACACAAAGAGCATCAGCATGAGAAATCATTCGGGCCAGCCCCCAAATTCCATGTGGTACGGTGTAAGACAGTGGTGTTAGGGAGAATTCTCACACAAGTGCTAAATTCCCTCTACCTTAGAGCCCTCAGCTCTTTTGCTATATTTTGGGACTTTGAATTTTCATTTTCAATGTGTTTTTGCAGGTAAGGACGAAGGCAGTGAATATGGCAAGGGAAATGTGCACAAAATCACACAGTGAATAGCTTTTCAGTCAAACAACATGCACACAGGAACCAAGACTCCAGTATACAAAAACCCAGGAGTGCAAACAGAGTGTGACAACAATACAAATATATGAAAAGGGATGTGGGGTAAGCACTTAGAAGCTCCTTATGACTGCAAGGAAAGTCGGCACGCTCCTTACCCACAATTTCTATTGCAGGTACTGACAGCGCTAAACCCACGTAGAGGGCAAGCAACGACAGGATCTGTGATCTAACACTCTTGATGGTATTGAATAAGGAAACTTAAAAACAGTACTCACGAGGACGAGAAAGACCACTTAAATGTCAGCAAGCTCACGAACCCTGTTTATCAAACAGGGACCCAGAAAGGCTATAACAGCAATGTGAGGATAGCTAAATACATAAGACTGAAGACAAGGGGCAAGTAGGAATAGTGATTACAGAATAGTGAGAAAAACATAGGCATTCACACAGGAGCTAGCTACAACAGCACACCACACCTAATAATCAATGGGAAATAAATGCAGAAGTGCAAGGGAAAACATGGAATGGATTCCAAAAGAAAGTAAAGGAACCGGAGCAGGGAAAACTAAATTACAAAGGCAAAATTCCCCCACCCATCCAAGGAAAAAGGCAGGAAGCTAATCTATAAAGAGGAAAGACTAAAACATCAAGGTTTACAGCAGCAAAGAAAAAAGTCAAAGAAATATAGAACACAGGCACACTGGGCTGCACCAAAAGGGAAAGCACTGAGAAATGCTGCCTGCAAACTGAGGAAGGGAATCTAGGAAGCAGAAATCAATTAAGCACATACATTTGAAATCCAGGGATAAGGAACAAGGAATAGAAACTTGG
This sequence comes from Ambystoma mexicanum, assembly GCF_040938575.1. Classification (NCBI taxonomy): domain Eukaryota; kingdom Metazoa; phylum Chordata; class Amphibia; order Caudata; family Ambystomatidae; genus Ambystoma; species Ambystoma mexicanum. Next base: position 947,426,638 of record NC_090925.1, on the reverse strand, counting down.
AACTCGGCACAAAGCTAAGAACCAGGAACAAGGGACCAGTCACAAACAGGAACACTGCATCAATGACCAGCGCTGGACTGAAGGAAACTGAGGCTTTTAAAGCTCCTTAACGAGCACATGCCGCAGGTGTGCTGCTTGCTGCACCTGCAGCCACAGATGTTGCTTATCCTCCACCCAGCCTTGTCCTTCAAGGGTGGAGATGAAGCTGTGGGCCAGGCATTCTGGGAAGCATAGTCATTTGATTAAAGCAGCATACTGGCTGCCAAAAACCTGGAATGGATCCGGAAGGGAAGTAGCTTGGAAAATAAGGATTTAGCGCTCCCAATTCATCACAGCACAGCACTGTAGCATAAGGTTCGGAAGGAAAGTCCAGTAGGGAATAAACCCCAAATCATGCATCCAAGTGGTGGGAACGGGAGCGCAGGAAGCAAATCGTGACACTTTTACTTTTGTGTTCTTTGGATATGGAGCTTTAAAACAACTCAATAGGCATCATCTTTTTCTGTGTGTCACACAGTACCCTCAGTGCTGTGGCACTGGGGTGTCTTTCAGACTCCACAAGGTTTAAATACCTTCTCTGGGACTTACTACTGTCTCCCAGAGCATGTAAAGTTAAATTGACTTTAATAGTATTTTCAAATGTACAGACCCATCATAACACTATCTTACTATAGAGTGCTGGAGGGGTTGCCTAGCTTCCCCTGAGTCTAAACACTCATGTAACAGTCCAATGTTACCCTTTGCCACTTGAAATGGCTTGTGGCAGTGGTTTTAAACAATCTACCATGATTTTTCCCAACCGCGAACACCGTTAGCGAAAAATCGGGTCAGCCATGTTTTCCACCATGGCGCCCCAGACCTATCTGTAAAAACAGACTCTGATCAACATTTTTCGCACTTCTTTTTGGAAAGGTCCTTCTTGTGTTTGTCTCTGCACGCCAAACCAGGTTTGGTCCCTTTGTTTGTTGGCCTTTGGCGGGCTTCAGTGCTGAAGCCCTCCTCTGGCGCCTGAGTGTCTGGGGTGGACACGATATGAGGGAGGTGCCCGAAACTCCCTGTGCTTAGTCTCCTAGGAGACCTGAATGCACCCTGCTGTGTGAGTGACAGCCAGGCTGGAATGAATGGGGGAAAACTGTTTAAAAGCAGGTCTCTGGGACTTGGAGAAGTGGAGTACAGCTGGGAGGAAGAGGGAGGAAGGGAAGGAGGAGGGAAAGGAAGGGGGTGAGGGTGAGGAAGGGGTGGGGGAATAGGAGGGAGAGGCTTTACGGGGGAGGAGGGAAGGGTGGGAGAGGGGGAGCGAGAAGAGGGAGGGGAATCATGGCGGGGAATGGAGAAGGAGAGATTTAAGGAACGTGCGGAATGAGGAAAAGGTAGGTATAGAGCGGATTGATAGAGGTAATGAGTTCCAGTGGAGGGGGGGCAGGAGTTGGAAGGAGCGGAAACAGGAGGAGGTGCAAGGGGAGGGAGGAACAGTGGGGAGCAAGTGGTCCGCGGAACGAAGGGAGCGAGTGGGAGTGTAGAAAGAGATAAGGGAAGAGAGATAAGGGGGAGCAAGATCGTGGAGAGGTTTGAAGACTAGGCAGAGACAATGAAATTTAAGTTGGGAGTGAAAGGGAAGCCAGCCAATAGAGGATAGAGAAGCAGAGGGTACGGATGGCAGAGTGGTAGATGGATTTGAGGGGGGTGAGATGTGAAGTAGGTAGACCAAAGAGTAAGGAGGAGCAGTAGAAGAGGCGAGAGAAGATAAGGGAGGAGATTAAAAGTTTAGTAGCATGAAAAGTAAAGGAGGGGCGGACTTTGAGAATATTAAAGAAGTGGTAGCGACAGGCACAAGAGGTGAGAGAGATATGGTGGGAAAAAGGGAGAGAAGAGTCGAAGTGAAAGCCTAAGTTGCGAGCGTGGGGGGGGGGAAGAAAGATTAGAGGGAGGAAAATGTATGAAAGGAGGAGGAGAGGGAGGGGGAAGGGAATTGGAAGGGAAGAAAACTACTTCAGTTTTGTCAGAGTTAAGAGAAAGAAAGCGAGAAGACATCCAGTCTTTATGAGCCCTTTTTGCAGTATTGTCATTAATTGTTTGTGCATTGACACAAATATTTGTATTCAAAATGGGGGCGGGGGTAACAGTAATGAGAGAGAGAGCTCTCTCACCAGCACCAAGACTGGTTATATACATTATAAGATAGGAGAGCATGATCTTTTTATACCATTATTACATTTTCTCTAACATATTAAGAGATGTATTGAGGAGAGATTTGAGTAAATGACTAGGGGATAAAATGCACAATTTTAGGGATTAATCATAACCTAAGAAGTCAAATTCATATTTTAAGGCCTGGAAATATAAAGGAGTGTGCCATAGTCAAAGAAGCATCTTTTATGGAGCACACACCCTGATTAGTGTTGCTTTCAAGAATAAAGAGCAGATTATTAAGATTACTTATAGGATTTGTTTTTGGATAAAGCATATTCACGGATTAGAAAGAACGACCAATGAGTGCAAGCAGGCTAGGAGTTGCATAAATGAGGGAATAAAACTGAAGGACAGTGATGCATCTTGGTGAAGTGCATAGACGATGGATTTGAAAAACAAAGTCTTGTTTAATGGAAATTTATTCAGCAGTTAAGGATTGCAAATAGAAACAAGGAAGATTTGGCACAAATACTGGGCATGTTATGGATCACTAGTTTTTATGATGATTGGCTTATTAGAAGGAATGATGAGAAGGGGAAATTGAAGATATGTAAAGAGAAGGCATTATGTACGAGATTTGTAAAAAACATAGGGATAGTTAGGTTTGAGTTTTGTCTTGATATGGTTATAAGGTGGGGGAGCGACATACACACACACACAGAACATGTATATGCCCCCCCCACAGTAATAAACAATTTTTTTACAATACAAATATAGCACCAACTTAAGTAACAGTAACGCTGTGTTTTGCTAAAACACAACATAAGACAAAATAAAGTCTGTATTATGTTTGTAGTATATTTGGAGCATTTTTAAAATTATAGGGGAGGGATTATAAAACATAAAGGGCACACAGTAACATAACTGTAAGGGCTAAGAATGAGGGGTTATGAGGAAAAACATAATGAAACAAGTGCACAAAACAACATATGAGAGTAAGTAACAAAAACTTTATTTTATGTATAATATGTGGTTATATACAACTGTTGATTTATATTACAGATAAAAGGTGTCCTTTTTGGAGCACAGGAGAAATGTGTACATGGCCTTAGTGGAGTATAGTGATACAAATGGAACAAATATTATGAGGAAAGATAAGTACTAGTTGATGAATGTAGAGAGAAAGGGTACGTACCAGTGGGCATAACAAATGTGTAGATCTTCTCATTGATCATTATTAGGAGAAAGAGGACCCAGGTAAGTACAAGTGAAAGATAGTGAGGCATACAGTGGGTTTAAACTGATAGCATTTGTTTCCAAGAAAAGTGTAAAATGTAGGTAAATAATACTATGGCACTCATTACAAGTCAGGCGTTAAGGGTTTAACGGCGCCGTCGGCGCCGTTAACCCTTAAAGCCTGAGTCACACTTTAACGCCTGCTTTTTGTAGGCGTTAAAGTCCAAGGCGCTAAGCGACCTTAGTGCTAATTACGGCACCGTAATTTACGGTGCCGTAATTAGCGCCTTCCCCATCCCCATTATGCCCTATGGGGCAAAAATGGGAATGGGGAAGGGCAAATGGTGAATGGGGAATTACCGCCCCACTCACCTTGGAATGGGGCGGTAATTCCGCCATCCACCATGGCGGAATCCAGCATGGACCATGGTGCTAATAGCACCATGGTCCAACGCCTGACTTGTAATGAGGGCCTATATATTGATATATATATATATATATATATATATATATATATATATATATATATATATATATATATATATATATATATATATATGAAACCAGTGTGCACTGCAAGAACTAACACCCATGATATCAAAGATGCCATCATAAATCTCATTGATGACATCACATATGTGGCTCCCTCTTCTTTTTTGTTCACAAACATAAGTAGGGCAGGTGCTTTTCTTCACTTACAGTCAGGAACTAACAATTCAAAAGGTTCTATCTTGGTGTATGGCACGCTTCTCATATGTTCTTGCACTACTTTCATAAAAGTTCACTCACATCATATGATACATATAGGGGAAGAAGAAAGCAAAAGCATACAATACAGCAATCATTTCTGTGCATCAAGATAAATCAGTTATGTTATGAACAGTTTCAGGTAATACTGTTCCTTTTTGGTTTACTTCAATTTCCCTGTATATGCTCATATTTGTACGCATTGTGGTATCTTTATCTTTTTTGTGCAGTAGTGCAATTATGTACTTATTAAGGATGTTAGATACTTTGTACATGTTGCACTGTACCCGAAACTCCAAATCAAAAGCATTCATGATTTCACTATATAACATGGGAAGATTTTGCAAAGAAGTCTGCACTACAATGGTGTTCATAGCA